>NC_141903.1:18450075-18753106 GCF_057802395.1 Ceratotherium simum simum | reverse complement strand
CAAAGGATAGATTTGTTAGTGAGATTTTTGTTTTGTTCTTTTAAGTTGCACTTGTACTATTTTAAGAAGATGCTGAAATCAGAGACTTGAAAACTTCCAGGATTAATGCACTAAAGTGATTTAAGGAGCATATTCTGAGTTTTTCAGGGAAAGGGTTGACTGATGGGTTAAGTGCTTTAAGAAGAATTTCTGCAAGGCAAGTTTGCAGGCTCAGCATCCCCGAGTGCCCCTGGCCAAGCTGTACGTTTCCTATCTGGAGAAAGAAAAGGCAAACTGGAGTTAGGGCAGAGATTCAGCTCTAGGCCTAGCTACGCAAGAGCAGACAAAGCCCTAAAAGAATAGACTAAATTTTTTAAAACTACTGTCGTTACATATTATGTACATTGTTTTATATATGTATATAGACTTCTATACGTTATGAAAGAATGGTGAATAAGTTCTGGTTTTTTCACACACTGTACTTTGGAGGCTACCACCCTAAGTGGCAGACAGCACCAGGGTCCCCTGAGGTGTTAGTAGACTCTAAACCTCAAACAAAGGATTCTGCAGAAAGTTCCGTGATTCCTTGATCTGCAGAGGGTGACTATTGATAAGTTGCACTGCATCTTAATACTAGTTTCTTAAGGGCAAAAAGAATACCACCACAACAGTTGTACACATAAGTTGTGAAGATTTACTCCTATTTCAGAAACTTTAAAATATGAAATTGTATGTCTTAGATTTATAGAAATCTTTAAGTTGGAGAAATACTGATTTATACAAAGTTACACCGATTTCTTTTTTTTTTTTTTTTTTATAATTTTATTTATTTATTTTTTTCCCCCCAAAGCCCCAGTAGATGTATGTCATAGTATGTCATAGCTGCACATCCTTCTAGTTGCTGTATGTGGGACGCGGCCTCAGCATGGCCGGAGAAGCGGTGCGTCGGTGCGCGCCCGGGATCCGAACTCCAGCCGCTAGCAGTGGAGTGCGCGCACTTAACCACTAAGCCACGGGGCCGGCCCTACATAGATTTCTTTACTACACACTTCTTAGACTTTTAATATGTGAATTGCTATGGTGAACGTTGGAAGAGATATAATATAGTTAGTGTTTCCCAGACGACTGTAGAACCTTTTTTGCTTAATTAAAGTGGATAAAATACACATGACATAAAATTGACCATTTTAACCATTTTAAAGTATCCAATTCAGTGCCATTAAATATGTTCACAGTGTTATGCAACCATCACCACTATCTGGTTCCAGAACTTTTTCAGGACCTCGAAAGGAAACCCTGTACTCATCAAGCAGTCACTCCCCATCTTGGAACTGTTTTTGATTGAATCCTGAAACTCATTTTGGTAGACATTGTTCTAAAATAGCCTGCAAAATATTTAGTATTTGCTACAGTAGCCATTATGGAAGTATTGAACATTTATTTCAACTAATATTTCTGTAATATTGTGGAAAACTTCCAATCTGAGGAAAATAGACATTGTGGAGCTGGAAGAGTTAATAACAGGTTAGTATCAGAGCTGGAACTAGGATCTGATTCTTTTGATGTCTAGTGTTCTTTCTGCTGTGCCATGATTCTAGATTCAGCAAGTTAAATTAGTTAGATGTCTTATTTGATGAATTGTTTTGTATTTTTGTTTCATCGGTGAATAAATTAAGGTTTGTAACTGAGATTACATCACAAGCCACACTGTGTGTCTGTAGATGGACCATCTGGAAGATACCACTTTGGGTGTGTTAATATAACAGTTAGCCAAAGAGGAGAGTTGTTAATTCAATTATTCATATATCAGTCATTTTCCCTGTTTATTGATCACAAAGTTTTCTCAGTGTCAGCATTCTAATGTAAAATGTCTTGCTAATATAATAGGTCAATTACAGCAGTCTTTAAAGATACTTTAGGAAGAAGCTATTTGAATAATTTATTGCTAGGAGGCTTTCAAATCAGAGCTGTCACCTTATTTTGAATTTACACTTGGAAGTAACATGCATGTTTTCGTGTGATTTCTTTGAAGAGCATTCTGCATCTCCATAAGCAATTAATGATCAGCTTATATCTTTGAGCCTTTGGGCCATTAAGATAGAACTAGGGTGACACATATTAATGTTATATTTCCTTTTAGGACAAGAAAGAGATGGCCATCAGTGACTGCAGCAAAGGTACAACTTTTTGGTCTTGTTACATGTTAACATACAAGCGTATTACCTCAGCTAGACAAATACAGAGGCTCTCAGTCAGGTGTGTATTTGTACATGTGTACCCTTCCACTGGGGCTTTTAAAGAAGCTTTACAGTTCAGCCTTCCTAGAGGTACTGTATAGTAGTCATCTTAGTGTAAGCATGCTTTTGATTGGATAGTTCAGTCAGTTTATCCTGTATTAGTAAATATGTAAAGAAAAATTCAAAGCTACCTTGGCAACAGAAACTCATGGAACAGAATTTACTTCCTGTAGTGTGCAAATTACTTTCCTTTGAGCTTGAAATGGAAGATATTAGCTGCTATTAGGGCCACTGGATCCATGTGTTTGAGACGGGTGGGCAGTTGTGGTGAGGGGCAGTTTCCGTTTGGGAATTAGTACTCTCTTCAGATGTAATAATTCTTCCAAACCTGCTTGCCATCATTTTAATTACCCTTTCAGGTTCCAGACAGTGAATCAAGCCTTTGCTGATATCTGAGTTACATTAAGGTCTTTTCATCCCACCAACTTATAGAGACATCCCCAGGCATAGACTCACTATTTTTTTTTTTTTGCAAAAATTTTCTGATAGGCCAGACAGTTGTCTTGTGTTTCTAACCAACTTGGTGTGGAGAACACATACACAGTCATGCACCTTGTAACGATATTTCGGTCAATGACAGACCTCATAATGATGGTGGTCCCATAAGATTAGTACCATACGGCCTAGGTGTGTAGGAGGCTGTACCATCTAGGTTTCTGTAAGTACGCTCTATGATGTTCACACAATGATGGAATTACCCAGTGATGCATTTCTCAGAACATAGCCCTGTCATTAAGTGACACATGACAGTAATCACTTTTCCTTGCATCTTACTACTCTCATGAGTTTTTCTAGCTAATTACTACTTTTTGTAATTTGTATTTTTTTTTTCAGTTTTCCTTCTTTGGATAATATTTTCTCTGAGAGAATCATAGAGTTAGAAAGAACCTTTTGTTATCTAGTTCCACTCTCATACTAGCATGAATTTCCTCTTCTATTTTTTTTCTTTTTATTAATTTATCACTCTCTTTACTGGCTTTCTTTTCTTTATACTTGGTATTGCTTTTTAGTATCTGAATGAAACTGTTACTACATTAGAATCTAGCAAACTTCTTCTGGTCTATTACTGTCTTGGGCTGGAACTAATTCTGAATGTACTGTTTTGTTTGGAAGAAAGTATTTAACCTTAATCTTTGTGAGATGTGTGGGTTTGAAGAGTTTAAATTAAGAACAAGCTGCTGATTTTCAAAGCTCCTTTCTCTGTAACCAAGTGGTGAGAAAGTGCCGTGTAAGCTTGATTAGCAGGGTATACACTGGGAACAGAGCTCATTTCCAGCTATAGCCCTGAGTGTAGGAGCCTTGCCAAGGAAATAAGAGGAAGGAGAGGAAAGTGTTCTCCAGATTTGTTTTTGGATTTGGTTAAACCAGTATTCGTGTGCTTATACATAGTCATTATGGGCTACATGCACTGTACCCATAGGCAGAATACACTGACACTAGTATGGTTTATTGGTATTTAGGACCACCCCCCAACCCCGCGCCCGCCCCAAACACATACATGTGCCCATTCAGTCATAACCTTCTTGGCAAAGGACTAAACAGCTTATTTCTGAGGTCATATTGGAGCTCATTACTACTAGTCATATAAAACAGTATTTAATGCCACTCACTTGAGGGTTTTCAGCCTTGACATAAATAAAGTTCAAGTTCATCCTCTTCTTATGGATTGGGAAAGAAAATCATATGTTGGAATGATAGGTTGATTTTAGAGGTTTTTATCAGGTAAGCATGGGGAAAGTTTTTCTCTTCAATACATATTTGCATTATTAGAAGCTATCTACTAGTTGAGATGGGGGCACTATCTGGGTTAAAATATAAATTAGGAGGTTCAGTTTTTTTTAAGATGTAGTAGAGGTCATTGGAGTATTTTTGGTATGGATATTATGGTATTGTAATTGGGGATATTTTAAGAGAATATGATGCACCAGACTAAGGAGGTTGACAGCATGTGAAGTTGAAATGTTAAGAGGTTTGGGTTCTTTCAGAAAACCTTCTCCTGAACCAATATACCCCTCCAACTGTGTACCATTTCGTTTCTCTGATCTTCATTGAAAGAATTGTCTATACTTGCTTTGTCTACTTTGTCTTCTCCCATTCTCTCCTCACCCACATCCACTGGGCTTCTGTTTCATCCATGCCACTTAAACTCATCTTGTGAAGGTCACCAACAACTTCATCTTACTCAATTATGTAGTTGCTTCTCTATCTTCACCTTACTTGACCTGCCTAAAGCATTTAATACAGTGTATTCCTCGTTTTTTCCTGCTTCATTGGCTATTCCTTCTTATTCTCTTTTGCTCTCTTATCTGTCAGCCTCAACAGTTTGGAAATCACTAGATCTTAGTCCTACATAGGGCCCTCTTCTTTTTTTCCTTCTGTATTTTCTCCCTATGTGATCTCATCCAGTTCTGGAACTTTAAATACCACCTATATGCTACAGTTTATATCTTCAGCTCTTCTCTGTGGTCTGGAGCCCTATATTCCATTGCAAATTTGACATCTCTTCTTGGATGTCTGGTAGGTATTGCAGATTTAAGGTGCCCAGAACAGACTCTGGTTCCTCCCCCATCACCATACACACACACACACACACACACAACTTGCAGTTAGTTTTTTCCATTCTAATAAATGGCATTACGATCCATTCACTTGCTTAAACTAAAACCTTTGGCATCATCCCTGATTATAGTGTTCCCTTGCTTTCATTCCACGTGGCTTAATTAATCAGCAAGTCCTATGGGCTCTAATTCAAAGGCATATACTTAGTCTGGCCTCTTCTTTCCATTTCCACTACACCAGCTTAGCCAACATCATCTCTCTGGACCACTGCAGTAGCCTCCCAGCTGTCTCACTGCTTTCACACCTTCCACGCTACAGGCAAAATGACCTTAAAACTGTAAATCAGATCATGTCTTTAGTCTGCTTGAAACCATTCCAGTGGCTTCTCGTCACACTCAGGAAAGTGTCCAAGCTCCTTTCCCTGGCCAACAAGGCCTCCATGATCTGGTCCTTACCTGTATCTTTAACCTCATGTCTTCCCCAGCCCCCAGCCTAGTCACTAACATGCCAAAGTTATTCTGGCTTTAGAGCCTTTACTCTTGTTAGTCCCTCTTTCTGGTACACTCCTCCACAGCTTTTCAAATGGCTGGCCTCCCTCAGATATTGCCTCTTCGTATTCTTTGATCACTCTCCGAAGTTACCTTATTCCCCCCTTCACTTGCATTTACATTACCTTGTTTTATTTTTCTTTACAGCACTATAACTCTGAAATTATTTACCTGTATGCTGTCTACTCTTGCCTACTAGAATAGCATAAAGCTTCATGAGAACAAGAGCCTTGTCTGTCTTGTTTACCGTTATACTCCAGAGATAACACTACATTCAATACATATATCATGTACTAAATAAATAGTTACCAAAAGAATTAATAACAATCGAGTAAATTATTTGAAGAGAAAAACAATCGAGTAAATTATTTGAAGAGAAAAAAAGTTCTAGAGCCATGACACTGCTTTCTAACAGAAAAAGAAACAACTCAAAAAAGAACAGGAGAAATGCAGTATCCTTGAACCAAAACACAGGCAAAGGATTATTAGAAGGGGAGTTGTCATTGGATAAAGGAAAGGATGTTATGCACCAGTGACCTAAACGTGCTGGAGCCATAGTTTGAAGGAACAATGAGGGTTTAGCTAAAAATGTTACCTCAGTAATCACGGCATAACCTCAGTAGTTGAGGCTTAGAAAAAAGAGAATGATAGCAGAGTCTGCCACCAAACTCTTTCATTTGTACCTTTAAATTCTTTCTCACTTAGTCACTGTGCTCTTGAGCTCAGGGTTCTGACCTGTTCTGAAGCTGGTGGAGGACAAGTAGGTGAAAACCAGGAACTTGGGTATAGACCAGGGTTTGGTAAACTACAGCCACAAGCTAAATCCAGCGTGCCACCTGCTTTTGTGTACAGCCCAGGAGCTAAGATGGTTTTTACATTTTTAAAAGGTTGTAAATAAAATTATGACCCATGAAAAGTATGTGAAACTCAAGTTTCTGTGTCCATAAATAAAGGTTTCTTGGAAACCAACCACCCTTATTTGTTTACTCATTGTCTGTGGTTGCTCTCGTGCTATAACAGCAGAGTTGAGTAGCTGTGACAGAGGTCTGTCCCGCAAAGCCTGTAATCCTTACTATCTTGCCCTTTGCAGGAAAAGTTTGCTGACCCCAGGTACAGCCTTTGACAAATGACTCTTCCTTTTGGACCCTTGGAGGATGGTTAATAAAGAAACTTGATGTAGCTGAGGATGTATAGGCTCTTTTTCTTCATGGTAACAATTATTTCTTCTCTTTTTTATAGCAATTAAGTTAAACCCCAACTATGTCAGGGCAATATTGAGGAGAGCGGAATTGTATGAGAAAACCGACAAGCTAGATGAAGCCCTGGAAGACTATAAATCTATATTAGAGAAAGATCCGTCAGTACATCAAGCAAGAGAAGCTTGTATGGTAAACCTTTTTTTTTTTTAAATATTTTTTCTTGTATTCTCTGTGTTGCTACTCAGCAAATCTTAATCCTGTGGGATACCACTACATTCCATTTCTGTGTTTTTGAAGAGCTCATCAAAATACATGGGAGGTGGAACTTTGAAATGGTGGCCACAGACCAGCTGTGACCATGTACCATTTAATCACCATTCTAAAAGTGTTATTTGTGTAAACTTTTAATCTCTAGGGTTGACAAGAACTTTATTTCATTGTTGGACGGGGGGACTCTTGTCCACTGTAGTTGTACCGCTTAGTCCAAAGTGAGTCTTAGTATTATAAGTAATTAACCTCTGGTTTTCTGTCCATCCTATTCCTTATTCACTCACCAAGTTTCTATTTATTGTCATATGCCCAGCACATTGCCAAATGAACATATCCTAAACTAACATTCTTATCTTTCTTAAAATGACTCTTGTCCCTCGCACTACAAATCCTTTTGCTTCTAAGCGTCATAATATTTTTATGTCGGTTGTAAATTAGCTAAATGTTACTGGTTTCCCCCCCTTCAAAAATAAGTCCTGGGCCAGCCCCGTGGCGTAGTGGTTAAGTGCGTGCGCTCCCCAGCTGGCGGCCCGGGTTCGGATCCCGGGCGCGCACTGATGCACTGCTTGTCGGGCCATGCTGCGGCGGCATCCCACATAAAAGTGGAGGAAGATGGGCACGGATGTTAGCTCAGGGCCAGTCTTCCTCAGCAAAAAGAGGAGGATTGGCATGGATGTTAGCTCAGGGCTGATCTTCCTTACAAAAAAATAAAAATAAATAAAAAATAAAAATAAATAAAAATAGGTCCAGATTTGTGCTTTTACCTTTAGCACCACTCTTCGATTATCTCTAATGCACAGAGCAACATATATTCTGAAGGGTGTGCTACAGAATTGGATGTGTATATGTTATTGCCCAAAAATAGTGGATGCTCAAATAAGTTTGAGGAACACTGGCTTTAACTAACCATGTTTCTTTGCGGCCAGACTTTTCAGAGAGCCGTTAGGATGGAGAGGTCTGTCATGAACCCCAGTACGCAGCAGAGATTGCAGGCCAGTAGGCAGGAGAGGGAAAGCTATTGACATGTTTTATTTAAGCCAAATTGTTTTATTTTATGTTTTTAATTGAGGCCACTTGCCAATATTTAAAAATGGGAAGATTTTACTGGATAAAAAACTAAGTTGGACTCCTCTTGAAAACTGGAGGATGTGAACATACTGGGTCCTTTTTGTAGTTTTATTTTATTTATGTTTTCCCGAAAGCCCCAGTAGATAGTTATATGTCATAGTTGCACATCCTTCTAGCTGCTGTATGTGGGACACGGCCTCAGCATGGCCCGACAAGCAGTGGGTCGGTGCGCGCCCGGGATCCGAACCCCGGGCCGCCAGCAGCAGAGCGCGCACACTTAACTGCTAAGCCACGGGGCCAGCCCCTACTGGGTCCTTTTTGAACTTCTGCACCTTGGCATTGGGCTGGAGCTCTCCAGTTCCACTGCTGACCATGCCACTTCCTGTTGCCTTACAGCCAATTCCTTTACTTATTTACATTTCCTCTCTGGCCCCTGAGGGCATTGGAGCCCTGCTATATGGGATTTCCCACTTATTTCATGGGACTGTTATTCCACTGAGCAGACCTGAGAAATACTGACTGATCTACCTGCATTAATATCCTGGGTGATTTGGGTTTTGTTTTCCTTTGTTTTTACACACCCTTGAGGTGAATTCCTTTAATAATAAGATATCTTTTATTTATCTAGAAATGGAGTAATGGGAGATGATAGGCTGGTTTGGATGCTTAAAATACATAAGCAGTTTGAATCCTTTATCTGACTTTTAACATATCTCTGAATGGTGGTAGGATTAACTTAAATTTGGCATGAGGAAAGGGAATAGAGTTCTTAAAATCTTGGTAGACTTTATCCTTGTCAAATTAGTTTTAAGCCTTCTGTGAAGGGAAGCCTTTTATGCTAGTTATTTTATGCGTAAAGAATTTATTTTATTTTGAGTTATTGTAATTGAGTTATTACTGGAATCCCAGACTACTTGGGGCCAATTACAGAGCTAAAAGCAGCCATAGGAGACTCTAATCTAGATCATTGGTTCTCAACCTGGGATGATTTGGTTCCCAGGGACATTGGCAATGTCTGGAGACACTTTGATATCATGACTGGCATCTAGTGGGTAGAGACCAGGGATGCTCTAAACATCCTACAATGCACAAGACAGCCCCCACAACAAAGAATTACCCCGTCCCAAATATCAGTAGTACCATGGTTGAAAAACCCTGAGCTAGATAATCATTTGGGAACATCCAATATTGATCTCATTTTCAACAAATTAGATTATATAAAGAAAAGACTTAAGTTAAAAAATACAAATGAGCAAAAAAATTAAAAATATAAATATCACCCATAATCCCACCACCTAAATATACCACTGTAACCATCTGGTATGTATCCTTTCAGGCATTTTTGTGTGTATATATTTATTCACCAAATTTGTATTGAGGTCCTCCTTGGGCCCCTGTGCCAGGAACTGGGAATATAGCAGTGAACCAAACAAAACTGTCTTCGTGTAGCTCACCCACAAACACACACATACTTGGTTTTTTCTTTATTTAATAGGATCATATATATGTATTTAACCTGATCTCACGTTCACATTAGGTTTTTAAGATTTCTTAAATTCAAAATAAAGCCAAAGGATTTTTCCCCAACCCTGGTTTCTCTTCTTTTTCCTTCAGAGATTACCTAAGCAAATTGAAGAACGTAATGAAAAGCTAAAGGAAGAGATGTTAGGTAAGTTTTCTTCCCTTACTATCTCTTGAACGGAAATAGCTAGGAAGCTGGGAATAGGGGACATCAGTATTTTTCTTCACTAGAGAACACAACAGTTAGAAACAGCTTCAGGGCCCTGCATTCGTTGTGGGCAGCAATACCATGGGGCAGTTGAGTTCTTAGTCGTTTTTGACTCCAGAAGGAGCAGTGTGGTTTAGAGAGGATATCAGCTTTTCAAAAACTAAACTTCCATTTTGTTTTTCTTGGAAAATTTTCCTGCTTTCAAGAATGTAAATAATTCAGCCCCCAACCTGGGATACCACCAACCTCTATTTCAGATCATGAATTTTATAAAAACAGTTGAGTTTCTTCATTGAGTAAACAACTTAAGGTTTTAAGTTCATTAGGATGCCATCACTACAAGCCAGTACCATGTGAGAACCAAGGGAATTTTTGTTTTGAAAATGGCATTGAGAATCCTTTTAGTGTTTGAGAAGACATGAGAGGGCAGGAATTAGGAGTAAATAGTAAGTGGCAAAAAAGACTGTGGGTGGAGGATAGGGCAAATGGATTCATTTGATGCATATTTTAGTTCTCTTATTTTCCAAGGCATTTTATGGCTGGAATCAGAGAACCCGTCTCATAAACAGTCTGCTTGACTAAGGGGAGTAAAGGTTTCCTGGACAGAGGCCTGTCCAGCATATTCTGCTTATAACCTGTCTGATATTTCCCTGCTCAAGATCCCCTATATGTTCTTCCTTATGAATATTTTCTAAATCTGTCATGTGAATTGCATTTAATATATTGCAATCATGTGGGGCTAAAGGAAAAATCATTTGAAATAAATTGAGCCTGACCATTTATGGCCTTTAGGCATCAGTATCCAGAGAATGAGAACAGATTTCCCAAAGGGTCACTCTGATAGCAGAGTTGATTGAAAAGAGGCCATTAACCTAAATGATCCAAAGCCCTCTAGCCCCTGCTCGGTAGACTCAGACTTGGCAGATTTCTGGAGCCTTCCCCAGTTTTTCCAAAAAGTCTCTTTCCCTAATTTACATATTTAATTAAATTTGACACCATATTTGAACAGAAAAATGATTTTAGAGGTACTGTTTCTTCAAAGGAGAGAAAAGAGCATTTTCTTATTTATTCTACTAACAAGGATGCTTTATTTTATTAACAACAACCAAAAAAGTATTTGCATTTAGCTGAGCTGGATTTCATGCTGACAGAGATGACTCTGAATGACCATAGTAGACTTGGAAAAGATACTTAGGTGTTGGTGTCTAGGTCCATTTTTTCCTGAACCAATATGAAACCATAAAGGGATGGATGTAAACTGAATCTTACTGCCATTGTCAATTCCAGATGGAATCAAAACTTCCATCTGTCCTTGTCACTCCAAATTCTAATGAGCCAAACTTTCCTGTCTTCATAGCTTTGGGTTTTACTTATACTATTCCCTTCATTTGAAATATTCAAATTGAATTCATTCCCTCAGTTGCTTCTGTAATGAATTCTCCTCCCATGAGACTTAAATAGTCTATTGCTTGGTAAATAATATGTCAGTTTGTTGTTACACATCAATAGTTTGAATGGCTGGGCTCCTTTATTTTCTTAATGAATATAAGAATCATGAATAAAATATTGCCTGTAGGTGTTACCCACCAAAGCAGAGTCTAAAAGGGAGAAATCACTCTCTATATGGAATCTCAGCCCCACAAGCTTTCCAGTGTTCTTCCCTCTTTGTTACAGATGATGTAACTCTGGTTCATGTGCTGTGAGATCCTTGGAGGCTAGTCACTCTGAGTGCAAAATAATGTCACTTCCTTAGAAGTCCTGAGCAGGCTTTTTGTAGTGGACTTGTACAATCTTTAGTGCTAGCTTCGCTGGCTTCTGCTAGAAGGCTGGCAGTTAAAGATTTTTAAAAACTGCTCAACACCATTTATCCTTGGCATTTACAAAGTAGTTATATAATTAACAAAATGAGCTTTCATTTAGCTTTGTTCAATAATCTTTGACTTGCTTTTTCTTTTCTCTCTGTAACTTGAAGAGCTATGTACCCTCCTCCTTGGGAAAAAAAATCCTAATTGGAATTATGACTGGGTAGAAGGTACTTGCTCCTCCCTTCGTGGCCTGTCATTTATAAATATCGTCATTAGAACAGGAGTGGAGACCCAGGGTGGCCATCAGTCATAGTGCCACAGTCCTTGCTAATCAGAGAGGACGATCTTATTGGCTTCAGATTTGAAGAAAGAAGTCAGCAACTGGAGTGTTTCCCTTTGTCTTTTGTCTTGTTCTCAGGGAAAATTAGCCTCGTGGCCAGAATAGCCAGGGAATATAAGGTTTACAAGGACTTAAGGGTATGGTCGATGGTGTGATGAGGTGGGAACAGAGGTACTGGACAGAGCACCCCAAGAGGCTCGGAGCTTTTTTGAGCAACTGGTGGTACTGATGGTACTGGTGGTTGATGCCCTGTTATTTGGCTTTGCTCAAATCTAGAGATTTTCACTTTTTAAAAAAAAAGTAGAACCTCTTTTTTAAAAATCTTATGTGAAACCACAATATAGAAAAAAAAGAAGGGGGTGTTTTGTTTGTATAAGTTCAAATGTATAGCATTTATAATCAGAATAATCAGGCAAGTTTGAGGAACATAAAAATTTGAAATCAAAAGGATTTGGATGACAGGCACAGCCTTGTGAGTATCTGTATCTGATTTATTTCTTTGTTTTGATTTCACAATATTAAATTTTTTGCTCACATAGATAGGTAAATAGTAAAAAAAAAAAAAAAATTTTAAAGTAAAACTGATGAGACATGTTCAGAATCCCTGGAGCTTTTCTGCTCAGCTGTAGGAGACCGAGGACAAATCCTTAGTGTACTGCTCTGCATTCAGGAGCATCTCAGGAAATGTGGCTGTTTAACTTTAGTGAGAGGGGTGCCTTCCTGGGTTTAGGTCTGTACATAGGAGGTGGTGAGATGAGCCGTTCGTCTTGGCACCTATGCTGGGATGGCAAGAGGTATGTACTTGGAGGCCAGGTAATGATGCTAACATAGGTCTCTGAACCGGCTTTGATTACAAATAGAAAGGAATGTGGGATAAAGACTTGTGTCATCATCATTTGCAAATTGTTTCATCCTGTATCCTGGCCCAGTCATGAAATCTCAAAAAAGTAGAATTGTTAAGAATCTGAATGTGTAAGTTTGTGATTCTTTCTTTATCTCCTGTCATCTCAGTGTATTGAACTGTGAGACAGAAGATGAAGTCATCTGCTTTCACCAAAAAGTAACGTGGGCTACTTTTCACATAGTTTAAGAGGGACTCCCATCCAAGCACCTTATCCCTCTAATCACTAGAAATTGGTATTTATAATTAGTTTTTAATATCAGGCTTCTCATCAAGATTCTACTCACCAGCTGCAAAAGCAATTTATCCTTCAGGGCTGGTTCTCAAATTACAGTGCCCAGACCAGCATCACCTGAGAACATGTCCAAAATGCACATTTTCCAGCCCTGCCCCAGACCTACTGAATCAGAAATTGGGGGTGGGGCCCAGCACTCTGAGTTTTAACAACCCCTCTAGGTGTTTATGATGCATACTTGAGTTTATCTGCCACTGTTTGGGGGTGTGATTGAGGAGTGGGAGGGCAGTGCAGAGGCAGCTCAGGAGAGGAACTAAAGGCAGAGTGGGCCGTGGCCCTAGCAGTGATGCAGCGAGGAGTGGAGTGCAGCAGCTCTCTCTGAGAGCTCCCTCCTGAGCAGAAGCAGGCATGTCACTGAGTTTTCTCTTTCCCTCCTTGTGCGATACCTGCAGCAGAGAAAAAGTAGAAAGTAGACATTTCACAATGTGCTCTCCAATTCACTGGACTTGAGATCTCAGACAGCTGTCTGTGGCAAGCCAGTCCCTGCCAGGTTTCATTTCTGTTGTTTATTTGGACAAGCAACCACTGGAAAAATCAAGTCAGCTCACTGTAGGTCATCGCCACTTATCGAGTGGGTAGGGGATACCACCCAGGTCCTGGGGTGGGGGTGTGTCCCAGTAGCGTATAAAGCGTGTGGTCCAGCCATTCCATGAGATGCTGCTCTTCTTGCCATAACCAAGAGCTGCCAGGTGCCAGTCCTCACCTGGGAAACCTAGAGCCACAACATGAAACTCATTTATTCACCCAAAAGAACCAGAGACACTGGCAGGGCATTGCCCCAGTAATCCTACCTTCCTTTCGCTGGCACCTGCTGCCGCCTCCCTGCCAGCCACTCCGCATACACGTGGGCCTTGTTCATCATCCAGCCCAGGTTTCCTGCTCGTACCGTCACCTCCTTCCACCTTCTTGGAACATATTCCTGGTCTCCTGAGTCCGGAAGTTACTCAGGTGTTCACTCCTGGCCACTAGCATCCTAAGGAGCACGCATTTGTGAACTGAATTAAAAACACCATCTTGTATAATGCCACGTTCAGGAACTAGATATGAAGCTAGAAGTAATCTGTTCGTTGTCATTGCAAGGATTCGACACATTCTTTTGGCTGTTCCTGTGCATTACATGCTTCTCTGCTCTGCAAGCAGTAGAGGGTCCTAGAATCAGCCCCTTCACCAAAGATCACAGGAAAGACTCAGAATTGTTATTGTCACTTAAAACTGCTGAAGCCGTACATGTGGGTATGGAAATGCAGAGTCGTTTTTTTATATTTCTCTTCCTGCCACCCTGCCTGATACTCATTACAGACCGTATCTGTGCAGTGTTTTGTGTTCTGGCCACCTGAGTGTCTCCAAACCAGTTCCTTGTTGTCATCCCCTCAGCAGGGACCATCAGTTTGTAGATTTTCAGTGCCCTGCTTTTTGCTTCATTTCCTAGTTGCTGCTCCTTCAGCTTCTCCTCTCAGGAGAAACTCCTGGTTCTTTGACAGCTCTGGGTAAGGCTTATCTCAGCCTCCACTTTCACCCTAGAGCTAATAGAAGCGTTTGAATTGGGTGTGAATTTTATCTTCTCTATTCTGTGCTATCTCTTGATTTGCCTTTTGCTCAGAGGAAAGCAAGAGTTAGCTGCATGGCTTAGTGTCATGCCTCACAAGAGAAACTGCAGTATCAGGATTCAGTTATATGCAGTTTGGTTCTCCTGAGTAGGAGGAAGTCCCAAAGGACTTATTCCACTGGGCCCAAACCCCAGGGATCTTAAGGAAGTGAAAACAAATGGCACTCCTGACTCTCCTCAGGGTAAACTGACTACTGCACAGTCAGTATTTCCAAAGAGAAATTACACATAATCAGTCAATTGGGTTATCATGATATGATGTTGCTTGGAGGCACAGAAATTAATATTTATCAGAACTGGATCCAGCGACAAGCATTGATCTCGAGTTGTAAACATTCTTGTCTGAGCACAGGCAGTTTTGGACTCTTCTCTTTGCCATGGAATCCAGTCTAATAGATGAGATCCTAGCAGGGGCGTGTTGACATGTTCATGCTGAGTGACGGTGCCAGATTTGCTACAAGTGGAAATAAGGAAACCTAACTGATTTCTGCCCAGATAGGGGAGGTGTAGAATTTGGCAGCCAGTGGAAAGTGTGGCAGATAGGCTAGTCTGGCAAATGATCCTGTCTTGGGTACAAGGGAGCTGCTTTAGTCTCTGAGCACCCAACCTGACTAAACAGCAGCGGGAAGATTTGTGAGTGTGTTTTGTGTGTATTTAGGAGCATGATCTCTACTGAAGGTGCTTCTCTGCCACCATCATAAACAGCAGAAGATGAGTTTTTCAGACACCAAAAACTTGTTAGTTCTACTGTAAAGTTTTGCTCTGTTCCCGTATGTTCCCACTGGCTGCATTCTGATTTCAGAGCTTCTTTACCCAACATTATAGACATTCAAATGTTCGTTAGTGAATAAATGGCCTGTTTCCCATAATGTTGCACTAACTTTCTGCCAGAACCACCTCCAGGCTCTCCTCTTCTGGTTCATTCTTCACTTTGCTACAGCATTATTAACCCTGAAAGCTCAGTTCTCAAACCATCAGTGGCCTTCCTCGTGGCACAGGAACCATAGAGCGCTGGGCCTGGCTCATGAGAACCTTCTGGGATGCGCCCTCCCGCCTACCTTTCAGCCATCAGACACACTGCTCACCCTTGGCTACCTGTCTCTCTACGTTTGCTCAAACCATTTTTGCCTGTACTGCCCACTCCCTTTATCTCAAATGGTTGCAATCCTTTCTCTCCTTTGGTGGCTGTATAAATGCAAACTCTTACATCTGAAGCTCTGCCAGATCTCCCTTCCTCACTGCCCAAGCTGGAAGGAACCTTCCTCTTCCTGACTTCCATAGCATTTTATATCTCAGCTCCATCTGAACTGGCTTCTGTGTGTATGTCTTATCTTCCCTGTCATATCTAAGCTTATTTTGGTTTAGAGACCATGTTGTATATTTTTGCATCCCCACCACTCACAGGGAGATGCCACACATATGTACTTAGTACATGTTGGTTGAATTAAGTCAGGTAACCTCTAATGTGGAGACTGTTTAATCATGTGTCTTTATTAGGGGCTGCTACCTGTCAGGTGCTTTATGTACATTGTCTCATTTAGCAAGCAGAACTTCTCATATTCTCTTCTACTGTTCTGGAGATAATAGTTAGTGAAACTTGTGGAATGTTATAAAGGCAGAGATATGAGAATGGAAGGAAAAAGAATGATACCATATGTGTTAGGTTGGGTCCTCAGAGAAGCAGAAGCCATGATTGGGTTAGAAGTATAAGAAATTTATTAGGGGAAACAGCTGCAAGGGAAAATGGGGCCAAGGGGTGGGAGCTGGAGGTCAGTGGGAGAGCCGTCAGGTCCCTGTGGAGGAGAGAGGGAAGTTGTGTAGGAAAAGTTTTACACTGCAGTGTAGTGCCAAGAAGGTTTCAGCAAAGCCATTGGAGAGTGAGTTGCCCATCAGAGGAGTCCCTGGTCTGTCCCTGCCATGCTCAGTCATTGACCAGGAGCAGCCGTGGGGTGCGCAGCCTCCACATGGGGTGCAGCAGCTGTGCTCCCTGCGTCTGGAGAAGCACATTGTCATGACTGCCACCCCAGAGAATCAGCCAAGCTAAAAGTTAGGGCTCCTTGTGGTGGGCAGGTCTGTCAGCCAGGTAGGCAAAGTGAGGGCCTGCAAAAGGCCCCAATTCTCCTTCTCCGTCTGCAGTTTGAATACTTGTCCCCTTGCTTTGCTGCCATCTCTAGAACACAGTGGCATGGCATCATCCTGTAACTGTGTACCATCCCTCAGAGCGCTGCAGAGCCTAGTCTCCTGAAACACCTTCCTCACACCCCTGCGCAGGCCTGAGGGCTCCTCTTCTGGGCATACCTCAGTCTTGTGTCTAATGCCCCACTGGACCTAAGCATCTCCAAAGTCAAGAGTAACTTTTAGGGGGCTGGCCCCCTGGCATAGCTGTTAAGTGTGCGTGCTCCACTGCTGGCGGCGCGGGTTCGGATCCCAGGTGTGCACCGACGCACCACTTGTCAGGCCATGTGGTGGCGGCGTCCCGTATAAAGTGGAGGAAGATGGGCACAGATGTTAGCCCAGAGCTGGTCTTCCTCAGCAAAAAGAGGAGGATTGGCATGGATGTTAGCCCAGGGCTGAGCTTCCTCACAAAAAAAAAAAAAAAGAGTAACTTTTATTCTTTAGATCCCAGTGCCTCACATAGTAGATACCAAATAAAGTGTACAGTTTGCACTTGAAATTGTTGTTCTGGCCATGGAGATGACTTGTGGTGACCCCTCATCCAGGTGAGGCTCCTCCAGCATGGGGCTGCCCCTCCCGGGGAGTGTGATGTGAGCAACTCTTGAGAGTCATTTTTACTTCACTCACTCTGTGTCAGAAGAGCCAAGGGTTGTGCCCACAGTGACATTTTATTGGGTTTCTTTTTTTTTTTTTTTTTTTTTTTTAAAGATTTTATTTATTTTATTTTTCCCCCCAAAGCCCCAGTGGATAGTTGTATGCCGTAGCTGCACATCCTTCTAGTTGCTGTATGCGGGACTCGGCCTCAGGATGAACGGAGAAGTGGTGCCTCGATGCGCACCCGGGATCCGAACCCGGGCCACCAGCATCGCAGCGCGCGCACTTAACCACCAAGCCACAGGGCCGGCCCTATTGGGTTTCTTTAAATGTGTGTTTCCTCCCTGTCCTCTTACCTCAACCTCAAGGCCGACTGCCAGAGTTCTGGGTAACTCACGCTCTCCTGAAGCTGCTCTGTCTTTTCTCTGCTTGTAGTGATCCCCTCCTCGTGCATCCATCTCCTGGAGGCTGTGCTCGGGGCCTCTGTGTGCTGCCCTCTGTGTTGAGGGACGAGATCTGTGCCTGTGATTCTCCTTAAGCAGCAGCACTGAGCATTGGTGTTCCAGGGTTAAGTTGGGGAAGGCTGTCTGGAGAATGGTCAGCCTGGTTTCTGGGAGCTTTCTCAGAATATGCTGGGCTTCTGGGAACTAAACCTTAGACCGAGACCAAAAGTTCTTTCTGTGAGTTATTAGGAAATGCCTTGACATTTAAAGGCCGTGCATCTTTAAGTTCTTTACCTGGGCTTTACTTCAAGGTGGGGAGGCCTCAGGGGGACAAAGCTGCTAACAACCTGTACCTCTGATGATTAGGAGTTTCTTTCCCTTTTACCCCCATCCTCATCTCCATTGGAAGCAGACCTATAAGAAAAATTAGAACAGTTTAGAAAGGGTTGAAACTGTTTATTCACCCATCCTAGCCAAGATTTTCCAAAATACTCTTAGTTTCAAATATTCCATCTCATTGCCCCATAAATCTCTCAAATGTCCTGGAAACTCCAACCTTTGACATACCAGCTCCATGGCCCTCTTGTATATGGAATCAGCATACAAGTCCTTGGTTATACCATGTGTCTCAGTTTGGGCTTTAGGACATGAACTCACCTGGTGGTTAATAAGTAGCCTGGAACTTGGGGAGAGGAGACTGGACGGTTGAGGTTGATGGTGCTGTACAGATGAACAAGATCTCCCACTTCCAGAGAAAGGGTGGGTTTGGCGTGGAAGCCAAGGCTTTACTTAGAAAAGCAGGCGGCTCTTGAGTTTGAATCCATGTTCAATAGAAATCTGCTGAGTGGAATTAGATTCAGCAAGTGGCTGCTGCTTTTTCATAGAGAACAGACTCGGAGGGACCTCTGCCCTCCCCGCCAGACAGCTGGGGCTTGGCAGGATGGCTTCAGCCCCTCGGGAGCAGCAGTTGATTGGCCATCACTCATCTCAGAGCCTGTGTCCTCTGGGGGTTCTGGCCAGTTTGGACAGGAAGCGTTGCTTTCCCAGAGGGGGCCAGCAGGGCTCCCTCACGCTCATCTACACAAGCACAGGCTCGGGGTGGATGGCACTGAGGGACCACACTGCAGACGGGCAAATGGGGGCCAAAGGTTTCATCATTTTAAAAGCAGGAATTTCTTTAACTGCAGAGAGATACTCTTCATATTTTGTAATCAGATAGTAAGGCAAGATCAATTGGGGTCTTCCTGCTTCTGTTCATTCCCCGTATTTATTTGAGTTTTTGCTTTCACATTGCAGGTAAACTAAAAGATCTTGGGAACTTGGTTCTCCGACCTTTTGGACTCTCCACAGAAAATTTCCAGATCAAACAGGATTCCTCTACTGGCTCCTACTCCATCAATTTTGTTCAAAATCCAAATAATAACAGATAACAAAGATAACAGTAGCTTTTAAAGCTGGCTTGGAAATTGTGTGCTGCTTGCTGTTAGCATGGGGAAAGCCCTGCCAATGTTTAACTTTTAAAAGCATCTTATCTCAAAGACAGGCTATCCAGTAGAGCCCAGTGCTCCCTTTCCCCTCTTGTTTTATGATCAGGGTGAAAGGCACTTCCTGATGGAATGAGCCTAATTTGATTTCCATTTTAAGGTGGTGTCTGTGCAGCTGTCGCCCCTGGTTCTGGCTGTCCTTTGTTTTGTCCAGGAGGAAGCCTGCTTGTCAAGGCTGACCTCCCTGAGCCACACAAACACACAAGCCCAGCCAGTCTCTCCTGGACCGAGCAAACCTGCCGGTCGGAGACTGCCCAGACATGAGTGATGGGGTTCCTGCCTGCTGTCCCCTCTCCCTGATCACACATATGCCCAGGCTGCCATGCATGGGCTGCAGTATCCCCTGATTTCCTCTGTGGTAATAAACGCTTTCTGTGACGGTCTGAGCTGGGTTGTGAATTTTGTCCCCATACGAATGGCTAAAGCAGAAGACTTTGTGGCTTTGGGAGCAGTGTTGGTTTCAAGCAGTGTTACTGAGTGTTACTGGATTCCACAAACCTGCCCAGAGTCTTAGTTGCCACATTGAAGATGATCTTGAAGGGTTGACCATTCTACCATGTTAGAATTCAGCAACTCCACCTCACAAGCTGTCTTGGGCCTCTCCGGGTTTGTGCAGATAATTATGAAATCAGAGTTTTTGACCAAGCATCAATCTTAATAATTTCAACTTAAAATAGCTTTATTCAGGAATGGTGGGATGTGAATACCAGAACAAAACCATATTCTTTTAGACCACATGAACCTAGCGGATTCAAAGGTAGATGTTTTGTTGTTTTTTTGTTTTGTTTTGTTTTGTGAGGAAGATCAGCCCTGACCTAACATCCCTGCCAATCCTCCTCTTTTTTCTGCTGAGGAAGACCGGCTCTGAGCTAACATCTATTGCCAATCCTCCTCCTTTTTTTCCCCAAAGGCCCAGTAGATAGTTGTATGTCATAGCTGCACATCCTTCTAGTTGCTCTATGTGGGATGCAGCCTCAGCATGGCCGGACAAGTGGTGCGTCGGTGTGCGCCCAGGATCCGAAACCGGGCCGCCAGTAGCAGAGCGCGGGTGCTTAACTGATAAGCCACAGGGCCGGCCCCAAAGGTAGATTTTTTGCTTCCATTCATCAGTTGATGCTGGTGAAAAGCTTTCTATTGTTCTGGTTTGAGTGTTCAAGGCAGTGATGTGCAAATGAAGTACACGTATAATTCTGTAAGTGACATGCAGTAGTCATACCCCCAGTGTTAAGAATTGTGCTGGTTCTTTTGATCTGTTCCTCAAAGCCCCTTAGAGTGTGTTGGTAGATAGCGGAATGATGAGCAGTATTAACAATGTGATTTGCTAAGCCTGTCTCCCAGATTGAAGTGAAATTCTTCATGGAATCTACAGGGGGAATGGGAGAGGAAAAAAGAGTCTGCTTAATTTTGCTTTGCTACCTTTATGATAAATCTAGCATCTAATTTTCTCAAAAAGATGTGTGTGAGAAATCACACAAGTTGTACAGAAACCTTGGCTGAAAGCTGTGGTCCAGCCATCAGTGGACGTGCTTCCTGTGCAGCCATTGTTACGCTGGAGCAGCAGTTCTCAGACCCTCTGATCTCAAGACCCCTTTACACTGGAAAAAATTTACATAGTGTGTTGCTTTATGTGGATTATATCTATTGACATTTACCATACTAGAAATTAAAACAAAATTCTTAAATATTTAGTTAATTGCTTTAAATACATTTCATGTTAATATAAGTAGTATTTTAGAAAAACATCTTCCAGAACAAAAACACATTTTAGGAAGACGAGTGACATCATTGTACATTTTTGCAAATCTCTTTAATGTGTCGCTTGTAGAAGACAGCAGGATTCTCATATCTGCTGCTGTACTCAGTTTGTCATGATATCACATGTCATGTAGTCTGGAAAATTCTGCATACTCGTGACAGGATGACAGTGAAAAAAGCAAATAACCCCTTAGTATTACTATGAAATAGTTTTTACCCCATGGACACCTGAAAGGGACTGAGGAAGCCCTCTGGGGCCTCAGACTACATTTTGAGAATCACTTTCTCAGAATATGACTTGGAGCTCAATGGCTGAGACTATGCCAAGGTCAGCGCTAAGATTCCTGAAGGACTGTCTGAGCCTCCAAGGAATAGGAGATAGACTTCTTTGCCTACAAATTGCCTTCCTTAAGACCCTGCCATTGCTGCAGGGTGTAGTGGTTTTGCATCTTAGGCCTCACCCCTCCTTTTCGCCCTCCTCCTCCTCCTCCTCCATCACCACACTGAAATCTTACAGGATGCCAAACAAGGCCAACATGAAATGTTTCTAGTGAGTGGACCAAGTAATGCAAGAAAAGGGAAGGAAGGGAATCCAAGTAGGTGTGACTTTGCTTGGGCCAAGGAGTTTTTTTATCTACCACTCTTATTTCTCTGCTTCCAAAATCTGGAAGAAAAGATAGATTCTAACCTTTTAAAAAGCTTTGACAACAGAAAAGTCCTGAAAGGCCTGAAAAGTAGGAGGTGTGTAAGGGAACAGGTGGCCTGTATTTGCCCACTGTTGCTAAGATGTATAAAGTTTGGGATGCCTTCCTCCCCCCACCAAAAAAGTATTCCAGAATTTACTTTTATGGTAATCACACTTTGACATTGTATATATTCTTATTCCAACGATATTGCAATGGATCAAAATAATTTTGGATCTCCTCCTAGAACTTCCTTGAAGACTCTAAGACACTTTTTTTAAAATACTATGATTCCCTCTCTGTCTCCACAAGCAGACCACGAGCTCCTAGAAGGTAAGGGCCATATTCCTGTTCTTAGTAGCACCAGCACCTGCTGCTTGACTGGAAACTTAGTAAATCGGTATTGAAGGACATTCCACAAGCAGTGGTCTCCGTGTGAACAACCATCACTATCCACAAGTCTTCAGAATCTGTGCCCTTTATTTAGTACCTGTTTTTTAAAATGTTTCCTGTGCTACTAACCATTATCTGTTATCTCAAGATAAGTAGAAACTAGTCATCTTCCTCAAAATGTTAAGACCCAGCAAGTGATTTAAATGTCAGCTTAGAAGGTTTCCATGCTATTTTTCACCTTCCAAAGAATGCGGTGGGGGTGGTGAAAGACCACAGCTTGGTTTTACCTGGTCAACGCCAGTGGATCTGTGACTGCCCTGTGTATTGCCCAGAAGGGCCTCAGTACCCTGCAGTTTATGGTCCCAGTTAACTTTGTGCAGCAGTGTTTTATTCGGAGAGGTGTACAGTTCTGGCCAATTTGGAGAGCTCAACTAGGATTTCTCAACAGTGAATCCAGTAATTGTACCCATGAAGCGTAAGAGATTTTGGAGAGTTACTTTAAGCCAGCCGAGCCCATCTTGTGCAGCCATGTAGAATGTCCTCAGATGTTGAGCATTCAACCTGGCCTGTAAGGAGGTCTCTTGGTTTTTAAATTTTCGTTTTTGCATCTTGGATATTTGCAAGGATTTGTCTTGAGACTTCAGAAATCCCCAACTTGTCCTCTAGTTTCAGCCTCCCCACCTTCTCCCAGGTCACACTTCCATTGACTTATGTTCTCTGTGTACATTTCCACACTCTGTCTTACCACATTTCCAACTTCCACATGAGCAGCTTTTCCATTCCCTGGATCCTCTGCAGAAGGCTTACCCAGGAAATTGGGACTATTACTACAATAAATTCATACTCATCTGCTGGTTTTTCTGTGCAAAGTGCACTGTGGATTAGCTCATTTTCCTCACATCATGGATCCAAGCTATGGTTAAATTCTGTTCTCAGAATCTAAGCTCTTTTTTCTAAGAACTCTGACTTTCCACGTTTCCCTTCCATCACAAGCACTGTAGCTGTTTTTTTGGGTTTTTTTCCCCTATCCTTTTGCTCCTTGTCCCACCCCCAAAGATGCCATAGCTCATCACTTTACAAGTTATTGTGCTTATAGGAATGGAGACTGTTACACCATGCCGAGATGCAGAGGCTGGGGAGTGGCCGAGCCTACCAGCTAAAGACCTGAGCATCGCAGCACTGGGCCTGCATTTGAGCTTCAGTCAAGTGATGACCTCACACACTGGACCTTCAGAGTTGCTCAGGTATAGTCAAAGGCGTGAATGTTTGTTTAGTCCATAAATGACAAGAGCCATAGTTCCTATAGTCTGTGTATTTGAAGATAGGGAACTGCTTTAGGAAATGTTGCCGGGCCTGGGGCTTCTCGGGTCTCTGAGCTGGCCTCCAAGACTATTGCTGAATTACATTTCACACAGCTCCCAAGCTAGAATCCAGACTGATTTAGGAAAACCAGACACGGCCTTTCTGGAGGCATTTTACTGTCTGAATAGACTTGTGGGATTGGGGAGCTGGCAGCAGGTGTTAAATGTAAACCTGATTGGAAGATGTATTTGCAAGGGTTGTTTGATCCTAAGAGTTAAGCAGACCTGCAAATCCTGTCTTTTACAACTGGTTTAGCAAAACTTGGGATGTCAAAGGGGAAGACTATGCTGGGAGGCCAAGGAGGCCGAGAACAGGTGTGCAAGTTAATGGCTGCTTTAATCCCCTTGAGAAAGATCTTTAAAGGGAAGGGTCCAATAACCTTCAAAGACCAGAGTGCAAATCTGAGACACCACATAGGGCAGGAAAAATCAGTGTGACTTAAGCCCCTGTCCCTTTTCCTGTGTCATCTGTGCGTTCCCTTAAGTGTGCCGTTGGCATAAAAGGAAAGCCTGGAGCCACTGGAGCCGTCTCTGGTGCGACCTGCGAGCCTGCAGCCCAGGGCGGCTGCCCGCCCTGCTGCTGTGTGTCGTGTTGCTTTCTGTGATCACGTCCTCTTTTGATCCTGCCTTTCACCTCTACCTCATCCCTCCCTTATTTCTTAAGGCATTGAACTCTTCCTCAAATAATCCTATCAGTGTAAATTGTGTACTTGATACACACCCACAACCCTAGTAAAATATCCTTGAAGCGATTTCAGTGAGATGTTTCTGAGCCTTTTCAGCCTGCCCTTCTTCACTTCCATAGTAACAAGCCTAGTCCTTCCGTCACCTGGATTTCCTTTAAAAAAGGAAGTCTCTGCACATCTCACCAGAAGTGGCTGAAAAATCTGTTCCTTCGGGGAACTGCACAATTAAAAACCGTAGAGAAAGGAGGTGATCATTTCCAGTCACTTCCTTCTGTTGTGTGGAGAGCTGCCCTGAGCCTGCGCTACACCCAGTCCGTTAATGTTCCTGCAAATGAGAAATGGATTACCTGCCACCAGCCAGCCCAAGAGGTAGGGCTAAAATGACCATAGACTATCAGAACGACTGCTTAAAACCCTTCAAGGGGCAATCAAAGAAACTAATGATAAAACTACTTGCAAAAACTAGTGAGGATGCCCTCATATTTCAGAGCATGCAAACTTTCAATCTTCCTGGCTACGAGTTGGTAATTGTTGAAGCTAGGGACGGATACGTGGGGTTTGTTTGTTGTACAAATGTCTTAAATAGTCTGTAATAAAAATATTCGGTTTGCTTCTAGTTTTCCAACCCTCTGAGGTCTGCATGCCTAGGAATAAGCTCCATCATACAGGAGTTTTAAGTTCTATGAGCCAGAACTAGAAATATGACTCCCTACCTTCTTTTTCCTTTCACTCATGGGGAAACTTTGGAAGCTTACATTTCCCTTAGCTAAAGGATGGCAGGGCCTGCTGCCTCACCGCCAAGGAAGCCCACAGCTAACAATCTGTGGCCGTGATTCAGTCCCAGCTGCTAGTTCTGGCTTGCTGAGAAGTACAGCCTACCCAGATGGGAACTCCTGTCAGGCACTGGGGGTCCTAAGCCATGAGGCATCACTACAGATGTGAAGGGAACCAACCCAGAGGCTCTGCAGGGAACCCTTAGTTCCAAATATGAGGAGACAGATCTGAGGTTACTGGAGCCTCATTGTCCCTCTCTGGGGTGCTGTGCCAGACTGATGTCTACATCAGGCACCCCAACCTAGACTCACACCAGGCAACCGCCTGATGCCACTTGATGCCCTCCAACTCCCCAAACGTAGCAAGTCAGAAATATACAAACATGCAAGTCTTCAAGCAAACTAAAGACAAAGCCATCCTCAGTGGGGCCAGGGATGGAAAGCAAGGGAATAGTGAGCTGGGGAAAATAGCGTTTAAATTTCAAAAGATGTAGGCTTTGGTGGACTCTCTGTAGTACTTGGTCTCAAGTACACAAGACAGTTTTGTAGGGATGGTTTGACTGCCTCAAAATAGAATATGCTTATTTGCAACTTTGCCTCATGAAGTTGACTGGGAGAAAAGGTCTGGTAATTCCCTAGGTCTGTGTGACACTTTGATTGGATTCTGCTGTTGGCAGAGTTGGCATCAGAGGCCGAGTTATAGCTTCAGCTTGTGCTGCAGAAGCTTTTCCAGCCGGCCTCAGCTCCTACAGGTGTTACAGAAGCTGCGCGTAAACACGTGAAGGATCACCCCCATCACCGTCTTCTGTAAGGCTGCCTCGTGTCTTACTGAAGCCGCTGGCTGTGCTTTTCTGAGGCCGTGACACAGCAGGCGCCCTGTCACCTCAAGGCACTTCACATTGCTGAGCGTTCACCTTCAGATCGCAGGTTTGAGCCATCTACGCAGGATCCACAGGAGTTAGGCACTGAGCTTAGACAGAATTCAGAAACATGACTATAAACTATTTCACGCGAGGACAAAAATTCTCTAATGTCTCCATGTTTTTGGCCTTGGCTGAGTAGGAACTGAAGAGTTTGTTGAGACGCTTATTTTCCACACCGTTTTGGC
The DNA here is from genome assembly GCF_057802395.1 of Ceratotherium simum simum. Classification (NCBI taxonomy): domain Eukaryota; kingdom Metazoa; phylum Chordata; class Mammalia; order Perissodactyla; family Rhinocerotidae; genus Ceratotherium; species Ceratotherium simum. The sequence goes on along the minus strand of NC_141903.1, from coordinate 18,726,995 downwards.
CAGTGCAGCCACTGCATGATTCTTCTGCCACCGACAGACAGAAGAACTGATAGGACTAAGACTGGAATCCACATCTCTACCTTACACTGCAGCAGGGTATTGGGACAGCAGCGTCTTCCTCTCAATATCACCGCCTCACTTTCCCTCCTTACCGCTAGAGGGTTGCTTCTACAATCAGGCCGCAGGAGGGGTGATGAAAGAGCTGATCCTACATCTTCTTCCCTCTTAAGGACACCGACACGGCCACTGTGTGTGGCCAGCTCTTTCTTCCTGACGCGATATTCCTGAATTGTATTCTCTTTCATCGCAGGTTCATTACCTTCTCGATATCAAAGCAAAGACGTTGTTAGGCCATGAAGTTTCATTGTGAATAAGCAAAGATTTGGCAGGACGCTCATCACTGTAGAAAAATTATGCTTAAGAAACACAGTGTGCTCTATTCAAAGCACTGAAGGAAGACTCATTACTCGAAAGAGGAGAAGTACTGAGCTATCAGGTATAAAAGCAGGAAAACAGCTGACTTATCTATCTACAGTGCAGCATATTTGCAGTGACATACCCAGCATGCTCAGGGAGGTCCTGGGACAGTCCATATGTGACTCCAAGGCATGAATCTAAACTTATTACACTTCCTTATCTGAAGACAGCACCAAAAAGATCCTAAGTTTCATCTACAGGTTTCGTCACTCATTCCCTCTATCTTGTAGGAGTTGTGTCTATAAACATAGCAACACGTGTATACAATGTGATCAGGAATATGGTATGGGGGGGAGAGGGGGGTTTCATGTAGGCCTTCCCAGATAATGTGCATGTGGCTTGTTTACCTTCCCTGGTTTTCCCTAGCTCCATTTTCATTAGTGGGAAACTTGAGGGAAAAAAAGATATTAACAGAGCCAGATTTCAGTAGCCTCCTTTTTACACTCATTTACATGAATTGAAATGGGAAAATGTATGAGATTAAAGACACCATGTATATACTGGAGGAACAGGTAGCCTTCTAAAGGACGGCTTTACTCAAATGGGGAATAAAAAGGTACACTGACTGACCTAAGTTTCTGGGTCAGTCCTAAAAAATCTCAACTGTCTCGTAGGTTTTAAGACGCTAGTTTTTTCCTGACAACTGAGTGTTTGTGGCCCAACACTTGACCTCACATTGAAATTGCTGGGCTTTTCAAGAAGCAACCGTGTATCCATAAGGGCAGGACTCCTTAAAACTAAAACAAACAAACAAAAGAACTCACCAGTATATGTTTGTTTAATGACATCCAACTCTGAATGGCAGGTTGTTTCCATCAGAAAACAGTAATGTTTGTGCACAATTCTTCACCCTTCCTCTATCCCTGGTCATAGTGAGGTCCCGTAAAACCTCCCAGTGATTAAAAACTTACAGGTCATTCTCCTAAGGAAGCAATGCCTCTTAAAACAGCTCCCTAAAGAACTATGGTTGAATTTTAATAGTAAAAAAATATATATAACCTTTAAAATCTAACTCCTAAAAAGTAAACAAATAGTTTTTAAATAACTAAATTTAAAAAAAAATCAAGACTTTATTGGATAAATGTCACACAACATTCTTTAACATTTGTCTCAGCATACTTTAGATGAGAAACAATTTTTGTCATTCAAGTCTACAAAATGAAATAGGCTTGTGAAGATATGAAATACAGACAAAGGTAGCATGAAGCAAAGCTTAAATATTAAGCAACTAAAGCAATGAAAGTGAAACAGCAACATGGTATGTCTAGATTTTAAATACCACCAAGTTTCATTTTTTAAAAAATGAAAATCTGGTTTATAACAAAACACCTTTGCGAATTTGTCATGAGAAAAAATATTTAGATACTTAAAACCTGACCTCTCCCAATTCTTTTGCCTTTATCTTACTTCTTGATCATTTCCATCACTCTGCACAAATAAAGAATTCTAAAGCTTAAAAATGTTGATTATACAATCCTCCATGGCTTGGGAGTTATCTGGTTCTTGAAGTGAGCCTAAAAGGTACTGCTGGTGTTACATATCTGGAAGAACCGGACAGACCCGAGCTGAAGCCCTAGGGCCATGGAGAGCAGGGCCCCACTGAAGTACACAGCATCTTTAGAACTCCCTGCTGCTACAGTTCCTGAGCTGACTTTTTCAGATTTGATCAAATGTATAATGACTTCATGATAAAGAACTTTCCACAATTGTAGCATGTGATCAAAACTTTTAATAACTCGCAGTGTAATTTAGGATTTGCATTAAGCTCACTAGAAGCAAGATTGCCTATCTTTTCTTCTTGAGTTGTAAAACAAATCCTAGTCTGTTATACTGAGTGTTCTAAAACTCTCACCCAGAACCTTTTATTAATCCTGAGGGGTTACTAAGTAATTCCAAGCCTATACAGTAATATTATGGAAAGGTTGAACACTTGAGCCAAATGCTCAGTTATCTGTTATGTTGCTTTAAATGAATTTTGTATTTTTTTATTTTTTGGCTTTTTTTTGCCCTTTTTTGTATTAAGTTATCAATATGGATTATCTTTCTGGTTTAAAAAATAAATCAGTATTGCCACTAAAAAACTTGTTTTATTATTAAAAGCACGGCACCATCAAATATAAAATGCCTTAAAAATGTAGTACTAACAGGTCCATTTGGTTTTCTCATTAATGTTTTCTCCATTCATTAAAAAAGAAAAATTAAGGGTTTTCATAATATGTATTTTCTAAAGACAAGAAAAACATTACGGTTTCCATTAATAAGAATTCATGCTCCAGGCATGAAAAGTTCGAAGCTGTCTTTATGGGTCTGTTCCTGCTGCTTGTTCTCCAGGGTCAAGTCCCACCTGACCCCTGTGAGAATTTCTTGCACTTAGACAGAAGGAGGGGGGTCTCTGTGGAGAGAGGTCCACATCAAAATTCAGATACTGTCACCTTTTCTAAACTAGATAAAACCAGTAAGGAGAGGGAGAATAATATAAGCCTTTCCAGCTCAGTAGAATTAAGAACTGGCTCTTAGAGTATACATTTTCACTCCAAGATCAACACTAGCCTATCCACTCTGAGTCAGAATTTGAAAGATTAGAACGTATTATGAAAATGTGCACAAACTGTTAAATACTGGTGGCAAATAAATACATCTTAATATGTTCTAACAAGCAAACGTATATTCAAGATAATACAGCCCTGCTTTATTAAAGAAAAGATCCAAATTTTCTTTGCAGGGTGGGGTGGAGCACTTTGCTATCCTTTTAGTAGGATGTTAGATAATCTTTTCTGTCATTTCCACTGGCACCCTGAAGGAAACATTGGCCTCGGCATATGTGACTATTGCTGTTTCATAGGAGAGCCATTTTAGAAATAGCTCTGCTTATATCTAAACTGATTAACATAAACCTTGGAGAAAGCACAAAGTTTTAGTATGAAAAATAATTCAATATTTCTGCCATCCTCCTATGCCTTTTAGGCCTGTCTAAACTGTACTGATAAAAACTTCACGTTCAAAAGATGTTACTGTCAGTGATTCTCCATACATAAAATTCAAGTGAGTTTTTTGTATGTGTATTTCACATCACCTTTCTCCTCATCTCATTCATAATTTATTGCGACAGTTCATTTTTTATAAAATATTCCCCTAATAGCTTTTCTTCGGTTTACTATAGCACAATTTGCAAGTGCCCCTTTATAGACTGTTGATTTTAACCACTGCCTTAACATTTACTTCTCAGTGCAGCTTTAAAAATCTGAGTCTCCAATTGCATTCAGTCCTGATGCTCTGGTGTTCTGTGTCATTGTGGTACAGGTCCATGAAACCAGCAGCCTGCTAATGTCTTTGTGCTGAAATATAGTAAAGAAAAGGAAGAGAATGTAGTTAAGCACAAGTAATTATATGAGAAAAATGATGTCCTCATTGTTTAAATTAAGCCCTCTATAGATTTTGGGATCACACCTAACTTTTTGTTTTAAATCAGTTAAACGTGACCAATATTTTTTTGAGAAAACAACTTAATGCCACTCTAAACCAACAGAAGCATTCATGTTATTTCGGCAGTATATCTGGCCAAACTCCAACACAAATAAAATGGTTGTCACCTTCACATAGTCAATCTGCACTTGAGTGTATTTTTAAAAATACTTGTTTATGAATATTTGCCTAATAAAGGGTGAATTTTAGCTTTGTCCTTTATTCTGCCATTTCACAGGTAACAATCCTAAACTCTGCAAGTCAGCTTGGCTGCTGTGGACTGCTAGGAAGCACCAGCAGCCTTCCTCTAGCACAGGCTACCTACAGGCTTAGGAAGCAAATTTATATACAAACCCAAGCTATGTAAAAATCAGCTGCAGATCACACTGTCTACATATATGCAAAAAGCAAAAAAGAGGGGGCAGAGCATGCCTCCTACGAGGTAGACACAGCACATCAGAAGGCATCAAGAGGACCATTTTAACTAGAAGACAACTTGCGCATGCTGGTTAGACTGACCGTGGTGTCCCCTGTCACACCAGCAAACCTGACTGTCAGCAGAAGCACTCTGCACCACACTGCCAACAAAAAGCAGGACTCTGAACAGAACACTTAAAGGGCAAGGCTTATAAAAATTACTGCCAAGTAGCATGACCAGAATGCCCAACATTACCAATCTCCCTTTAATACCAACAGGTGGTAAGAACCCCATTGAAACCCTCTACAATCTCTGATTATGCCTCTCAAACCTGGGACCCTAAGTACCACTAAAGGTCTGAATTCCAAAAGAGGTGATCCGTGAAGAGAAAGATGATGTTTTTGGTCAAATGTATTTTTAAACCAAAGATATGGTATTTCCAGTGGAATAATAACAGACAAAATAAACATAGAAAGCAAAAAGGAAAAAAGAAAAACCACCCTATCCTTCTCAATATTTAACTTCCAAACATTTCAAAGTAGGCATCTTTCCCAGTCTTTGACAGAACTCCAGATCTTATGTTAACTTCCCAGTGTTGCCGTGCTTCATTCACTGACTGGGTCGGGCCTGTCAAACAAGTTTCACAGGGCATTCTATCACGTTTCTTCTCCGGCAATGAAAAATTACTGCTAGCCATAAATACCGCACATATCAGAATGGAAGGTGAAGGCAGTCCTTGCTTCTAAAGAAACAGAATGATTAACACTAGTTGTTTTAAAATTTGACGTTGAGCTAAGAAAAGTTTTTATTTTCTAAAACTAAGATATTATACTAATACGATCATACTACTAATAAATTTAGACTCACACAGAACTTTGGAAGTAAATATCCCCATTTTATAAACTGAAAGAGAAAAGTAAATAGCCAATCCCATGTACAAATCCATTTCCTTCTACTTATGACTCTCTCAATATCTGGCTTCCACCTTAGTGAGGCCTGTTCAACTTGGCAGGAAAGCCAAGGATTGAAGCAGATCTTAATATCCTATGAGAGCTGCAAAAAACTAAAAAAACGCTATTCCCTCAAGAGATTGCTGCAAGGGTAGCTACCACCCCATACAGGTAAGAGTCCAAAATATCCCAGCTTCAATCTCTCATCCAAAATGTGCCATTCTGACCCAGCTTGCAAATTATAGCTCATATGCAACGATACAGCCCAATTACAGCTCTCCCCTAGCCGCTAACACCAGAGGGTTACATAGCCTTAATTCAGGGAAGCAAAAGATCATAGTTCAAAAGCAGCACAACAAAAATCCCTAAGCCTTTCGTGCTGTATAAGAGCCCAAAATAAGCCTTTTAGGCATTATCCAAGGGGGTTTTAATAAATGTACTTAAATAGACTACAACTACATTTCAGCATTATATATTGCCACCCTCTGAGTTTTGACTTGCCTTATGTAAATGACAATGGTTTTGAGGTTAATTCACAAAGAATATATATATGTTTATATATGGATATATATATTCTTACCTATACATTAAGAAGTAATAAATATAAACTGACAAAGAAAGACTGAGATAGTGAAAAGATAAAGAAATCCACTATTTGACTTTCCATGGAGACTCCATTACTATTTGTCATAATTCTGCCACCCTAGGAGAAACGCCTCTCAATTCATGGAAGCTGGAAGAAGGCTGGCTCTGTTTTTTTACCACAGCAGGTAATATCAATTGCAACTTATTTTCAGTCATTAAAACTGTCCCCTACATGAAGTACACCCAGCTACCAAGGTCAATGAACACTAAGGAAAAAGAATTACTGAATTCTTGTACGTCTAGCCTAATCTGCTTTGGGAATGATCAAGTGATGACATGATGCCCTCTTCACTTGTGGCAGGGCTTAACACAGACAGACCTGCCCGTTTCACTGTTAACTTCAATGCTCCCAGTCTGAATCCACAGTGGTCTGTCAGACACTGTAAGGGAGCAGCAGGACTCGTCACTGTCTGATGTAATAGCTGCCATTTGTTGAGACCTATGGTAGAAAAAACCAAGTTAACAAAAATAGAGCAGTCATTCGAGTTCTTTTTAATCCATTTTACAAAAAAAAATTTAAAAATAAGACCAAAATTCAGTTGAATTTTCATAATGAATTTATTCTACATAATTTGCTGGCTTCACACAGAATGTGAAGCTTTGGTACTAAAGGAAAACAGACTTGAGCGGTGTGTACACACCAGCCTTGGCCAGGAGAGGGCACTCTCCGGCCCAAGTCAATTCAGCAGTGAGATGCCTTAGGGCACACCAAGATGCTGCCCTCCAACGCTAACTCACATTTAATGTTCTGACAAAAAATGTTCACTAGCCTAACACTAGCCTAGTGTTGGAATAGTCCTGATCTTCTCGGTATGGAGGGCTGAAGGTCATCCCTATTCGTATTCTGTCATTAATGAGCTCAGAGACCCTGTTTTGCAGAACGACCAAAAACTGCCTGAATCCCTTTCTCCTTGAATACCAGTGCCCACCAGTACACACCAGTGCTACTGTTGAGGGCCTGAACTGACTGCTTGAGATCATACCTGCTTGAAGTAAGCGTGACAAGACAAGCTTCCTCACTTAAGCTTTCAGAACAGAGACTTCAAATACTAAGCATAATTCAAATGAATGATTGTTAGTGTAAGCCTATTTTTTTAACATATTTGCTTGTCTGCTTACTTCCCTTCGTTAAGTATAAATACACAATTCATCTATCTCATCAGTGTAGGCAACTCTGGGATCATTGATTTAGACAATGTTCAATCCTTACCGTAAAATAATTATTTTTAAAATGGCAAGTTAAATCAGAAGCAGTAGCATATAATTAAAACTTTAAAAAAGGCTTTTCTGACATTGAAAAGGAGATATTTTATACACCTGATCTGTAAACTTCTGAATTTTAACTCAGAGAACAATTTTCTCAAATGAAGTTTAATGAGGTTATTTACCCTTTTGTTCATGGGAAAACTTAACTATACTATTTAAGTATATTTAATATACTTTATTTATTTTTTTTTTTTTAAAGATTTTATTTATTTATTTTTCCCCCAAAGCCCCAGTACATAGTTGTCTGTCATAGCTGCACATCCTTCTAGTTGCTGTATGTGGGACGCGGCCTCAGCATGGCTGGAGGAGTGGTGCCTCGGTGCGCACCCGGGATCCGAACCCGGGCCGCCGGCAGCGGAGCGCACGCACTTAACCGCTAAGCCACGGGGCCGGCCCTAATATACTTTAAATATACTATTAACTATAACCCAACAGCAGTTATACAAGAAGAAAAGTAATCTGAAGGCACAATTTATCTTTGAACCTCTCCTTTCGTAAGGACAACTTGTTAGGGTTCCACAATCACTCTGAAGAACCTCCTTTTTGATTCTAGGCAAGAGTCAAGAATCTGCCTCAGAGCAAGATCATCTTCCCCTGTGCATCTCCCCCTGCCATCCCCTGAAATATCCGGTGAAATATTAACTTGCCAGTCCTGGGTCCACAGAGCCTGGCTCATGAGTCTTTTCTGCTCATGTTTAAGATGCGTTTCCCCTCAATGCTTTTAGGGTCTCAAGGGTTTCTCTTTAGAAATTGACCACACGTACAGGACCCATTAGCGAAAGCCAGGGAGTCCTGGCAGTAATGCAGTAAATGGAGAGACACCCTCAGGAAGAGCAGCGATTTCACTGGAAATTACTTATTTTGTCCTTAAGAGAAAGCTTATGTGCAACAATGGCAACTATTCCTGGAAGGCAGCAGAGATATTAAGGGGCAAATCAGAACAGGGGACAGAAACACCCAGTCTCCCTTTTAAAGTGCACGAAAGAAGCAAGCACAAGGTCGTGCTCTTTCAGCAAAGCCCAGAATTAAAACCTATATAATTAAGATTACGTACATGCACCTATTATCTTGCTGAACAGTCAATATAAATTTTCTCTTATACAATACAGTATGTTGCAACATGAACAAGCAGGAAAAAGCATAAATAACTGGTTAGAAAAATAGCCATTCATTTATTATTCTACAATAGAATATTATTGTTTTACAAGAGAACTTCTGGTTTTCTAGCCTAGCGCTATTTCTCTAACCAGTTATTTTTCTAGGGCTTTAGACAAACCGCATATAGTTCTTCCCAGCATACCAGGACTCACACCAAGATGTGCCACTTCCAGCCAGATGCCCTGCTAGAACTTAAACTGGGGGGCAGAAATCATAGGTTTGTAATCAACAGCATCTCAAAAATGAGCCATGGGTAAAAATGACTACCCTCTGGAATATACAGCCACAACGCAAACAGATCAAGGCCTTGGAATGTGAGGTATTTCCCTCCTAGAAAGGGGAAAAAATCTCCTACTCATACTAGTAGCAATAAAAAATAAAAAGGAATGTTCAAATTAATGTCCACTTTTTCACCATTTGGCAAATATTAGAATAATAAAACGCCAGAGTCCCATGGGAAAACAGCATCTGTGCCAATCAGCTCATTTACACTACTTAAAAGCTGACAACTGTACCTTTGTGGTTCTAATACCTTCAAAAAGCTCTCCTAAGAGGAGCTCTCCTCCATTGAGCCCCACCAGCCTGGATACTTCTCATTCCTCTTTGAAAGGATTTGCGATGTGCCAGGTTTCTGACAGTTATTGGTCGTTAGTACATAAGTGTCTGAACCAGAATTACTCTTCCTCATTCACTCACAAGTAGACCATCATTTCTACTATGTCAGGCCCTGTGCTTGGCATAAAGGGAGAACAGAAATGGAAGAGTAACAGACTCCTGGAATTTATGCCATACATAAATGAATGGGGCAAGACCTGAAATGTGATGTTAATGCATCTTCCTTCACTATAATCCCCATGACCTCCAACCCAGCTGCCCTCCACAAATGCTTGTTGGAAATAGTTCACGCCTACTTCTAGATGTTTATGATCATACTATGATTACTGTAATTTCCAGGTAAGAATAACGTTGCTATAACATTTTTTCCATTTATACTGTGTATGTTGCAGAAATACCGAAAGCTACCAGAATGAAATTTCTATGCCAGACACAGAAAGTGGTGGTTGTGGTAATGATAGCAAGTATTTATACAGGCCTTGTGCCAGGCACTTTATTGCTTTAAAATATTTAAATTCTCACAATCACCTTGAGGAGGTACTATTATTCTCCCCATTTCACAGATGATGACATTAAGGTAACCTGCCTAAGATCACACAGCTTGGAAGTGGCAGAGCCAAGTCAGACTTTGAATCTAGGCAGTCTGGCTCAAGGGCCTGTACTTTCAACCATGTGCCTGAAAAGTGGAAGAGAATAACTGTTTGCTCAATAAAAACCTGATCCCAAGCACTACTGGTGCAAAAACGTTAATGAATGCTTCAACTCACCAGCCTCACTGGCAAGTCATATACTCCTAAGTATGCATTTCTATTTATTTATTTATTTATTTATTTTGTGAGGAAGATCAGCCCTGAGCTAACATCCATGCCAATCCTCCTCTTTTTGCTGAGGAAGACCGGCCTTGAGCTAACATGCGTGCCCATCTTCCTCCACTTTGTGTGGGACGCCGCCACAGCATGGCCTGACAAGCGTCGGTGCGCGCCCGGGATCGGAACCCAGGCCGCCAGCAGCGGAGCATGCGCACTTAACTGCTATGCCACGGGGCCGGCCCCCCTAAGTATGCATTTCTATCTTTTACACTCAACAGGATGACCCTCACATTTCTACGAAAATATTCTCCCCAGGCAAACAAAAAAATCTATTTTACCAGGGGAAAAAATTATCTTTCTTCTAGGCATTTCAATAGCTTTTAAGTGAATCTTTGTGTTGTAGAGAAATAAATGAGGGACCCTCAGGGTTATAAAATTATCTTACATATTAAAGAAGAAATGAGCCCTCGCTAAAACTTGGTATGCATTATAATTTCAAGTTTTTTAGTTTATGTGAAAAGGAAAAAAGTGTGATAGCATAGCACTTGAGCTATGGAGTATCCAGCTTCCCTTCTAGATACTAAGATAGAAAAAATTATAAGGAGTTTTAAATCATGATTTCTGGTTAAGACAGATTTCTAAGGTCACATTCTTATGATACAAAGAAAATTCAGTATTTACATAATGGCTGTGTTTTCAATTTATTTTTAATGAGACCTTACAAAAATACCAGGAATTTGAAGAAAAAATAATAATTCACGTTTAAACCAAGTTTTAACACCAGGTATTTTAAAACTGGTCTGTTTTCACATCAAAGGTTTAAGAAATTGTTTTACAAACAAAAGCCATCTAATTTCTTCAATTGGAAAATGACAATTTGAGTCACAAATTCAATATTTTGATAAATCCTGATTATTTTTGAGGCTAGTTTCTTCTTTTCCTTTACAGCTCCCTACAACCAATCTGTAATTTGTACCATAACACAGAAATCTATAAGAAAAAACTCGTTTGGCAATTAGTTTTTTCAGAGATTAATTAGATGCATTAAAATTTGACTAATCCATCCCAAGATGGATTAAAAGACATGATGTAAAAACTAATTTAAATCAGTATTTTTACCAAAATGTGGTACACAAGATGATCTTAGAATTTTAATAATCTACATATATCAAGGCATATTTGTTTTCCATTAATTGTACTGACACAAAAAGTGGAAAAATTTGAAAATACGGCAAATTTGAAAATACAGCAAAAATGTGATGGAATGTAAATAATTTAAGTTTTTGGAAACTAATTAATTCCATTACTAAAATAATTTAAATGGTTTCCACATTCATAAAATTGTCCAAAACAATTGCTTTTGTCACTGGGAGGGGATAGTTTTAACCTAAAAAAACCTACTCTTGAGTATTTAATGGGTAAATGCAATCACACTAATTTACCTAAAAATTTCACCAAGAAGCAGTTACCGTTTTTATTTTTTTTAAGGAAGTTTAGCCCTGAGCCAACATCTGATGCCCATCCTCCTCCTTTTGCTGAGGAAGATCGGCTGAGCTAACACTTGCCAATCCTCTTTTTTTTTCTGAGGAAGACTGGCCCTGGGCTAACATCCGTGCCCATCTTCCCCTACTTTATATGGGACGCCGCCACAGCATGGCTTGACAAGCGGTACGTCAGTGCACACCTGGGATCCGAACCTGCGAAACCCAGGCTGCCGAGGCAGAGCGCAGGCACTTAACCGCTACGCCACTGGGCTGGCCCCCAACAGTTCTTAAAAATGGGGGCACCATTATTAGCATTGTGCAGGACTGCAGGTTGATTAGGAAGGAATCTTGGAAGCCAGGCTGCCTGACCGAGAAGAATACTCCTGTGACTTAATTTCCAAACACCTCTTAGAACAATACCATCCCAAATCTAAAAGATTTTTATCTGGCGGACCCCGTGGCTTAGCAGTTAAGTGCACGCGCTCCGCTACTGGCGGCCTGGGTTCGGATCCCGGGCATGCACCAACGCACCGCTTCTCCAGCCATGCTGAGGCCGAGTCCCACATATAGCAACTAGAAGGATGTGCAGCTATGACATACAACTATCTACTGGGGCTTTGGTGGGGGGGGGAAGGAGGAGGATTGGCAATAGATGTTAGCTCAGAGCTGGTCTTCCTCAGCAAAAAGAGGAGGATTAGCATGGATGTTAGCTCAGGGCTGATCTTCCTCACAATAAATAAATAAATAAAAGATTTTTATCAAAAAAATTACAGATGGATGGTGGTGATGGTTGCACATTGTGAATGTACTTAACGCCACAGAACTGTACACTTTAAAAAAATGGTTAAAATGGTAAAATTTGTTATATTTAACAACTTTTAAAATACAAAAAAAAACAAATTACAGTGCTCTATTAATATGACAAGGAGAAAATTATTTCCACCTAAAGTCACAAGGAAAGTGAAGAGAAAAATGTCCTTGAGTCGATACATGTTAAGTCTCTTGAGTAAAGATTAAACAAAAAAAGGTGAACTGTTTCTATTCTGATCTTATTGTCAACTATCCATGATAGACACCAAGACATCCTGGAAAACTAAAAATATTTCGACCTATATCACTATGACTTTAAACTTCCTATCTCTTTATTCAAAATAGCACAGCATATTAATTGCTAGAGCTTTCATTTTTTAATTCTATTCACTTTGTTGAATGAATACAGTACGTTTACAAACTGTAAATACAGAATATGAAGAGCCTATTAACTAAGTCAGAACCAGATCAGAGTAATTAATGCAGCTTCGTTGTTTTATTTTCTCCTGGCAATTGGCATGGCACCAGCCTCTTGTTCTATTTCTGAGTTCCCTATATCAGGCATTTCAGTTAGAGATTATTTTAATAGCAGCCATATTAATACAATCCCAAAGTAAACACTAAATTTGTCCCACCTTAGAAAAAGGGTCTTCATTCTCTCTGGCAAATTCCCTATTGGAGGCCATCACTGGGCCCAAATCAAAATATCCTGAATGAAAACATTATCAACTTTTCTAGACATTTGTCAGTCTCTTCTCTGCTATGAGTACTTAACAAAAGTGAATCAATGCAGCACAAACCATAGAAAATTCACAATTTAAAAGGGAAAGGGGCCAGCCCGGTGGCGCAAGCGGTTAAGTACACATGCTCCGCTGCGGCAGCCCAGGGTTCGCCGGTTCGGATCCCGGGTGCGCACCGACGCACTGCTTGGCAAGCCACGCTGTGGCGGCATCCCATATAAAGTTGAGGAAGATGGGCACAGATGTTAGCTGAGGGCCAGTCTTCCTCAGCAAAAAAGAGACGGATTGGCAGTTGTTAGCACAGGGCGAATCTCCTCACAAAAAAATAAAAATAAAAGGGAAAATCTAATTTTAGATTCAAATTATAGATTTCTAAAGGTATTTCAATTCAGTTATTCTATATAAAGGTATGTATATACATATAAAAGAATGTAAATGTGTATCTTTAACAGCCAATATTAAGTACAACTTGCTCAAATACAGGTGCAACTCAATTTTTGTAAATTAGAAATGCAGACCCACTAAGGAAGACATACATTCATTTAGTTGATTTCAGTAAGTTCCATATTCTGTCTTCAGATCTATATTCCTGTCTATTCTACTTAGTTCTAATCTAAAATTAACTAAAAGGGAAAAATACTCTGATGCTTTAAATTTCTGATAATTTCTAGAAATAAAGACATCTTTGGCTTTTTTGATAGCTCTACTCTGCTTGATGTCTCCCTTGCTAATCCTTGGTTTTAGCCACTTTTCTTAGATCACTGGAGATTTAGCCTAAACCGAGTTCTCGTTGCAAGGGGCAAAAACCCATTTGGTTATCTCCATACAAAAAGGAAATGCCTCCTTTTATCATTTTAAAAAGAAATGTAAAAGAAAAATGGCTACAACTCCCCAATTCATCTCGGTCTCCATCTGCAGTAGACACTGGACAAATTTATCTAGCTGCTTAAGAAATTTCTATTTGAATAAAACGTTAATATGCAGCTACTGGATTAGTGTATAGAATATGTATTTTAAGATTACAGAAATTCTTTAAAACTTGTTTCCCTGTTGAAACGTCAGATAAAATATGCCAAACGGCCAGTTTAGAATGAAGGAATCATTTGGCATGATAATTAGAGATCATGCACACTTGTAACTATGCTTCAACCTTTTCCTCAAAGGTATGGACCACATGAAATTGAGTGTTACTTTTGTATTCAACAATCACGATTTTATTATTTTTTCTTTTTTTCCCATAGCTTCTGAAACAAATCAAATCTGATTTATGCCATAAGAGCACATTTGCCAAAGCACTTGACTATATTACCAGTATCCACTGTCAAAACCACTGTTATAAACTCACCTGGATCTTTACATAAAGCCTTGGAATTACATATTGAGGTGACTTTTTGCTCTGCCCTGTTTAAATCTTTCTAAGCCTTCGATTGAAATCGAATTCAAATATGAAATTCTTATTCAAAAATATCTGAATGAACAAATTCATTAATCTGAAACAAATACTCAGAAAATTTAAGATACTTCTTTAAAACCCCCAATAATTCTGTAAACTTCTTTCAACCTGTTATAATCAAAGAATTTTAAAAATAGTATAGTTGTTTCTGTTTGCAGGAAAGAATATGTTCTATTCAAGTGAAACATCTTTTTTTTCCATTGTGTGTTTATTATAATCAAAAAGCATTGACTGAGTTCCCCAGAAGAAATTCTACTTAATTTTGCAGAAATCAGTACATAAATCATGGAAGTCCATAACCTTAAGGAAGCTGACACAAGACTACTGATTTTCAATCTCCATTAATCATTTCATCTTAATTCCATAGTAACTAAGATATTTCAAATTGGATTACTTAGAAACCCACAAAAAGTTGCTCTTTTAAGTTTCAAGTTTCCAAAAGTGTCAAATTGACATTGTATCAAATTTAAAAGTTAAGTCAGACACAAAGTATGAAAGCAACTTAAAAAACCTTAGGATAAACTTGCCTCCACAGGCAATTGGGTATATTTTTCACTAACAATACAAAGCTAAAAATGGAAAGTAAGAAATCAAATCTCAGGGACAGATGGACTATGTAGAAAATAGCAGGCTAAGTTACCAGCCCCAAAAGCCAATGAGACCTGAGGCAGAAGACCAAGCAGGAAAGAGACTGGTTGTAATTACCCAAATATAAATTTAAAAAGAAAAAAAAAATGAAGCATGTGATGAAATAGTATGGCTAAAAACGAAAAAATTAAAACCCACACATTTATGAGAAATTGGCAGGAGGAGGGTCTCAAATCTAGAAGCATTTCAGACCTCTATACTACAAAACCTGATTTTAAGAATATACTGATTAATCACTTACTATTGATTTTACCTATGCTCAGATAATATATTCTTTGATAGGGCAAATAGGAAAATAAAAGTTTGATTTTTCACCTCCTCTACACACTATTACAAAGAATAATTTTCTACCAACTTGAAATTTTTCAAAGCTTTTTGAGAAACACACACAAATAATTTGGATTTAGTTGATTTTATTTACAGCTTGTTTTTTTACATTTCAGAGCGTTACACAATTACATTTTCTCATTTTCTGACCTGCAAACAGATACCTTAAATGAAAATATTTTTTAAAAATTATCAAATTAGGTACATCCAAAATGCAACAATTACACATATGACAATTAATTCACAAAGTGTAATTTACCAGGACGTATCCTAAGAATTTAGGAACAGCCAGTCAGGAGAAATCTGACCAAATTCAGCAATCAACTATTTACATATCCAAAGACAAACCTATCTAAACTCCCAAACCAGAAGTTTGAAAGTTTCTGTTAAATAACCATTGGACGAAAGAGAGAGTGATGATTCAAACCTCACCAGCCTTGAGAGTTTTAATCTCAGATACTGGGCTAATTCCCCAGTTTGCAACTGAATAGCAAGCATCTCAGCTCTTCAAACACCTAAGTATCAAACTCTTGTGCCATTATGCACATAGAAAGGCTGAGTGTTCATTAATTAAAAAACAAGTAGTCATTAAATATCCACACTATTCCCCCCAGCTCACCAGCCCTTACTGCAATCCCAAATATGCAACCTGTGTCACACAGTGACAGGCTATATTTTATACATGTGTGTATATACACACACATATATGTACGTGTGTGTATACATATACACACATACACACAGTACTAGGTACAAATGGCAATTAACAGTCCCTGCAAAAATTCATTTTCAGTTGAGGCTATGGCTCCTATGCCTTGGGATGGTTTTAGACTTCAAAACTGAAAAATCCTGCTAAAATTTCACTTCCTTAAGACAAAATTTGATTGCTTGTTCAGTTTAAGCTTCTCAGTTCTAAAAATGGCTATAAGATAAGTATAAAAAAGCAGCCAACTGAGTGCAATTTCTCTCTCCAATTTGGCCAGGCTATTTCATAGAAGTTACTTCTAACTGGATTAGAGAATCTGTGGCGCCTTCCAATGGTTCTTGCCTACCTTACTGTCCATGTTCACGTTTCAAACTGTGTCAACAGAGCCCGCACTTCAGGCGTCAGCTGCTTGGCAGCCTTAGCTGCCTCTGTGATAGCCTTGCGATAGAGGCCCTTTCTCTTCTTATTAAAGCGTGACTGGAAGTTTTCTAAAAAGGGGGACAGTTGCGAAAGAGCAAGGAAAGACGTTGTTGGAGACCCGAACCATGAAATACGGGCCTCCTGTCGGACTAAAAGGCCGTTATCTTTCCGGCTCACAGTTATAGTAAGAATACGGGCTGGCCACCAAGGGAAGCCATATATCTTGGCCCAAACAATGTCCCCTACACATATGGTCCTGCCATCTGGTGTGACGCATTTAGAGACGTTTTTGGAAAACACTTTCATTTTCAAGGAATTACTGAGCTTTTTCTCTTCCTTTGAAGAGGAGGAAGTGGAGGAGGTGGAAGGTGCATGCATACTGCCTGGAGGAAAATCAAAGCTTTCAGAAGAACTACACTCGGAGTTAGAGGACTTCAAATCATCCGTGCTATCAATGCTACACACTGAAGCACTGGAAGAGTCAGATTTCTTTTGATTTAGGGTCATGTAAACAGAGATATTGCTTTTGCTGCCCTTTTTGCCCAGTGTCTGTAGTTCATCCTGCTCACCAGGCACAAGCACTTCGTTTGTGTCCTGAACCTCACTGCTGGCCTCTTCAGGGCCTTCTGAGGGACTCTGATTTTCTGAAGGGGCCTCACCTGCTGAGCGGGTAGAGGTGCAGCGAGACTGGGGCTTGGGTGCCATCTTGCCACTCTGCATTTTCTCAAGTCCTGTCTTCAGAGAAGAGTCATTTTCTTCATTCCTGTACCTTTGTGGTTTTAAACGAACCCGAGGTGGAAGGGAACCTGAGCTAGGATTCTGATAGCGACGTGTGAAATGGACTTTTGAATGTGCATTTTTGGATGCAGAGGTTTCACTTTGCTTCTTTTGTGCCTTCTCTTTGGCAATTTTCAACACTTCCCGAGCTTTTGCATGATCCATGTTCTTACTCTGGAGCACTTTTTTAGTACTTAACTGAGCTTTTGATGTATTTGCCTGAGCAGAAACCTTGACTACTCTGCCTCTGCTGTGAGCAATATTTGAAACCTTAACCACAGCATTTCTTTTCTGGCTTTCATTTTGGTTTTTCCCATCCACTTTATGGTCAGTTTTCAGTTTTTTGTTCACAGTAGTTACACTTTCATTTCTCCGTTTTTTATCTTCATATTTAGAAGAGTCACTTGCACTACTACCTTTTCTAATTTCCTTTTTTTCAGCAACGACACTGTTTTTACATTTGTCACACAGGACTTGCCTGGGTCGTAGTTTAATAGCATTCATTATTGAAGTAGGTTCTTCCCTGTACATCTTTCGTTTGGGTCGCTTAATTTTCCGAGGAGGTGGCTGAGGTATTGATTGGTTATATGTGTCCCTGATAAACAAAGGGGGAGGATAAGGTGCTCCTTCATGGAAGAGAGGAGGTGGTTTGGAAGTCCACAGGCTTTCAGCCAAGCTCCGCTCAGGAGGTGGGACAGGAGAGGGGTCACCGGGAACAGCATCACTCGCTTCATGCTTGACTTCTGTCCCTTCTTGGAATGTATTACTTTGGAGCTGCATGGCTTCAGGTTTATCCTTATATTCCCTTTTGGGAAATACTGTCACAGGGATCCCATGGGGCCCAAACCTTTGAAAGAAATGAAAGAAAAAAAGAAGCCATTAAGTTAACGTCTATAATTGAAATTTTTAAACAACAGCTGATGTTTATTTGTATGACCTTTCCTGAAAGCTATTAAGAACAAAAACAAAAATCTACTATTTCCCCTCAAAAATCCCAAAGCCCACCCACATTTTATTGATCCTACATTTTAGGTATAAACAGAAATACTCAAATGGTGGCTCTAAGCAATGCCAGAACAGCTGATCTAATTTAAGAGACCTTTCAAGTCTTGAATTAGAAAGGATGTTCTATCAGATAGATTTAATATTAAACGTCATCTGATATTATGTTCACTGAACTACAGACAACATGTCCAGGAAATGTAACTGTAAAATTGTAACACACATCTTCCTCTGGTTATAATAGCTTTCAAAAGCTTCACAAAACAAATTCAGCCATAACTACCCAAAAAGACTAAATCAATAAATTCCCACCTCAACTTTACTGGTGAATCGATAAAGATTCAAGGGCAGTTGCTCCTTTACTCTTGCATCCTCACACTTGAGCCCTTCATCCACACCCCTCACCCGCCCACCAAAAGAACACAAGAACACTAGAAGTCAGATACTCAAATCACCTCAAAAACAGACAGGTTTAGAGCTGCAGCCTTCTAACTTTTAAAAATCACATTGCACATTAGGAAATATTTTCACATTGCAATCCAATAAGAACATTTATGTACATATACATGCACACATATATATACAATAAATACACAATTAAGCAAAAATTTCACTAAATACTTAAACTTATGTGATGCATAATGATATTTTTTTCTACTCTGCTCTATTTCATTTGTTTTAATGCTAGTCAGACACATTAAGTGGATTTCAAAACTCCCCTATGGATCCAGACCCAGTTTACAAAGCACTGGTATAGGACACAAATCTTTACAATTCTCAGTTTCTAAGAAAACAGGGATCAATAACCTTATTTCTCATGTAGAATTAGAAATAACTGTGGCTCAATCTATCTGGGCTAAACATCAAGAATCTTTAAGCTAAACTTGCTATACTCAGATTCCTGCACATAAAAACAGGATCACACTACCGAATAATTTCATCATGTACATGGTAACATGTTAATTTTAAGCACTATTTGATCCAAACAGTGTTAAACACAACACAATTCTAATGCCAATCCTTGAAGGCACAGGTGCTTAGAAGCCAAGGATCAGCTTCAGGTAGAATCCCCAAATATTTTGTATGTGTCTGTCTTCCTGGAGTCTTTGTTTCTCAGATTCTCTAAAATGTCCTTAAGCCCCCAAAAACGTTCAGAATACCTTTCTTGGGAAGAAATCTTGAGACTAGGTACTTACGGCTATAGACACACCTAAACTCAGACAGGGATATAGGAAGAGCCAACACCACCAGGATATCTGGTTCTAACACCTAAATAGTTTTCTTCCTAAAGTCTTTTGTTAGCTTGGCTACCACAATCCAACAACTCAAAGCAAATACTTACAAACCACAAAGAAAGAGGAAAGCCTATTTTACCTAGAGTGGGACAAGTTTGGGTCTGGGCTAGTCCACAAAGGAAGGATACCCTCCTCACTGTATCAGACTGTGCAAAAAGTGGCTTTCTATTCTAGCATAGCATCTGGGACCTAAGTGTTTGCTTCCTGACTACTTAATTCCAAGGCACTTTGAGCATTTAGCCTTTTCTTATATATAGGTGCTCAATAACCACTTTTTCAAGATGACAGGACAAGAGAGAGGTGATTTTTGTTTTAATGTAGAACTACATAAAATATAACGTATCTGAGGTGAGACCACTATTTTATTAACAATAAAATTTTCAAACTTGTAAGAAGCCATCATTTTGCCCCCATTACTCTTTCACATGATGTTTCCATAGCTGAATAAACAACAAATTTCCTTCCTTTTATTAGTAATAACTAAGCTATAATCATCTTAATGTTTAAGGTGAAGTTTCACAGCTGTCTCTTATCAACTTTGTATCCTCAGGCATTACTAAACCTCCCTAAATTCAGTTTTGCACATGTAAAATGGGGTAACACTATTTCCTACCTTAAAGTATTCAGGTGAAGATTAAATAGGTCAATAAGGTTAGCCATTTTTCTTGGCTAAAATTTACTTCATTTAAGTAATTTGATCCTATTTTTATAGTCTCAATGTGAGGCTAACCAGCCAATTATTTTAAAGCTGTTTATATCAGATGAGCTCTGGAATCTGATATGTTTACCCTCAGGGAGTTTAGTGAGAACATTCACTTCACATCTGTGTGTTTTCCCTTGCCTTTCCTTCTTAAGCATATAAAATACAAGCGTGAAATGTTTTTAAGAACATAGGGAGGCAATTAAGTGTGTAATGATGAATGGAAATTGCAGGCACCAAATGGAAAAAAAGAAGCCAAACTGGTAATTGTGGGTGGCGGATGATATGATTGGCAAAAGCAGAAAAATAGTTTAAATAATAATAAAAGTCCCTCAAAGGACCAGAAAGACAAATCACTCTAAAAGGAAAAGGGAAATCAGGCCTAGTCCATCTCAGTAATCATGTTGTCACACGAACACAGACAGCACTTAACTCCATGGTAGTGTTTTCAATCTGAGGGTGGGGATATTGGTTGTGACATCAATTTCAAGGGTCACAACTATGATTTAAATAAAAATCAGAGTGTAAATATATGTAACTGCAATCAATCTGTTTCATGTATGTATGCATGTATATAGGGATCCACATGTAAAATATATTTGTAACAATGCTCACAAGTTTGAAAGCCACTAACTTATAAAACTGTAACCTTAGTAAGAATATAAAGTACCAACAAAACTATAGTCTCTTGAAAATCCTAAAATCTAATTTCTCAAGTACAGTCTGTGGAAATCGGCAACACAGCACTCACTGGTGTTTGAAAATGGAGATTCCAAAGCCCTGCCCAAGACTGAATCATAGACTTCCCTAGGGTGGAACCCAGGATCTGCATTTTTAGCAAGCACTTTTGCTTTAGCTTTTTCTAAGGTGAAGATATTTATGTCCCACGTGCATGCTCACCAAAGGGTGACCTCGGCAGAGGAAGGCTTTAATGATCAGTGAGAGGTGGCAGGCTGACTAATAGCCCTTGCTTCAGCTTTTTCTAAAGAACTTTTTACAAATACTCCAGGGAGTTGAGTAATAACACACAAAGTCTCTCTCCTCCTTCCCGCACCCCTTCTCTGTGCAGCATGAGGGTATTTATTAATGTATCGGTAACTCATTCAAACCCTTACCCGCTCTTAGGCTTCTTTAATCACTACCCAAAAATTCTAAAGGAAAAATATTCAGGTGTTATGGCTTAATTAAAAATAACTTCTGGGGAAAATCAGGCGCGTATACAAGAGACCTCTCTGTACTATCTTTGCAACTTCCTGTGAATCCATAAAAAGTTTTAAAAATAGCTATCTTCTTAATAATTTAGGAGTAATAAGTGCCAAAATTTTGAAGAGGGAGAATACTGGAGCTTAATAGTTATTTTGTGTCAAGGCAAGAGAAAATCACTACGAAAAAGAATCCTCAGCTAATGTAAAGGTGAAACAAATATAAATGTAGAGTACTTAAGCCAAAATTCAAAATGTGGCTATTATAGGAAGTAAGATATTTCTAGTATTTGGGTTCCACTTTAGTTGTCTGCATTTTTTGATGACTAAAATTCAACAACAGCTTTGACTAAATGAAGCCTTTATTCCCCCACTGATAAGCTCTACAAAATTATGGTATTTGCTCAAGATTTCTAGCATTACCAATCAATCCTATACCTAAATATGCCTCATTTCCTGGAGTGAAGCTCATATTATCCAAATTCGCTTTCCAAAGGAATACCTCAAACAAAACTAAAAATGTTTAACAACAACTATTCAATTTTTTTTTAAAGTCAGACATATTTAGAATTCTTACCTCTTATTCTAAAAGTTTATAAAGTGCTGATGTAGTGTTCATCAGCCTTAACTTCACAGCAAACTCAAATCAACTTGTCTCTGACCTAGGATTACATTCTTTTCCTTCCTGTTTACAACAGTTTAATAGTGCTCAACTGATTCTCATTTTCTTCCCTCCAATTCTGGTTGCCAAGCGCCAACTATAGGAGGAAATTCTTTTTTAAAATATTATACACTAAAAATAAAGAAACAAAAAACTAAGGCATTACAAACTTTAGGCAAAGCAAATAGAGGTCCTGAGGAATTCAACACTCAGGAAAAAAGTTCAAGAGGGTTAGGTGAGACAGGCCCCAGCATTCTGGCTGGACCAAACCTCTCTCCAACAAACAGATCAACAGAAGACAAAAAGAATCCTTCCCCTCCCAGAATTGTTTTCTCTTAAAGAATCTACAGTAGGAGGGCCGGCTGCGTGGCTTAGCGGTTAAGTGCGCGCGCTCTGATGCTGGCAGCCCGGGTTCGGATCCCGGGCGCGCCCCGAGGCACCACATCTCCGTCCAACCCGAGGCCGAGTCCCACGTACAGCAACTAGAAGGATGTGAACCTACGACATACAACTATCTACTGGGGCTTTGGGGGGAAAAAATGAATAAATAAAATCTTTAAAAAAAAAAAAAAAAAAGAATCTACAGTAGGAAAAAATTATATGCAATTAACCACTTGAAAAATAGTATCCAGATTTATTTCAGCTCAAGCAGATGTTTTTAGAAACCACCTCTCCTTAAATTAGCAACAGGTTTAATCATAAAGGGAGGAAAACTTATTCTGGTTATTTTGGTTCACGTTTCATCTCTGTGAGATTGGTTATTATGTCAAAGTTTAATCTCAGCACAAATGAAATTAATTCAATAGTCAACTAAATGCAATAAAAAATTTTACAAAATAAATGTACATCTATGCCTCAAAAAATTAAAAATATGAGCCAGCACACTCATTTCTGGGTATATACCTAAAATAATTGAAAACAGGGTCTCAAAGAGATATTTGCACACCCATGTTCAAAGCAGCATTATTCACAATAGCCAAAAGGTGGAAACAACCCAAGTGCCCATCAATGGACAAATGGACAAACAAAATGTGGTATATACATACAATGCAATATTATTCATACTTAAAAAGGAAATCCTGTCACATGCTAGAAACGTGGATGAACCTTGAGAATATTATGCTAAGGCAAATAAGTCAGTCACAAAAAGACAAACACTGTATGATTCCACTGATATATCTAAAGTAGTAAGTTCACAGAAACAGAAAGCAGAATGGTGGCTGCCAGAGGCTAAGGGGAGAGGAAAATGGGGAGTTGTTTAATGGGTACAGAGTTTTTGTTTTGCAAGATGAAAAAGTTCTAGAGATCTTTTTTAAAATAATGTGAAAAAAAATAAAATAAAATAATATGAATGAACTTACCAATACTTATTGAACTATACACTTAAAAATGGCTAAGATGGTGTATTTTATGTGTTTTTTTTACCACAACTAAAAAAATTTTTAATTGTATATCTACCTAATGTAGAGGGAAACGTTTGATGAGAAGCAGTAAAGTTTTCATGGTGGTAAAAGAATTATTAGTGCAAGAGAAATAAATAACAGTAACTGCCCAGGAGAATAACAGAACAACATCCTGACCTAAGGGAGAATCCAAGTGAGCATCACCAAAGAGGGCAAATGCCTGCAGCTGTGGTACCCCAAGAACACAACACTGCCTGTGCGACCTGACAGTTGCAAATATTAGACGAACGTAACCGAGGAATAGTCCCTATTACATATATTCTATATTATCCTGCAACTAAATGCAATATATGATCATTTACTGGAGGAAGAAAAAAGCTTTAAGGGACGCTGTTAGCAAAACTGACAAAATAATGAAATACAGGCTGCAAATTCGATAAAAGTACTCTATCAATGTTTCCTGAATTTGAAAACTATATCGTGGTTATGTACGAGAATATCTTTGATCTCAGGACACAATTACTAGACTATGAAGGGGTAAAGGAGAATGATGTGTGCAACCCACTCTCAAATAGTTTAAGAAAAATACGTTTGTATACAGAATGATAAAGCATGTGGCAAAATGTTAAAAATTAGTGAATCTAGGGGGCCAGCCCAGTGGTGTAGTGGTTAAGTTTGCACACTCAGCTTCGCCGGCCGAGGGCTCACAGGTTCGAATCCCGGGCACGGACTGACGCACTGTTCATCAAGCCATGCTGTGGCGGCATCCCACGTACAAAATAGAGGAAGATATGAGCTCAGGGCCAATCTTCCTCACCAAAAATAAAAAATTAGTGACTCTAGATAAAGAGTGTATAACACTTCTCTGCTATGTCTGAAATTATTTTAAAATAAAAAGTTTAAAAAATTAGTTTTTAAGTTTAATCTTAAATTCAGTTTACCTCAGTTCCACCAAAACTTACACAAAGTATATAAAAAAGAAAGTTCGTGGTACTTAAGTGTAAATACCAGCAAACTCACCTCAAGTACCACTAAGCAAAAACTCTATATTCAAATACAAGTATGCTAATTAGTCAGATAGTATAAAACTAGGTCCCAGCTGTAGGACCCACCTTCGGTAGGTGCGAGCAGAAGGCAAGAGTCACTGCCAAGAGGCTGAAGACCGCAGAAGAAAGAAACCACCATGGATTAGTGCTCAGGAATGGGCTTTGCACCTAGAAGGGCCCAAGCAGATTAAGGGAAGAGTGAAGTAGGGCATGGTGAAGAGTGGTTACCTATTTTTGAATGTTGGTAACCAGTTTAAGCTGGTTTAAAAAGTAAAACACTGAGCAAGTGAGGCAAAAACCAAGAGATGAGCAGATGCAGCAGAGGAACCACCAGTCAGCACCTGATTCCCTCCTCTGTGGGAGACAGGTAAGGATTCAAAGGCTTACACAAGCAGTAAGATAAAGGTAACCACACAGCAGATAGAGAGGCGGTGTTGTCATGAGGGTCAGGTGTGAGTGTGGAGGACGGAGAACAAGAGGAGGCCAATGAAGGCTTCTGATTACGTAGTGATGGGGACGAACACGTCGAAATCGTTTTGTTAAAAACAAGCACAGCTATACTAGTTTGGTCCCATCATGTAATAAGCACAAGGAAGAGCACAAAAATATCTTCCTTTCCCTAACTTTGAAATGTTTCATGCTCAAAGGCGAGCCCTTTTCAATTGTTTTAAAAGTATATAGGAAGCAGAGACTGTAAGGACTCAATCTCCCTAATGAGACTGTAACCTTCTCCTCATGACAAAGCCCCTAATTTCCTCACTAGCCATCTGCCCCAGGGGTTAGTGGGAAGAAAAGCCTGAAACATCTCCCACCGTCCATTATGCAAGAAACTCCTAGTTATCTCACTCCCTAGTAAAACACAAATGTCATCCTTCCTTATTAATTATACTTCACCAGTATTATCTGAAGCTTCTACAGTCTTTCAAGGTATTTTAAACATGCAGATTATACTGTAGGCCACAATACAATGGATTTGAGTGGCTATTCAAGCAAACCCATTATTGACTATAATACCTGTTGTCATTCATCCTAGTTGTGCCACTTATTAGCTACTTCATAAAATAATAGAATAATAGTTAAAACACTTACTATATGGCACATACTATTCTAAATATATACTCATTTACATTAATTGATATAATCATCACAACAGCCCTATTAAAGTGCTATGACTATCCCCATTTTACGGTTGAGGAAACTAAAGAACAGAGAGGGTAAGTGACCTTCCCAAGGTCACACAGCTAGTAAACAGTAGAGCCAGGACAGGAATCCAAGCAGTCAGCCGAAAGTCAAGTTCTTAACTACTGCCTCTCCTCATCAAGTTCTTAACCCCTGTCCTCCAGCCCACTTGCCCACGAAGGGAGTGGAGGAGCTAACAGGTCCACATGCTCTTTTCTGAATCGCAGGGATGCACACAGCCTTCAGAATTCATAATTTTTCTGGTTTGCAAAAGATAATAAGCACCCTATTATCAAGCATATTAATATTTCAACAACAAAATGAAAGAACATTCACACTAAATGGGATAAATAGATCTAATAGTCTCACATAATTTCAAGTCAGGATTTGCCACCAAAAAAAAGTATCAAAAAAGTAACAAGTTCAGTTTTCAGAGCTTTTTGGATTTTGGAATTGTAATTAAGTAACTTGATAGAATTGTCATCAAGATTAAATAACAATGTACATAATTGCTTACCATAGGGCCTAGTACACAGTAAGTAGGCACGATATATGGTAATTATTATATTAAAATTAAAATTATTCAATTTTATTAACTGTAAGTGAACAGATGATATTTTTAATTAAAAGCCCTAAGTATTACAAGGGCATTCTGCAGGGACTACGGATACCCAAACGGATGAGGAGGGAGGGAGGATGACATTAGCAACATAAAAACCATCCACCAATTTTGAACATGAATACCAGGAAATATCTTCCAAAATTAACTGGTAGGGAGGGAGCTGCATCAAAGTCTTAAAAGAACATCTCTCCAACCATAAGAATTTACTCAATCTTTTAAAAAATCTACTCAATCCTCTCTTATAAAATCACAGATAGCTTTTGGAGGTGGGAAGAAAGAGGTCAAACACTAATAATTTAGAGGTTAAGCTCCCAATCATGTACCTTCCAACAATCCTTTAAAAAAACTTACCTGGATAAATAGGTTTGGAAATAAAAATGGAACCAACTATAGATAAACACTTATGCTTCAGTCTTTTTTTTAAAAGCAGAAATAGTAATAACAGCTGTATAGTATTCAAATTATTTAACTCCCTAATAGTAAATAATTCTTCTAAAATAACCATCCTGGGGCCGGCCCGCTGGCGCAAGTGGTTGGGTGCGTGCGCTCTGCTGCAACGGCCCAGGGTTCGCCGGTTCAGATCCCGGGCGCGCACCGACACATCGCCTGGCAAGCCATGCTGTGGCGGCATCCCATATAAAGTGGAGGAAGATGGGCACGGATGTTAGCCCAGGGCCAGTCTTCCTCAGCAAAAAGAGGAGGATTGGCAGATGTTAGGTCAGGGCCGATCTTCCTCACAAAAAAAAAAAAAAAAAAAAGGATAAAATAACCATCCAAAAAAATGATAATACCCACAAAGTGGGAAAATATTTTTAAGAGCAGACAAATCCTGACTTCACTTTCATACAACATCACTTACAGCAACATACTTGACATGTTCCCAAGAAAATGAACACTGGTATAAAAGGATCTTTTTTAATTATTAATGGAAGTACTCACCAGTTTTCAAACACTTGGACACAATTCCTTTGGTCCTGGCTCTAAGATACCAATAAGCAGTTTTAAGTTTTCTATGTTTCCATCATGATTTCTATGTACTTCTATTTATTTTTTTATTTTATTGCTTTGGTGAGGAAGATCAGCCCTGAGCTAACATCTGCCAATCCTTTTTTTTTTTTTTTTTTTGCTGAGGAAGACTGGCCCTGGGCTAACATCTGTGCCCATCTTCCTCCACTTTATATGGGACTCCGCCACAGCATGGCTTGACAAGCGGTGCGTTGGTGTGCACCCGGGATCTGAACCCTGGGCTGCTGCAGCAGAGCGCACGCACTTAACCACTGCCCCACCGGGCCGGCCCTCTATGAACTTTTAATATTTCTTTTGTATTATATCCAGCAGGATCCACTACACAGAGGTCTAAGTATTTCTCAACAGATGGGCTTTTTTAAAAAGGCACCTTCTTCCATTTATTTCACTATTCCTATTTTACCAAAAACACGTTGTCCTTACTGTATTTTAGTCTTTAAATTCTTTTCCAGTTCAATCATCCAGCACTTAATGAATGCTGATCTTCTACTCAATGAGCTTCAAATCTGACATTCTGTGATTCCTCTCATGAACAGGTGGACTCCACTGTTACCAGGGCCAGGCCAACCAAGGGAAAACATTTAGTTTAACACCAAAGACCATATATGAAGAAGAAATCACATTTCCAAAAATGCCCAAGAGTTCACTAAATAGAACTGAACAGCAGCTCATATTTTAAAAGCAGCAGCTATTGCCTGATTGAATGAGGGGCAGAGAGCTCTATCATTTCTACCTACCAGGGTAACTCCCCACCAAAATCATAAGCTAAATGGTAATGGTAAAATATAGCTAAGCGTATTAGAATTAGAACAGGATTATTTTCAAATCTTAAGAGAATTGTGTATCTACCATTCAAAAAAGGCATCTTCAATATACCTACTAATATCTGCCACTTCAAATTTTAGGCACTTTACTTAATCTCTCTGAGCTTCAGTGTCTTCATCTGTGAAATGGGGATTAACAGAATTAACTTCATTGGATTTTCCAGAGCAAAATGAAACAATGTATACAAAGTACTTGGCACAGTGCCTAGCAAAAGAGTGGGAAATACAAAGTAGCTCTTATTACTTACAGAAAGCACAGCTTGGCAACCTCCTTAGATGGAGGGAACAGGCAGAAAAGTGAAATCAAATATTATAGTAGGTACGAATTTTAAAAACTGAAAACCACTATTCTATTGTAAGCTGACTATATAAAACTGGTCCCAAGGGGAAGAGATGAAAATTATGGACTACTTCAACTTCTAGTGGGCAACCAGATTTAAGAAACCATTTGCAAGTCTAATTACCAGTTCTACAGTAAGGATCTGGATGTGCCACCCAAGTGGCCCATCCCCACAGGTATTGTTTACTTTGCAATTACATCTCAATTGAAATTAACCAGTAACTTAAAATAGGTTTAACAAATTTATGGTCCTACTATTTTGGCAAAACTACCCCCTAAAAATCAGTTATCTCCAAATATGGTTCAAGAATCATCTGCATCAGAATCACCTTGGTAAAAATGCAAATTGGTGGAGTGGAGCTCAGAAATCTTAAGCACATTTGTTTTGAGGACCACTGTCCAAAAGTGTTTAGCAAAAACATTCTATATTAAATCTATCCAGAGTGTAACTTAACCTCCACTTTCTTTTTCTTGCAAGATCTGCCACTAGAGCAAGCTCTGTTCTGCTGGTAACGTGTACCTGAACTAATTGGAGAATTTAGGGAGAAGAGGGCAGATAAATATCAAGAAATAAGGCTGCACTTCATAGGCACAATAACTACTAAGAGCATTTTTTATTTTTTATCAATGTGTAATTAACTCAGCCATAACAGGAGTTGAGTACATAATACACAAACTCTTTAACAGCCACCCACAGACAAAATGATCTTAGCAAGATTAAACCTAGTTTCACCAAGAGCTTTGCTTTAAAACAGGACACAGTGAAGTATGGTCTTATTTACACATAAAAGGCTGAAGATAAACCTCATTAGAAACCGCAAGTCCAATAAAACATGCCTGACATAGTTTGTGTATAACACATCTAGTTATCTAGTTTATAAAATTTATTTTTAATACCGTGATGTTACAGGATTCTTTACACTCAAACTAGGTTTTAAATGTCCAACAACTAATCACTTTCAAAAAAAGCATCATCGCAGTCCAACATGCGACGGAAGAGCTCCCTCTCAATACAGTATGTATACCAGTAGCGGGGGTCCTAAAGCTGTCTGGGTCAAAAAGTGATTGGCACTTGCCTCTATGCTAGCTTACTGTGGAAAGCTTTTATCAACACCTTGGGACATAAGCAGAATAATCACCAAAAAATATTTAAGTGTTTTAAATATGTATAACTCAACACAATCATTCAAGCATTCTACTTGAGGCCTAAATTCTCAACCTGGACGCTTAGTATAAGCTACTGATACCACTACTCACTGCTTCACCAGAATGGCTGTATATTTTTCCCACCAAAAGTAGGGCTATTGCACCATACGTTTGTTTCATGGTCTCTGTAAAGAAAAAAAATCATTGTCTTGGTTTATATTTCCTTAAAAAAACAAGTAAATTTTCCACAAATTGTTTTAAGGACTTAGTGAAAGCTGCAGTTTCCTAAAGAAATCACCTCAATTCTTTTTAATGCAACAGTATCCCACATACAGACACAAAAAGTCAATATCCATAAAAGATCAATTCAGAAATACAATTAGCTACCTTT
Source organism: Ceratotherium simum simum (assembly GCF_057802395.1). Lineage (NCBI taxonomy): Eukaryota > Metazoa > Chordata > Mammalia > Perissodactyla > Rhinocerotidae > Ceratotherium > Ceratotherium simum. The sequence continues at coordinate 18,696,993 of NC_141903.1, read as the reverse complement.
AATAAGTATGTATCACAAAATTAAAATGCACAAGGGTTTTTAAGCATAAGTATTTACTTCATGATTCTTTAATTCATATCAGGTCCAAAAAAATGGAACTCAGGAAGATTTTTCAGGATTTCAACGTGGCTTTATAACTATTTTCTAAGATGTGGAGAACAGTAATAAACAGTTTAAATGATCCCTCTGTGTAGGAAGAAACAACAGGACCCAGTAAATGTCCCTTCAGGTACGGATTGAGAAGCCAGAGAAACTATCTTTTCAGAAACCTGAGCTGAAGGCTTTTGCCCTTTGCAGATAATCTGGACTGGTTAAATTTTTCTATGTTTGGAATTACTAAAAGTTGGAGCTGTGTAGAAGGGATAGGTCTAAATGTTTGCAGGCAGGCAAGAGATACCCATATCATTTCTACTGACCCAAAACAAGGGACAGGAGGTTTTCACAGGAGGCCCTCAGAGAACTGCGGTTGTTGTCCCTGCAGTTTGCTCCTGAAGGAAAAGAACTATTTTAAAAACATTTTAGAAATCCACCCAAGGGGATACAATTGGAAAACAAATCCATAATGTGGAAAATTCTCCCAAAGTCTATGGTTTCATAAACAAGCTATAAAGGAATAAAAGTAATGGCAGGAGAACTACCGATGAAACACATGAAACTTACCAACCAACTGCGATGTATAAACTTTACTTGGATCCTAAATTGAATAAAACTTAGATGTTAATTGAGATGTTAATTTTGAGACGACCTGTGAAATTTTATTACTGACTGAATATATGATGATATAAAGGAATTGTTGCTATTATTTTAGGTGTGATAATAGTAGTACAGTTATGATTTTTTAAGTCCTTATCTTTTTAGAGATCTATACCAAAATATTTATGGTAAAGTGGTATGTTTAGGATTTGCTTCAAAAGAATCCAGTGGAGGTGGGCATATGATGAAACAAGTTTGACTAACAGTTGATAAATGTCAAAGCAACCACGATACCTACATGGAGGTTCATTTCCCATAATAAAAAGTTAAACAAAAATTATGGTACAACCACTGATTTATTATTCTGTCTAAAATAATCATTAAGACAGTTTAGCAACCTAAAGGAATGCGTATTATAAATAACAGTAAATGAAGAAACAAATTTACCTATGTCAAAATTTCAAAAGCATAAGGTTAAGAAGAAAAGGGCATAGGAAAACCTAACTGAATTTGTGGGTTGATTATTAGTTGATTATTTTTATCTGCTAGTATCAGACTATCGTCATTCGACGTTGCTAATGAATTCAGGAGTAGGCAGGTAATTTAAACTACCCAAGAGGGCTGAGTATACAACAATAGGGAGGAGTCTCGAGTACACGAGAGAATGCAGGCCTCACCCTAACAGTCTTCAGTTTCAAATAAATACTATGCTACATAAAATCTGTTTTTAACCAGATATTCAAACATCCTAATTTTTAGGGTGACCATGTCATTTATTGGCCAAAGCAAGCTACTTTGAAGAAAGAAAGGAGGAAAAGGTAACAATCAAACTACGGCGGTAAGTAAAATCAGACCACCACCAGGTCACCCTATTCACTTTACATATATGTAAACTGAGGCATCAAGTTTGTTTGCTTTTTTGTGTTTAAGTGAACTGCCTAAAGTTAAAATGAATTAGTCTCATAAGAACTAGAGACTGGAACACAGCGATTTGCCTCAAGTCACAGTGTTAACTGGAGAGGCTGGTTCTAGAAGTCAAAACCCAAGTACCCTGACAGTCTGTTCAGATCAATCTACTATTTTGTACCACTTTTCTTTCAGTTTTGTAATTACATGTGTCCTGCTCCTTTTTTCCACAGAAGGAGTCTCCTCAAAAATGTGTTCTTCAATCAAATAACTCTAAAAAATAAGGCAAAAATTATATGATGACAGGAAGGTGAAGAATGTCAAATGCTTACAAAAGCAGACTCTTGATCAATCCACACATATATGAAATGCTGTACGCTAGGATCAAACACTTTTTCCACACAGTGGACAACTCTTCCAACTTTAAAAGACATTTCTGTACCGTTTAATGTTGGAATAGAATAATAAAAGCAGTAACTGGCCCTTTAGAAGACTGAAGAGAAGCACACATACATTGATGCACTTAGTAGTCTCCCAAATGTTAATTCTTTCCTGACTATCTCACTGAACAGGCAAGAACCAAGACTTCAGAGCCTAGTATGTGTTCCCCAATATACAGCTAAGGAAATGGGGAGTTTCCAGAGCAGAAGGTTCCATGGCTGTTAGCTAACTAAAGAATCTGCTTGGCTCCAGCCCCCATCCCTATTTATTTTCCCACACAGCTACTGAAATCAAGATAAGCACTAAATTTCAGAAATATGCAACTCTTTACTTATTGTTTAAAAGAAAATTTGTTAGCCCAACTAACTTTCTAATATGAAAGCAGAAAAAGTATAGGCTTTAGAATCAGATCAACCTACATTTGAATCCTTATTTTACCATTTACAAGCTAAACGACTGGCCAAATTAAATGAACCTCAATTTCCTCCTATATAAATGAAACATACCACCAGAGTTATAAAGACTAAAGCATGTGGTACAATGCCTGGTACATAACAGGCACTCAATAGGAAGCTCTTGCTATTTTTACCTAAAGCTTTAATTCAATGGCCAATTCAAATAGGACACAAACTATTTTTAAAGCAATTGATGCCGACAGTCAAGGTCTTAGAAAAATCTATCAAGAGTCTCTCCTGGATCATCAGTTAACCCCCAAGCTCTACATGAAAGTATGCAACCAAGGTAAGCGCAGATTACAAAATATATTGGCAGATCCATTTTTCCAAACTATATTAAATTACGAAAAAGGGATACCCAACTAGTCAATCATTGGTCCAATAATAATTCCTTGAAGTGCTAAATTTTAAAAACACTGTGTTTTATTTCCTCACCACTTCCACAATGGGTGCCTCCCATATAAGCTTCTAGGAGGCAGGGACTGTGTCTCATATATGTAATATTCAGAATACCTAGAAGGGTGCCTTACACAACGTATGCTAAATAAGTTGATATGGTTCCCTTAATGGCTTTTTAAAAAATACTTTAATAGCAGGATGCTTTCACTTCAAAACATTAAAATGTAAAAGGTTCATAATAGGAATAGCTTCCCCAACAAAATAAATTGCTGTTTATAAGAAGCGCTGTTAGCAAAATTGATCAAAACTCAAAAAGTAAATTGCAATTCCCTACCAAAAAAATTTTTTTAAAAATACAACACCAACACAATGAGTTAACAGGAAAACACTCAAAACAGGAAAACACTATCCATTCCATTTCCAGAAACAACTTACCTTTCTGCACCTTCCTTTTGCAGATTTGAAATCCAGATTCTCACACAATCACTGGCCTTCACTTCTGTTTGATTCAATAGCATACACACTACTGCGTCTCACTCTCTTTCACTATTAAATACATCAATAGAAAGCACACTGGTCTTATTCTGCTTTCTAACTATGAAAACAAAAGTGCAAAAGTCCTAACTCAAAATTCTTAAAAACTAAAAAAAAAAAAAAAAAAAAATTAAGATTAAACAATATACAGAAGTAATTGCAAAAGCTCCCATCTTTTCCCCCCAAACACCATACTTCAATATGTATTTTAAATGGCTTTTTTCTCCAAATGGGAAAAGATTCTTGTGTCTTAATGGGAGGGCAAGGAGTTAAAAGTAAAACATACTAAAATAAGCCATTTCCAAACAGGTGAGATACCATCAGAGTGTGTGCTGTTGCAGGAAACAGAGTGGAGAGCCGTGAAAGGGAGTCTCTGCACTTCATATCTGCAAAAGAAGAGAATAAAAAGATTAACTCAACTCGAGACTTAGAACCTACCTTCTTTACCTGTTTAAAGCAATGCCCATAACATTAAATCAAAAGATGTGGTGGCTAAGATCCAGGTTTGTGGGGGAACTCAACCTTCTTGTCCTTAATACATAAATTGTATCTAAACTAATACATAAATATGTAAAAATACATAAACTAGTACATAAATCTAAACTGTATTAGAAGTCAGATATTTGCGCACCTTTATACCACACCATCTTAATATTAAAGGTCAAAAAAAAATCTGATGTCTTCTTCAGACTTTTCTTAAAACTATCATTATAATTAGCCAAACGTGCTTCCCTACTGAACAGTTATCTAGAGAAACTAGTTCTAACAGTAAGAGTAACAGTCAAAAGGCTCATTTTTAATAAATGTTCTCCCGCCCTATGAGGAGTGACAGTTAACCTTTTGGGAACCCCAATGCACACACCCCTTTCTCCAACCTCGTTCACGTTAAAGGTTAATTTGAGAACAGAGGTGCCTCACAGGCAATCTCCTCCGCCCAGCACCCTGTGCTCTGCAAAAATCCTTCTGCCTTTTGCATGAACCCACCCGCCCCAGTGTGGGTGAGCCAGGCCAGGGCGCGGAAGGGGCTGGGGGGTGAGACCGCGAGCCCGATATGCCCCCGCGCCCCCCACCCGGTGGCACACCTGCCCTCGCAGGCGCCCACCTGGGGCAGGGCCCGCCCTCCCCCGGCCTCGCGCGCCAGCCCCACTCGGAGCGCGCGCCCCGCGCTGCGCGGGACCCGAGGGCGGTGCAGGCGGCGGGGCGCCGGGAGCCCGGGGTGAAGGGGCCGCCCTGGCTCGCTCCCTCCCTGGGGACCGAGCGGCCCGGGGCGCCCCGGGGGCGTGCTGGGGGCGGGCGCGGTACCTTTTGGACAGATCCATGAGGACCCCGGAGAAGAGCTTCTCCCCGAGGCGGAACGACACGACGAGCGCGTCCTCAATGATGTGGTCCAGCGTGACCCGCACCTCCGAGCCGGGGATCAGTTGCGACACCACGGAGTCCCCGCCCGCCGGCGGCACGAGCGCCGGGGCTGCGGGCTGGGGCAGCGGCGGCTGCGGGCGCTCCTCGGGAGCCGGGGGCTGCTCGGGCGGTGGGGCAGGGGAAGGTGGAGGGTCGGGCCCTTCCTGAGGCGCGGCTGCCGCCGGCTCCCCCACCCGGGCGGGCAGCTTCTCCTCAGCCTCCAGCTCCGGCCCCGCTGCCTCCGGGCTGCGTGCGAGCTCCCCCGGCGGCGGCGGTGGCGGCGGGAGCGGCGGCTCGTCGGCCTGAGGAGAGGACTGCTGCCCGTCGGCCTCGCCGTCCGGCACAGATGCTTCAGTGGCCGTGACCGGGAGGGGGTCAGTGCCGGCCTCGCTGCCGGGGATGGGCTCCATCTCCGGCTCGGCCTCGCCGGCGCCCCCCTCCCCGGGGGACGCTGCAGTCGCTGCCGCCTCTGCAGCCACGGCCGCCATTTTCTTCCTGGCTTCTCCCTCCTCCAACTCCGGCTGCAGCGGCGGCGGCGGCAGCGGCAGCGCTGCTTGGTTCCCTGGGCCTCCCCTCCCTCCCGCGAACAGTTTCGTCCCGCCCTTTCCCTGATGCTCGTCATTGGCACCGTGCCATTGGTTCCGTCCTACACCCCTCCCGCACTTCTGACAGTCCATTGGCCAGCTGGGGACGTCTATCATCCAGTCAGCACATCCCTCCCATACAGAGCAGGAACTTCTCATTGGCCGGATGAATTGTCAAATGTCGAATCTTAGAGGAGGAGGGCGGCGGGGGGGGAGGTGCGGGGAAGTCACAGAAGCTGAGCCATAGACTTATTGCCTCTTTCTATTGGCTGGAAGAGGAAATATAAGTTTTATGGTTGGCCCACGCTCCTGCCCATTATCAGCCAGGCTTTCAGAGGCGGGATAAAGGGTGGAATCACGTGGCGTGCCAGTTCTTTCAAAGGCGACCTAGGGGCGGAGTAACATGGGAATGTGGGAGGGGCACCGCTTCCCAAGAATCCCTGCGCAGAGGTCCTTAGAATAAATGTTATTTCTAGGCGCGGACCTGCTTGCGGCCGCGTGTGGTCATGACAAGCTTCTTTGGGAAGGGCAACTAAAGTTGGAAAATAATTCTACAAACGCTTTTTAACTCCTCCTATGCTAGGGATAGAATGATGTGCAAGACATTGTCCATAACCTCGTGGCAGCCACTAACCTCGTGGCAGCCACTCCAACCCCCACACAAGGAATGTTTCCCTTGACCTCTCCACTTTCTAGGAACAATGCACCTACTTATTTCAAAGTAGGAAAATGCTAATGAAAAGAGGAGGGACACCATGCACACTGGATTAAGCTGATGAATGTTCCAGAGAGCAGTCCTGAGGCATTGCTGGACTTTCATGTGAACACTGCTTGTTCTCTCCAAGTTCACTGGAAAGTGGGTGCACCTGGCTTCTTACTTAAGCCTTTTTCTTTCCTGGCATCTCCTATGCCACAGGTACAAAAGTCTCTCTCTTCAGTGTCCTAATGCCCCCACTTCTCTATTCCCACTTTAAGTCTGTTGGTTTGTTATGTCTGGAAGAATCTACTGAACCCATTTCTCTCAAATTGCATCTGCGAGTCAGCCTTTTTGCCAGAAGGGATTGTAGGCACTGAAAGTGCCTACAGGAGGGAGAGGAGAAAAGTTGCCAGCATTAAGGGGAGTGAAAAATAAAATTCTAAGGAATAATTACAGCTAACATTTATCAAGCACCTACTAAGCACTTGGCACTAGTACAAACACTTTTTTTTTTTTTAGTGTGTGTGTGTGAGGAAGATCAGCCCTGAGCTAACATCCATGCCAATCCTCCTCTTTTTGCTGAGGAAGAGTGGCCCTGAGCTAACATCCCTGCCCACCTTCCTGTACTTTATATGGGACACCACGACAGCATGGCCTGACAAGCAGTGTGTCGGTGCGTGCCCAGGATCCGAACCCGGGCCGCCAGCAGCGGAGCGTGCGCACTTAACCGCTGAACCACGAGGCCGGCCCCCTAGTGCAAACACTTTAATCCTTACAATACTCCTATGAGGTGAGTACTGTTATTATGCCCATTTTATAGATAAAGAAATTGAGGCACAAAGAGGGTGCCCAAGGTCACTCAGCTAGTAAGTTGCAGAGTCAGAATTCCAGTTTTAGACTGAAAGGACTAAAAGTGGCAAAAAGTAAATATCACCATATGCTCTGTTTCAGGCCATGGGGATTTTGGAAAAAGGCCAGTAGGAAATACCAGTCAGGGCAGGTTCAGCATCTCCAAAGTAACAGAACAAAATGAATTTACTGAGTGTCCACTCTGTGCCAGAGATTTTCCCATAAGCTTTCATTTAAAATCCTGTAAGTTAAGTCTTCTCCCTCTTTTACAGATGAGCAAACTGACCCTTAGCCAGGTTAAAGATCTTCTTAAAGGTTACACCGATAGCTAGCAGCAGATCGTATCTAATTTAGTTGTTTCCAAGTACATGATTGTTCCACTCACTCATTCATTGAAGAAATAATTTTTTGTTCTCCTGCAGGCTAGATGTCTGCAGTAAACAGACATGGATCCCACCTTACAGAGTTTTCACCAAGATCACTTTGTCTATAGTTCACCACAATCAGTTAATTAAACATAACATGTCGTTCTATGAAACTCCTAGACCCACACTGAGTGCCCACATTGTATAATCTTCCACAGGGAGAAAAATACGGTTCAGGTCTTAGAACCTGATTACCTCTTGCAGTAATTCATTGCAAGATGCTGCAGTGAATTGTTTAAATTAAGGATTTATAGCAGATTGTGGCATATCAAGTCACCTTTCTAAATCACTATTTTCATCCTACAACTCAAGAGCTTCTACTGGATCCCTACATTCACATTAAGTGTACCCTCTTCTGCTTGTCTTTCAAGGCCTTCTCTGTTCCTACTCCATCTTTCAAGGTCTGTTTTCTACTACTCTTCAAGCTTCCTAATACTGGGAAGATCTGATCATGCATCTTTCATCCATTTATTCAACAAATAAATATTGAAGGCCTACTATATGTCAATTACTGGGCTAGGCAGGCAGAAGGTATGCAGAAAGAATGTGAAAGACTTAGCACCTGGCTTCCTGGGCTTATTTTTCTAGCGAGGGAGCTAGAAAATAAGCAATGAATAAACAAGATGATTACAGATTGTGAGCAATGCCATAAAAGGGATAAACAAAGTGAGATGATCAGGAGCAGCTGAGAGAGAGGCAGAGCGTGTCTCCTTTAGAGAAGGTGGTCGGAAAACGCCTCTTTGAGGACAAGACATTTTAGCTAAAATGCAAAGGATAAGAAGGAGCCAGGTATTGACACTGCTGAATGAACATTTGGATCAAAAGAAAGCAATTGTTAAAGTCCTGAGGGAAAAGAGGGTTTGGCTTATTCCAGAAACAGAAAGAGACCAGTGTGGCTGAAGAAGAATGAGCAGGAAGATAAGTAGGTGAGATAAGGTTGGAAAGGAAAACAGGAGCCAAATCATACTTTATGTACTACAGATATAAAAACAAGAGATTCTGCCCTCAGGGCGTTCCAAATCTAGTGGGAACCTAGCTTTTACATGTGCTGTGGTATGCTAGTCATCTCTGCATTCAGCCTCCTTTTGGCATAGAATCAGCACAGAGGCCCTTGATATTTGTGGAATGGATAGCCATGTGGTATTTGTGGCTGGCTGGATGGTTGAATGAATGGGTGGAGGGTTAGATGGATGGTTGGAAGGCTGGATGATGTTTTAGTCCATTCAAGCTGCTAGGACAAAATACCACAGACTACATGGCTTATAAACAACAGAAATTTATTTCTTACAGTTCTGGAGGCTCGAAGTACAAGATCAGGGTGCCAGCATGTTTGGGTGAGTGCCCTCTTCCAGGTTGCAGAATTCTCGGTGTGTACTCACCTGGCAGAAGCAGGCAAGGGAGCTCTCTGGGGCCTCTTTTTTTTTGAGGAAGATTGGCCCTGGGCTAACATCTATGCCCATCTTCCTCTACTTTATATGGAATGCTGCCACAGCATGGCTTGATAAGCGGTGCATAGGTGCACGCCTGGGATCTGAACCTGTGAACGCCGGGCCGGCGAAGCGAAGCACGTGGACTCAACTGCTATGCCACCAGGCCGGCCCCTAACATCTGTGCCAATCTTCCTCTATTTTGTATGTGGGTCACCGCCACAGCATGGCTTGACAAGTGGTGTAGGTCTGCACCCAGGAACCGAACCCACGAACCCCAGGCTGCCGAAGTGTAGGGCGCTGAACACAACCACTATACCGTGGGGGGGCCCCGGGCCTCTTTTATAAGGGCACTAATCTCATTCATGAGGGCCCTGTCCTCATGGCCTAATCACCTCCCAAAGGCCCCACCTCCTAATACCATCACTTTGGGGGTTCGGATTTCAACATTTGAATTTTGGAGGGGCACAAACATTCAGACTATAGCAGGTGGATAGTTGGTTGATTGGACAGATTGTTGAATGGATGGATGTATGGGTGGAAGGATGGACGGATAGATGATGGCAGGGATAAGGAATCCAGCTGACTACTCAATTTGATCCTCACTGTCACAAGCAGACTTTGATCTTGAGCTCTGCGGAATACTATAGTTTGGTGGCTAAATACTCAGAGAATAGAAGTGAATGAACCTGTATGTGCCCTCTGACTAGCTGTATGATCTGAGCATGATCTTAGGCAAGTTGCTTAACTTCTGTTTCCTCATTTATAAAATATCTTAATAATAACCACCTTCCTATGGGTTTGTTTGTTTTTAAATTATGTAACATATTTAAAGTGCTTAACATAGACCCTAAATCATGGTAAACTTAGCTCAGTAATTGTTAGCAACTAAATCTAGATCCAGTCTTATCGATCTGGGGTTGATCATACTCCAGGGGCTCTGACTCCCAAAGCCACACTTGTGAAAGACTAGGTAAAAACCCGAACACTGGGGTGTTGGTTCATGGAGAGGGATAAATATGGCTAATTATGGCTTAGTGTTTTTTTTTTTTCTGGGCCTGGTCTCTCAGGAAATCGAATTACAGACAGACGATAGCAGGGGAAACAGAGACTCAGAACAACAGGAACTGATTTACAGCACATGGCTGCAGAGCACAGTGGCTGGATGAATCGCTCCTCCTGTTCTAGGCCTATTTCTGTTAATATTTCTCTTCTAACATCAGATCGCCTATTCCCAGAGCAAGACTGTGATGGATAACTACTGACAAACATGTCAATCATTGGCTCTCTCTCCATGTGTCTCAGTGGTTCTCAATGTATCGAGGGATCTCTCTAAGAATCTGCTAAAAGGCTATTTTTTACATACTGTGTGATCCCATTTATATAAAGTACAAAGACAAGCAAAACAAATTTATGCTATTAGAAGTCAGGATAGAGGTTATTCTTGGTGGGGAAAGGGGAACAGTACAGCTAGTAATTAAAAGGGAATATGAGTGGGGTTTTCTGGGATTCTGATAATTTTCTGCTTCTTCAGAAAATACCTGGTTACACAGGTATGTTCAGCTTATAAAAATTCATCAAGCTGTACACTTATATGTGCTTTTCTGTATATAGATTTGTATTAGCAATCTATTACTGCTAGTGTCTTAAACAACATACATGTATTTTATCACAGTGTCTGTGGGGAGAAATCAGGCATGGCTTAGCTGGATCATCTCTTCAGGGTCTCTCTCAAGGCTATAATCAAGATCGTAGTAGAGGCTGCAGTCTCATCTGAAAGCTGGACTAGGGAAGGGCCCACTTCCAAGCTCACTCACATGATTCTTGGCAGGATTCAGTACCTCGGTGGCTGTTGGCCAGAGGCTGCCCTCAGCTCCTTGACACGTGGGCCTCTCCATAGAACTGTTCAGGATTTACAGCTTGCTTCATCAGACCAAGCATAGGAGATGAGCCAGAGCAAAATGGTGCAAGCAAGAGAGAAGTCCAGTCTCTTATAGCCTAATCTCAGAGAGGCGTCCCATCACTTGTGCTGTTTTCTGTTCAGAAACAAGTCGCTAGGTCCAGCCCACATATAAGGGGAGATTATACAAGGGCATGAGTACTAAGAGGCAGAGATTATTGGGAAATGATTATCACAGAATTTAAAGGTTTAAAAAAATAAAAAGGAAAAATATTTCAGATGTTTCCCCAAACCTCCCCCCACCCCTACATACTCATCAATAGACTCTGCCAAAGCCTCTTGTTCTATGTAGATTTTTTAAACCCCATACCACCTGCCCTCTAGTAACAGATCCTCACCTCAGACTGGCAGGTGGAAGAGACCATCATATTACAAAGGTGAATCCCAATATTGAGGACAATCTCTGTAAGGAGAGCCATCATTCATCCAACATTTAGTGAGCACCTACTGTGTGCCAGGCAGAGAGAGCAACCAGATGAGCCTGGGGGGGATCAAGCACATCAAAGGTGGGCACTGTCCTGAGACATCTTCCTCCACGGTCTCGGGAGTTCTTTCACAAGTTCCCCATCCCTTCTTTGTATATTCTCAACAGCTGTCGTGTCAATACAGTTCCTTAAAAATGGACCCCAAGGGCACTGCTTGGAGGGAGTGGTTCTAAGTTGACCATCTTGGTTTCCCTTGGGACCGTGGGGTTTCCTGGGATGTAGGACGTTCGGTGTCAAAGGTGGGGCAGTCCTGGGAAAACCGTGAGAGTTGGCTGGGCTTCATGCTGCGTGTCTTGCAGAAATGAACACTGATCTTGCAACAACCCAGCAAGGGGGAGCCTCAGAGAGGTCAAAGAAGGCTTCCAGAGCTGGAGTCTGGGATTAGGATGGGAACTGGGCCTGTCAGTCTCCAAGGAATGTGCTCTTGGCAACTTTGATCTTTTGGCTGTTTCTTATATTTCCTTAGCTGTCCCCTGGGACAGAATCCTTGGGTTAATGGCATATCAGTGTGCATTTCTGTCCAGACTTCTAGTTCCAAGCCCACAGGTTAAACCTGACCTTAGATTCTAAACACCCCTGATTGTACCCACCCCCCTCAAAAAGTTCTAAGAACATTTATTTACTTGACATTCCTCTCAGTTGGGCTCGCCCATCATTTCAAATGTAGTAGCTATTAGATTATTAGACTTATCAAGTAAGGACTTGATTTTATAGCTTCTTATCATAGTGCTAGGTCAAGTAATAATACTTAAGTAAGTTGCCCAAGGTCACTAGTAACACAGCTAGTTACACAGCTAGTAAATATAGGTACCAGAGAGTAATACCTGTTTGCTCATTGATTACAAAATGCTCCCTGTGTTTTCTCTGGGAAGGTTATCATTTGCTCTGACAGCCTTAAGTGAAGCTTTCTGAAAAACGGGTGGAAACCTCAGCTAAAGAAGTACATGTGAGGGCCGGCCCAGTGACGTAGTAGTTAAGTTTGCATGCTCCGCTTCTGTGGCCCAGGGTTCACAGGTTCAGATCCCAGGTGTGGACCTACACACCACTCATCAAGCCATGCTGTGGCAGAGTCCCACATACAAAATAGAGGAAGACTGGCACAGATGTTAACTCAGGGACCATTTTCCTCAAGCAAAAAGAGGAGGATTGGCAACAGTTGTTAGCTCAGGGCCAATCTTCCTCACCAAAAAAAAAAAAAAAAGTACATGTGATATGAGAGCCATCCTTGAAAAACCACAAATCCAAGATCATTTTGATAGGACTGCTTCTGTGTCATCACAGTTTCTCTCTGTCTCAGTTTCCTCATCTGTCATATGGGCATGGTAATAATAATCTCTACCTCAAATAGGTGCCGTGAAGGTTACGTTAAAATGGACCATGTCTCGAAGCAGTAACTATTCTTATCATCCCTCCCAAAGGTCTGAGGCCTGGCCGGGAGCATGGAGGTCGTTTGGCTCATCCAATGTAAATTCGGAGCCAGAAGCTGGGGCAGGCATTAGTCTTATTGTTTACTTCATGACTATTCACTTCCAAGCAGCTATTTCAGTGTTAATCCCCAGTTATTTCTCTGACTACATAGTTGCTACATATGCTAATATAAAAATGACCTGACTATTCAGTTCTAAGTTGCTTTGGTTCATTTTTATACCAAATTCCTACTCTCTGTTTTATTTGTATTTGTTTGTTTTAAAAACAGCGGAGATTTTTTTAGGAAGGAATGTGTGTACATAGAAAAAAGCCCCTTTTTTTTGTGATGTCTATCTTATTCATCATCGCACCTCTCCCACGTAGCCCAGTGCCTGGCATATAGTAGGCCTTCAAAAAATATTTGTAGAATTCATAAACAAATGACTAAGTGAATAGTTATTTCTCGGGGGTAGGATCACTGTGGGTTTTCTTTTCTTTCTGCCTATCCAGTTATCCTTATTTTTTCATTTTTCTACAATGAACCTGTATTTCTTGGGGGGAAATGTTTCAATTCTTACTTCAGTAAATAAATATATAAATAAGTGAATAAAATAGGGCCTTGGCAGTCTTGCAAGAGGAGGATTCCAAACACGGGATCTGTGGAGGGAGTGTGCAGAGCCGCAGGCTGACTGGGTTGCCCGGGATCTGATGGGGAGGAGGGACAAGAGAGTCCCCATCCTAGAATCCAGAGGCTCCACCAGCCAGCCCTTTCTGTCCTCCGTTGGGTCACAACACATTATTTTTTGCTCTGGTGTGTTTGCTGGGTGAAGGCGAGGAGCAAGTCCCAGAAGAGTGTGTCAAGGACTCTTCACGGTTCGTATGGTTCAGCTCTACTCCTGCAGCAGAGGGCTGGGGCTCGGCTGTCTTCGTGGCGCCGCTTTGGAGGTGGTGCCGCTCCCGCCCCACCCTGTCCCACCCCAACCGTCCCTGGACCTTCAGAGGCGACCCTCTTCTGTATGAGTTGGCTCCTGTATCCAAAGCCGAATTCCTTCCAGACTCAGCCCACTCCACCCAGGGCTGTGGATGCTGACGAAGAAGGAAACAGACAAGCCAATTTAGTTGTCATCCTCTCTTTGTTCCCTTGACCTTGAGGCACTTAACTTGGCAGAGCTCGCGGTGCGGGGAGCCGGCAGAGTTCTGGAATGAAAGGCAAGAGACCTTGGAGGGCTCTTGGAGCCCGCACTCATTCCCTCTGCTGTGGTCACCATAGTGACTTCTCTCTGAAGCCTCAACCCTGGGGTTCTTGCTCGGTATTCATTCATAATAAGGCCACCTCTGCGTTTTTCGCCCACTGGGGAACAGAGCGCCGCGTGCATTTGCAGTCACGTGGCTGACGCAGGGCCTTTAAACGGTGTGTGTGTGTGTGTCGGTGTGTGTGTGTACTCCCGGTTTACAGAGAGGGGACTTGCCCAAGGTTTCTTAGCCTTTCCGAGGGACGTCCCGACTGGAACAAGAGTGCCCTGGCTCCTAGCCCAGTGCTCACTGCACTCCATCACACAGCGGTGTGCAGGGCCCACGGTCTCATCCCAGATTTTCTAACTTCTAGGCCTGTTGTGCCAAGCACTGGGGTCACACTTCCTGGGACTGTCTCTAAAGGTTACTGAACTTGATAGATCTGATTTGGAGCCATAGTGAAAGGCCTGAGCTAGAGCTCCTGCAGTGAGACAAAGCAGTTCCATTTCCAGTACAGATTTGCAAGTAAATTCACTCGTTTAATGCCCAAAATTACCCTGCAAAGTGACCACTATTATTCTCTTTTAAATTGAGAAAACTGGGGCTTCAGAGAGTGGTTGAATGGATCAACTTGAAGTCAGAGGTTAATTTGAATCCTAACTCTGCAATTTACTAATGATAAAGAATGGCATAACAGCTCATTAGTATAGACACTGACTTCAGATTGAGTGAGAACGAGTCCTGCCATTTCCCTGCTGTGTGACTTTGGGCAAGTTACTTAACTTCTCTGAGCCTCTATTTCTCCATCTGTAAAAACAGAATAATAATAGAACCTACTTCATAGGGTCATTGTGAGGATTAAAGTAATGCATGTAAATCACTTAGCACTATGCCTGACACTTAATAAGTGGTTTCTATTATTCCAAAATGAGAAAGTATGTACTCTCCTGCTAGATCTGCTGGTCATAGACAAAAAGAGAAAATCTGCATGCCACTTCCAGGCTTACCCACGGCCCAATGCCTTCCTTTGTCAGCCCAGGAACTGAGCACTTGAAAAAAAGACATTCCAAAGAGAAGAAAGTGAATTTGAAAGATTCTTTTCATAGCTTGATTTTGCATTTTTAAGAGATTCAGACAAGGGAAGGGAAGAGTTGAAATCGGTGTCTCTCTATAGCTTTGCTGCCGATACCCCCCCAGAGCTGTTCTGTTCTTCCCCCCAACACGGTGGCTGCCAGACTCGGAGTTATTGAACACACGAAATGTACCTGGTCCAAATTGAGATGTGCTATAAGTATAAAATGCATACCAGATCATTAAACCTCAGTGGGAGAAAATATTATAAAATATCTCATTGACAATTTTTATACTGATTACATGTTGGAATGATAATTGAAATAAAATACATTATTAGAATTAATTTCACCCATTTCTTTTGATGTTTTTAATATGGCTACCAGGAATTTTTCAGTTACGTATGTGGTTCACATTATATTTTTACAAGACAGAGCTGGTATAGAAAAATCTATTCCAGCTCAGCCAACCTCTGTAGGGCACCTCCCCACGTTTCTCTCCTTTAATTCTCACAACAATATGGTCTGGAAGGTATTGTTATCTGCATTTTACTCCTGGAGGACAAGCTTAGGGCTGCCAACCCTTCATTTTGCTAGGAAGGGTTGCCAGAACCCACTATTATTATGTAATATCATCATTTCATAAAAGACTTTTTAATACCAACAAAATTGAACATTTCAACTATGTAAAACAATACATTGCTTTACAGCTATCTCCCTTCATAAAAGCAGCTGGCATTTCTTAACAGCCTATTTGCAGACACTGCACTAATAGATGCTTTATCTTCCCCCCCCCCCCCGCCAAAGCCCCAGTAGATAGTTGTGTGTCATAGATGCACATCCTTCTAGTTGCTGTATGTGGGATACGGCCTCAGCATAGCCGGATAAGCGGTGCGTTGGTGCGCGCCTGGGATCCGAACCCGGGCCGCCAGCAGCGGAGCACGGGCACTTAACCGCTAAGCCATGGGGCCGGCCCTAGATGCTTTATCTTATTGGGTTCTGTAAAACCTATGATGTCAGTACTATTATTATCCCCATTTAACAGATGAGGAGACTGAAGCTCTGAGAGCCACATGCCTAATAAGTGGGGCTGTAGGATCTGAACCCCATCTGGTAAACTCTACGATCTGTTCTCCATCAGTTCTGCCTCCCCATAATTGTCCCAGGAAATGATTGCAGTTGCATTTGATGAGGTTTTTTTCTCTTTTAGAATCCTATTATAGATTCATATCCTTTCCCTCCCCACCCCACCCTAGTCTGTTCTTGAATTTTGGAAAAGGTAATTACAGTTGAAGTGACACACGTGCTTAAAAGGAAGTGAACACATCTGCCTTCATCCTGCGTGGATATGGAAGAGGGATTTCTATCTAACCAGCCCTCCTCATTTTCCCTCCTGCTGGGAAATGTCAGGAAGCTCTGGTTACCAAACCAAGCCCACCAGAAAGGCCCTGTGCCCCCCGTCCAGTGATGCCAGGCGGTAGGTGGGCTGCTGCCCCCTCCTCACCCACAGCTGCATCTGCATGCTTCCGGGCAGTGCCCGTGGCCCCGGGAGACCAGAGGCTGCCAGGGGGTTACTGCTCCACGTCAGCCCTTTTCCACCTGACAGGGGACTTAGAATTGAGTTTCCCATGCCCAAGTCACAGTGATTTCTGACTTGTCCAGCTCCCAGCTTGGCGCTTTCAGAGCTCAGCCCTCACGCCTGACTTCTAAAGCTGAGGGGAGACGTGCTCAGCTTTGACCTTCTCCAACTCCAAATTCCAGTCCTGAAGTTGAAGATTTGCACAATGGGGGATTAGGGAGGCTGGCATCTTAAAGCCACAAGTATAAGGAGAGGCCACAATAATCATGTCTTTTAGTCATATTGGGCTTTGCGACTCTAATGACTGTCACTTGCTAGGTGCTTTGCAAACATAGTATCATTCAGTCCTCATAGCAACCTACAAGGTGGGTCTTATTCATCATACACATGAGAAAACTGAGGCTAAGAGAAGTGAAGTGACCTAACCAAGGTCACACAGCTGGTAATGGCTGAGTCAAGACCCCAAGCCTAATCTGTCAGACTCCAAAGCTTAAAACTGTGAACTAGCTTGCGCAGGGTCACATCATAGCTGCTAAGTGATGGGGCCAGAATTCCAGCTAAAACAAAAATGAGACCGTGCCTTCCCCAGCAAACTTGTAGAGATTTAAAAAACCATAATACCAAATATGAGTCCAAGTGAGGTGAGATGAGCATTCTTTGAGGTACTCAAGCCTCTACAATTTATTTCCTTTTTGAAAAGCAATTTGATAATATATACAAGGACTTTAATTTTTCAATTTGATTTCTAAGGAAGTAATTATTAAAAACTTTATATATAAAGAAGTTTATCACTACATACTTTATTAAACGGGGCAAAAAGGAACAATCTAAATTTCACCAATAAGGATTGATGAATAACTTATATGGCCACTCTGGTATATTATGCAACTTTAAACGATGTATTCATAAAGATTTGCATTAACATGAACAATGTTTATGACATAAGTCTAAAAGGAAAGAAAGCATTACAACAATGTTTAAATGCATAAAAAATCCTGGAAATAAATACTCTAAACTATTAATAATGGTCACGTTTGAATGTTAGCAATAGGAGCCATTGCAATTTTTCTTCTTTCTAGTTTTTTGCATGATTAAAATTTTCCATAAGGACATTTTTCTCTTAGTGGATAAATATTGGCCACTATAAAGAATAGTCAAAAGTATGTGCTCTGGTCTCTGAAAGCTATTCCCAGGGAAGGAAAATCTGGTATAATGAATAATACCAACATGTAAGTGTAAAACAACTCAAAGTGACTAGTTTGAAGGGAGTATGATAATGTATCCAGACTCTGCACCTCCTCCTCTCCTTTCCACCCCTTTACCTTTCATTTTCTTTTCATCACTGATCACTGTATGAAATGATAGGTCTTATTTACTTATATACTTAGTTACTTAATTGTTGTCCCATCTGTGCACCTCCCCATCCCCTACCCCTGCACCTAGAACAGTCTCTGGCAGTCAGGAGGCCTCAATAAAGATTTGTAGAAGGAATGAATTCATTCTTACACTGACATTCCCCTAAGGCTGAAATGCTGTTATGTTCCCTTAAAATCAGTAGTTCAAAGAAGAGAGACTGAGAAGGGAAGGACAAGAACTTAATTTGAAAACATCTTTGATCTACCTGGCAGCTGGTCTAAGAACCATTGGCAGCCTGCAATGGGCCAGGATTCCCATAATAAATCATTCCCATTGCCAACCTTACCAAAAGAATATTCCATTGTTAGCCAAAAATGCTAATAAAAATGACTACCATATTTGGAATGTTTACTACATGCCAAGGACTCGTGTATTAATATCATTTCATCTTCATGATAGCCCTATGAGTAAATATTATTATTCTCATTGGAGAAACTGAGTCTCAGAGAGGTTAAATAACTTGTACAAAGTCACCCAGACGGTTGGTGAGCCAGGATTCAAAGTGAGAACTCCATGGGTTTCATCCCTGTCTAAGCATGAGAAAATGGAGATTACCAGACCCCACCTAAAGTCACCAACTCAGGACTTCCTGGGGTGTGGCCCTTGGCTGTGTTGAAAAGTCTCAACAGGTGACCTGAAACCCACCAAAAATTGAAGACCTAGGCCCAGTTCAATCTTAACCCAAAACTCACCCTTTTAAGTACTGCCCGCGAAGAATCTTTGTTTGGTAGAGAGACTGATGGTCTTTGCAAAGGCTTTGGTCCAATGATCAGCTTTCAAGATGTGACTTTGTCCTTGAAGTAATGGAAACCAGCACACAGGCTCAGAGGATGCTAACAGAAAGGGTCTCAAAAACTCAGATGATCTACTATCTTCCGAGCCCAGGGAACATGGCTTTCCCCAGCCTGGAGCCCTGCACCCTCCTTCTTGCCTGTTTAGCATTTACTCATCCATCTTTCAGATCACCACTTCCTACCGAGTCATAGGACCTATGTACCCCCACACACAGCTTTTCCTGTTTATTCATGTGATTATTTACTTGCTTTTTCCCTCTGCACGAGACCAAAGAGAGCAAGGACCAGGCATTGTTTTGCTCGTCTCCAAACCCTAGCCCCTGGCCTGGCATGTAGTAGGCACTCAATAGATAATAGCTAACCTTTATGGACCTCCAACTATGTGCCAGGGTCTGTGCTGAGCACTTCACATGTACTAACTTACTTAGTCATTGCAACAACCTAATCCCCATTTCACAGATGAACAAATTGAGGCATAGAAGTTGTCACCTAAGTGTCTAAAAGGCTCAAATACCCCAAGCCAGTCAATGGCAAAGCCCAGATTCAAACCCAGGCAGTTGAACTCCAAAGTTGAAACTCTCGATTAATTCATATTATGGTGTTTGATTGATTGGTGATTTAATTAATGGCCTGTGGAGCAGCCACACCTGCAGCTCACCTGCTGGAGACTAGAGCTAATGCTTGACGGGCAGGGCTGATCAGAGTATCCAGGCAACGTGGCCATCAGCCCTCAGAGAGACGCAGGGTACCCAGCGAAAGAACCAGCTTTGGGGGCAGCCTTGAGATTACATCCCGGCTCCATCACTTACTCTCTGGGCCCCAGTTCTTCCATCTGCCATGTGAGTTAATAATTGCTACCCTCGGGCCGGCCCCATGGCTTAGCGGTTAAGTGCACGCGCTCCGCTGCTGGCGGCCCGGGTTCGGATCCTGGGTGCGCACCGATGCACCGCTTCTCCGGCCATGCTGAGGCCGGGTCCCACATACAGCAACTAGAAGGATGTGCAGCTGTGACATACAACTATCTACTGGGGCTTTGGGGGAAAAATAAATATAAAAAAATAAAAAATAAAAAATAATTCCTATCCTCTAGAATATTGTGAAGATTAGATGACAATGTACATGAAACGACCTACCATGATGCATGATACCTGGCAGCAGGTGTACAACACATTTGTTTCCTTTCTTTAATCAATGTCTTTCTGTCATCTCAATCTAAGGATTATTCTAATAAGGCTCTAGCATTTTCCAGCAAACATTCTCCAGCTGAGATATAAAGGCAGCTGTGGCCTCTGCTCACCTCTGCCTGCTCCCTCACTGAACACTTCCTCTGCTATTCTAGCTCATCTCTCATCAGGTCCTTTCCCTTTTTCCAAGGTAGATAGGATACAGACTTGTTAGGCCTGGCCCTGAATTCCCTGAGGTGGCCAGAGCAGGGCCTTGGACAGGTGGCCACATGGGGAAGCTCAAAAGGACAGAATGAATGGGAAAAAATTTGTCCTGAGAATGGGGGCAAGGCCTGCCAGCCCTCTCCTCAGACAGCAACTCACAGGCACAAAAGGAGGACAAAAGGGGAGTCTTCTTTTTCCTTCCTTCCTTCCTTCCCTCCTTCCTTCCCTCCTTCCTTCCCTCCTTCCTTCCCTCCTTCCCACCTTCCTTCCCTCCTTCCTTCCCTCCTTCCTTCCTTCCTTCCTTCCTTCCCTCCCTCCTTCCTTCCTTCCTTCCTTCCCGCCTTCCTTCCCTCCTTCCTTCCCTCCTTCCCTCCTTCCTTCCTTCCCTCCTTCCTTCCCTCCTTCCCTCCTTCCTTCCTTGCTTCCTTCCTTCCTTCCCTCGTTCCCTCCTTCCTTCCTTGCTTCCTTCCTTCCTTCCCTCCTTCCTTCTTTCCCTCCTTCCTTCCTTCCCTCCCTCCCTCCCTCCTTCCCTCCTTCCTTCCCTCCCTCCCTCCTTCTCTTCCTTTCTTTCTAGATAAATGTCGGTATTTTTAAAGAGACTGAATGATTTGGGACTCCTGATGACCTGAGTATCGACTAGGACCCATGACAAGCTAGGAAGGACAGTGTCTTGGTAGGGGCAGGCTGTTGTGGCATGTTTAAGCACAAGGAAAAATTAGAATCGAAAGTCTCTCCCCATGAGTCTTTGTTTGGTTGAGTAAACTTCCTGCTTGGCAATGCAAGCTACTGGCGGAACCTCATCTGCCCGGACAATGGACCACTTACTTCTGAAGTCACTCTCCCAAGCACCACTGAGAAGGGGGGAATGGGTACGTGACAGCGTCTGGGTAAAGATCTAGATTCAAGTGTCTCCTCCTTACAGGTGGGCCTCCTGATCTTCTCTTCTTTTCTTTTTTTCTGATTAAAACATTTTTCCAATGAACACATGCACATAATGAACAATTCAGACCACTCAGAAGAGTAGAGTGAAAAGTAAGCCTTCTTTCCATTCCAGTTCTCAGGTTCTTCTTTCCCACAATGTGTTCCACAACTTCAGATCTCCTAGTCCAAGCACTTCCCTTCCCACGCATTATTTCCATCACCAAATATGTATTGAGGCCCTCCTACGTGGCAGGCACTAGACTAGGCACTGAGGATACTGTGGTCAGCATAGAGACACAGGCCATGGCCTTAGGGAGCCTACCGTCTAGTGAGGAAGAGCGTCAATAAACAAGTAATCATGAACAGTGCCATAAACGAAAGTGCCGTAGAGGAAAAGTACAGGCATATAACATGCCTGGTCAAGGAAATGACATTTAAAGTGGTGTCTGAAGGATGAGTAGGAGTTAAAACAAGAGGGAAAAATTTTTCCTGCCAGTGAGATCAGCACATTCAAAGGCCCTGCAGAGGGAAGGCGTTTGGCAGGAGGGATTGGGGGAAGGCAGGTGTGGCTGCACGGAGTGAGAGGGAGGTGTGAAGTGAGGTTCAAGGGCAGGCAGGGCTGGCTCACGCAGCCATCTGGCAACTCTGGCAACCAGCCCAAAGCTTTCCAGACTTGTCACCGTAACAAGGCCCTGTGCCAAGCTCTTTGGGGAAATCAAAGATCTTCCAGAAGTTACTTGAAAAAAGAAAATATAAACAAACGAAACAAGGGCTAACAGCATGGAATTCGAGCCAGGGAGGCAGAGCTGTCCTCAGGTGGGTTAGCAGCCAGGATAGAAGGCCTCACTGGGCTGGGAGTGAAAGGAACGTGGTTTTGGGATCAAACACTTACTAATGTGTGTCCTCAGGCAAGTTCATTACTTCTCACAGTCTTGGGTTCTCATCTAAGTGCAAAGATGTTTCAAGACTGCAGAGCAGGGGCTAACATGATGAGAGCAATTTGCTTGATTTTTTTAATTGAAATTTTTATTGAGATAATTGTAGATTTACATGCAGTTGCAAGAAATAATACAGAAAGATCCCTAGTACACTTCAATGGTAGCATGTTACAAAACCATGGTATAGGTATACACCCCAAAGAGTTGAAAACAGGGTCTTGAAGAGATATTTGTACACCCATGTTCATAGCAGTGTTATTCACAATAGGCAAAAGGTGGAGGCAACCCAGATGTTTATCAGTGGATGAATGGATAAATAAAATGTGGTCTATACATACAATAGAATATTACTCAGCCTTAAAAAGGAGGGACATTCTGACATGCTACAATACGGATAAACCTTGAGGACATTACGCTAAGTGAAATAAGCCAGTCACGAAAAGACAAATACTGTATGATTCCGCTTACAATATACAGGATACTTACATAGTCAAATTCCGAGAGACAGGAAGTAGAATGGTGGTGGCCAGGGGCTGGGGGGAAGGAGGAATGGGGACTTATTGTTTAATATGTATAGGGTTTCAGTTCAGCAAGATGAAAAGAGTTCTGGAGTTTGGTTGCACAACAATGTGAATGAATGTGCTGAACACTAATGAACTGTACGCTTAAAAATTGTTAAGATGGTAAACTTTATGTTATGTGTATTTTATACCACAATTTAAAAAAAGAAAAACCCCAAACTGTAATATAATATCACAACCAGGACACTAACATTGACACAATCCACTCATCTTATTTAGATTTCCCATTTTAATTGTACTTATTTGTGTGTGTGAGTGTATGAATTCTACACAATTTATTACCTGGATAGGTTCTTGTCTCCACACTCCAATCAAGATACAGAACATTCCATCACCAAAAGGATCCCTTGTGCTGCCTTTTTGTAACCACACCAACCTCCCTCCCCTCTCTCCTCTTCATCTCTAACCCCTGCAACCACTCATCTGCCCTCCATTTCTAAAATTTTGTCATTTCAAAGATGTTATATAAATAGAATCATACAGTATGCCATCTTTTGGAATTGACTTTTTTCCCCTAAATTCCCTGGAGATACACCCGGTTTGATGCATGCATCAATAGTTTGTTCCTTTATGTTAGTAAGTAGTCTGTATCCCATGATACACATGTACTTCAGTTTGTTTGACCGTTCACCCATTGCAAGACATCTGGGTGGATTCCAGTTTGGGGCTATCACAAATAATGTTGCTATGAGCATTTGTATACTGGCTTTTGTGTAAACATACATTTTTATTTCTCTGGGATAAATGCCTAGGAGTGCTATTGCTGGGTGGCATGGTGGTGGCATAATAGTTTTTAAAGAAACTGCTGAACTGTTTTCCACGGTGGCTAGACCATTTACGTTCCCACCAGTAAGATGTGAGTGATCCATGTTCTCTGCAGCCTCACCAGCATCTGGTGTCGTCACTAGTTTTTATTTTAGCCGTCCTCATGGGTGTGTAGTGATGTCTCATTGTGGTTTTAATTTGCATTTCCTGATAGTTAATAGTGTTGAACATGAAAATGTACTTATTCACCATCTATCTATCCTCTTTGATGAGCTTTTCCTTCATGTGTTTTACCCATATTCTAATTGGATTGCTTGTTTTTTTTATTACTGAATTTGAGTGTTCTTTGTATATTCTAAATACTAGTCCTTTATCAAATATGTGGTCTGCAAGAATTTTCTTCCATTGTGTAGCTTGTCTTTTCATCTTCACGTGGGCTTTCACAGAGCAAAAGTTTTATATTTTGATAAGATCCAGTGTATCAGTTTTTCCTTTTATGAATCATGCTTTTTGGTGTCAAGTCTAAGAACTCTTTGCCTAGCCCTGGATATTGAATTTTCACTCTTTTTCTTTTTTCTAAAAGTTTTGTAGTTTTACATTTTACATTTAAGTCTATGATCCATTTTGATTTAACTTTTATATAAGGTCTGAGGTTTATGTCAAAGTCTGTTTTTTTGCTATGGATGTCTGATTGGATTTGCTTGATTTATTTTTTTTAAAGACATTTATTCAGCATCATGATCAGACTATTACATGTAGCAGTCAACAGCATGGATGCAAAAAAAATTCTACATTAAAAACCTTTGTTGGGGCTGGCCCCGTGGCTTAGTGGTTAAGTGCGCCCGCTCCGCTACTGGCGGCCTGGGTTTGGATCCCGGTCGCGCACCGACGCACCGCTTCTCCAGCCATGCTGAGGCCACGTCCCACATACAGCAACTAGAAGGATGTGCAACTATGACATACAACTATCTACTGGGGCTTTGGGGGGAAAAAAAAAAGGAGGAGGATTGGCAATAGATGTTAGCTTAGAGCCGGTCTTCCTCAGCAAAAAGAGGAGGATTAGCATGGATGTTAGATCAGGGCTGATCTTCCTCATAAAAAAAAAAAAAAAAAAACCCTTTGTTGGCATCTTTTATACTTTCCGCAGAACAGAAACTAAAATAACCTGTTACACAATTAGTCACAAATACAGTCCTTGAGTTTTTGCCCATACATGTGAGTATTGCCTAAAATGTGTCTTCTTCATAGCAGCTAGGCCGTGTCACCTCTGTGGTTGGCTGAGTTCACAAATCTGTTGTAACCTGTAGCTTCCCTGTCACTTCTCTAGCTCTCCTCTCCTGCTAAGCTTTATTTCCTGGCAGTGATTAAAACCTTCTGCCACCGTCACAGCTACTGCTCCTGCTGGAATGGCCATAGCCACCTTGGATTCATGGTTTGGCAAAATGTTGGTCTCCACCACCATGGGGGCCAGAGCTTCTGCCTCCAAAATTTCCTCCTTGCGTGGGTCCAAAATTTGAAGATTAATTGTAATTGCCAAAATCATTATAGCTTCCACCATCTCCAAAATTGCTTCCATTATTACCAAATCCATTATAGCCACCCCCATTCCCACCATATCCACTATCACCATGATGGACACCAAAGCCACCTCAACCACTGAAGTTTCCTCCATGACCAAAGCTGTCATTCCCACCAAAACCACCTCCAACACTCACCGAAGTTTCCAGAACCACTTTGACTTCTTTGTCTGGATGAAGCACTAGCCATGGTGTTAGCCCAGGGCCAATCTTCCTCAGCAAAAAGAGGAGGATTGGCAGGGATGTTAGCTCAGGGCTGATCTTCCTCACACACACAAAAAAAGATAAACAAATGGCCAATAAGCACATGAAAAGATGCTCAATATCATTAGCCATCAGGTTATTGCAAATCAAAACTACAATGAGATACCACTCACACCCACTAGGACAGCTATAATATTAAAAAAATGGGGCCAACCCCATGACCTAGTGGTTAAGTTCGGTGTGCTCTGCTTCAGCAGCCCGGGATTCCATTCCCGGGCACAGACCTACGCTACTCATCAGTGGCCATGCTGTGGGGGCAGCTCACATACAAAATAGAGGAAGATTGGCACAGATGTTAGCTCAGAGCGAATCTTCCTCAAGAAAAAAGAAGAAGATTGGCAACAGATGTTAGCTCAGGGCAAATTTTCCTCAGCAGAAAAAAAAAAAAGATGGAGAATAACAGGTTTTGGTCAGGACATGGAGAGACTGGAACCCACACACACTCTTGATGGGAATGTAAAACGGTGCATCTACTTTGGAAAACAATCTGGCAGTTTCTCAAAAGGGTTGAAACAGTGTTACCACCTAGCCCAGCAATTCAATCCTAGGTAAATATTCAAGAGAAGGAAACCTATGTCCACACAAATACTTGTATGTGAAAGTTCATAGCAGCATTATTCATAACAGCCAAAAAGCAGAAACAACTCTATTTATTAAAAACCTATCATGCCCCAGGCACCATTCTGGTTACTGAGGATAGAGAGACTTACAAGCCAGACAAGCGCCCGCCATCACGAGGCTTATATTCTAATGAAGGGAGGCAGTATATAAACAAATACATTTTGGAGAGATCATTTCAGATACTGATACATGCTATAAGGAAATTAAGTGGGGGTTTTAAGGTAGAAAGTGACTAGGTCAAATGGGGAGTAAGTTACTTTACATAGGATTGCCAAGCAAGGTCTCTTTGAGGAGGTAACCTTTGAGTTATTCATTCATTCATTCAGTAAACATCCCCTGAGCTCTTAACAAGCACCGCCATAGTAATTCATTCCATTGCCAACTCTCAGCTCCCAGCACTGCTTTTTCTGGTCGACTAATCTGTTTCTTTGCTCAAGTTGGTGCCCAACTGATTTGTGAAATGTCTTTTTTTCTGCTGAGGAAGATTCGCCCCAAGCTAACATCTGTTGCCAATCTTCCTCTTTTTGCATGTGAGCCGCCACCACGGCATGGCCACTAACAGATGAGTGGTGTAGGTCCACACCTGGGAACCGAACCCGGGCCGCTGAAGCAGAACATGCCAAACTTAACCGCTAGGCCACTGGGGCTGGCCCTATGAAATGTCTTTGTGGCATCCTTCTGGTGGGAGGGAGGGAGATAGCGAAAATTGCTTTCCCTTGGGACAGTAAAGTGACACTCTTTCAGCAATTGCAGAGAAAACAAGAATATAAAGCAAACATTTTCTCAAAATCAGTGCCATAGACTAAACACATTGGTTTTGTTCAAGTCCCTGGGAATTGCCCCTAATCCTACAATAACCTGGTTGACAAATGAGAAATGGAGCCCTAGAGGGTGAAACTGCTAATTGGTCAGGCTGTGGCCTCTGCTCAATTCCAGCGGGCCCTGAGGTCCAGACTCGGGTGCAGAACTGTTCCTCGAGTTTCTTTATGCGTTCATAGATTTCCCTATCAGGACTCTCATCCCAGTCCAATGATACAGGTGGCACTAGGTGGCTCTGAGACCCCTGACTTCTGGGGGCTCACCACCAATTTAAATGCCACCAGAAGTGAATATTTCTGAGCCTAAGTACAGCAAGCAGCCCCTTTGCCAGGATCCAAGGCAGAAGGCACAAAAAGCAGACGGACCTTGGGAGACAATGGGAAGAATTGGTTGCCCAAAATCTGGTCCTCGTTCTGCCACCGTCCAAACCTGTATCTTACTTAAGTCTCATCACTTTCTTGGGCCTTAGTTTCTTCATTGGTGCAGTGACGGGGTAGGACCAGTTCTGGGATGACTAAGACCACACCTACATTCTGCCACACATACCCCTGCCTTGGCAGATATCACTAATTGATCATGGCACTATTGGGAGTCAGCCTCAGAATCCTTTTCAATACAGTGACTTAATCAGCTACCACTCAGGGATCAGACTTGGCACATAGCTTAGCACCTACTACCCATGTGCCTGAACTGGGTGGTTTTTAAGGGCCCATCCAGCTCTGATATTCTCATGAATGTGAGCCTCTGGGCTTGCAATCACAACAGCAGCAGGGCATGGGAGTGACTTCAGGTGAGCATCAGAACCACAAAGTCCTGGGTTTGAATCCCAGCAATGCCGCTTACTGGTTATGCAATCTTGGGTGAGTTAGTTCTTTTTGAACCTCAGTTCAGTCTTCTCTATAAAACTGGATCGGAGTCCCTAACACATAAGGGGTTGTACAAATTAAATTAGATAATGCCTGTAATGTACCTTTTGCTTGCACCTGGAACATACAGAGACACACCCAGCAAATGTGTACACCAAGAGACTTGTCTTCTACCCTGCTAGTGCTACTCTCTCCGTCCCACACAGCAGAGAAGCCCTGACAAATGGCTTGTGACTTTTGCTGCCTGGAGTCCCCTCCTCCCAGGGCTGTCTCTTCTGTCAATGTCAAATGGTTCTCTGCCTGGGGCCTGCCAGCCTGTCAGGGAACTCAGAGCAGCCTCACGGTCTTCTGGGCAAGACAGAAGCTGGAGAGAACCATCAGAGATTAGTGAACTGTGGGCTTTCCCCGGGGTTTTCACGCTTGGCCTCTGCTTACGACAGCAGCACCAGAGGCTGGTTCAGGTGGGAATATAGTTTCCTAGAAGCAGGGCTGTAGCTGAGCTGTTTTCTGTCACTCACTATAGGTACCAGGGGCCATTGTGGGAAAACCTGATTTATAATCTCTCTAGGCCCTAAGTGGCAAATTCTTATCCCCAGTATCACCAATCTCCCCATCTCACCCACCCCCCATCACCGTGCTGTCTTAGAACCAGGTTCTCGGGGAAGTAGACTCTGAGATGGAGATTTTCATACAGGAAATTTACTGGAGATGCTTTCAGGATCAACAGCTGTGGGGAGGGAGGGAAGCAGGATGGGGCAGGGGAGAAGTTGAATTATGATGTAGGTGTAACAAAGGCCCCAGTGCATCCTACTGGAAGCTCCAAAGCTGGAATGACCTGTGCAGAGTTGCCTCCTGGACCCACATTGACCAGTGGGGTGGCGCTCTTCAGCCAAGGGCAAGTCGGGAGAGGGGCTCAGCTGAGTTGGCCCTGACAACACTCCCAGCAGCTAGGCAAATGAAGGACTCAGTCCTGGAGCCGTAAGCCTGCAGCAGACCCTCAGGATCCACCACAGTGCTCATTCAGACATTGCATTCCTCCTCCCTGGCAGTACAAGGCTTCAGAATTCTCCTCCCGACTGTGCTCCAGGCAGCCATCAGCAATCCATGAAGGCTAGTATGCTAGAGGAACCATATTTGTCATCCCTGTTCTAATCTTAGTCCTTCATTTTACAGAGTCAGGAACTGAGGATCAGAGAAGGAAAGGCACTTGTCCAAGCCCACACAGATGAGTCAAAGTCAGAGGCAAGACTAAAATCCAAGCCCCTTGATTCTGAAATGGACGCTCTTGACCTGTCTAGATTTAGATTTAAATTAGCCCAAGTTAAATGAAATAGAGAGATTAGTTCGTCATTTGCACTTGCCACATTTCAAGAGCTCATTAACCATATGTGGCTGGTGGATACTGTATTTGAAGAGAGTAGGTTATCAGAATAGTTCCATCACCGTGGAAAGTCTATTGGACAGCACTGCCCTGGACCCACTACCCCCAGCTGCCCCTTTGTCCTCGACTTCAAAAGTTAAGGCATCCCCCAAACACTTTTGTTTCCTTAGCAACCCATCTGTCAGTGGGTGGTGATGGTGAGTTATGATAAGGGATATGTGAATGTGAATGTAAACAGAAAAATCTCCCCAAGCCCAAACCCTCCTGGGGCTACTAGGGACCCAGAGATGGATTGTTCTCCTCAAAAGGAAGTCATTATTTTTCAGGAGAGATGTATGGTTCATACTTAATTTACTCATTCATTCATCCAACATATATTTATTGGGTTCAGTCTAGAGCCAGGTGCTGAGCTGGAGATACCAAGAGGTGTTAGACGTGGTCCTTGCCCTCGAGATGCTCACAGTCTAGTGGGGGAAACACAAGATACAGCTTGATGGGAGCATCCAGGAGGGACACCTGAAGAATGTGTATGACTTCACCAGATAAATAATGCTTCTGGGTAAATGTTCCTGCAACCACAAAAGATAGAGGAGTGAGTGGATGTAGGATGATTTTGTCCCCCAGAGGATCTTGGGCAATGTCTAGAGACAGTTTTCATTGTCACAACTGGGATGAGGAGGTACTACTGGCATCTGGTGGGTAGAGGCCAGGGATGCTACTCAATATCCCACAATGCACAGGACAGCCCCCACAACAAAGAATGGTTTCCCCCAAAATGTCAGTAGTGTCAAGGTAGTGAAACCCTGGGCACGGGCTGCATTTGAGGTCTTCAGTCCCACTATCATAGGAGGGAAGGTGAGTAGGAACACACAGGAACTGATAAGCCAGTTTAGAAGACCCAAGGAAGACACTAAAGAATCTTAATGGGTTCAGTGGCAGGATTAGATTTGCACTTTAGAAAGGCCCCCCTGGTTGTTGGGTGAGAAATGGCCTGGAGGACCTGGAAGCTGGGAGGCCCCTGGGAGGCTGTTGATAGAGCGTGATATCATGGAGATATCATGGATATCAGTATGATACTCCACAGCCATGGAGACACAGCAGAGAAGGTGGACTTGAGAACAGTGGAGCAGCTATGGGCTTGGTGATCATCGGCTATGGCAGAGCAGGAGAAGACCTAGAACTTGTCACAACTGTGATCAAATAACTTTTTGGGTAACTAGCTGCTTAATGTCTTTCTTCTCCCCCACTAGACTATAAACCCTAAGAAAGTAGGGACAGCATATCTTTTACCTACTTCCTGGCCTTGGGCAAATTCTTTTGAGCCTTGGTCTCCCCATCTGTAAAATGCAGATGATACTGGTACCTTCTTTCTTAACTAAATAATAAGTTTAAATGAATGATCCAGAAACCCCACTTCTGGATATATATACCCAAAACAATTGAAAGCAGGGACCTGAACAGATATTTGCATACTCACGATCACAGCAGCAATATTCACGATAGCAAAAAGGTGGAAACAGCCCAAATGTCCATTAATGGATGAATGAATAAGGAAAATGTGGTATATCCATACAATGGACTATTATTCAGCCTTAAAGAGGAGTGAAATATTCATACATGCTACAATATGGATGAACCATGAAAGCATCACGCTAAGAGAAAAAGCCCGACGCAAAAGGACAAATATTTTGTGATTCTACTTATGTGAGATGGCTAGAATAAGCCCAGGGGCTGACTGTACAACAATGTGAATGCACCTAATGCCACTGATTAGTACACTTAAAAATGGTTAAAATGGTAAATTTTATGTTACATATATTTTACCACCACAACAACAAAAGATTAAATGGGATCATTTTATAAGGCCTCATAGCACAGAGCCAAATATTCATTATTATCACTTTTTTCCTAAAAGTGTTCTAAGAAAGGGAGGAACCAGGAGCGAGAATGCAGAATCAGGCGAGTTGGCTAACTCTGTCTGTGGTCTGAGTCAGGGACCGTTTCATAGCTGAGGTGACCCCGGAGTGGGACTTTGCCATAGAGTGGGAGAGGGAGGCCTGGGGAGGCCAAGCCTGCAGCTCCTGTGAGCCTGAAACCACCAGACCATAAATCTCTAGAAAGAGACTCCACAGCCCTAGCGGGAGTGCTGGTCCACCTGGGCAAGCCCTTCTCTGGGCTGCCTGAGGGCCTGGCCCTTGTCTCCGCAAGGCAGGAATTTCCGGGCCTGAGGCATCTGCATTGGGTATCTTGACTGCTGACCTGTTCCAGCAGCTGCTAAACGACTGATCTGCTTTTCCTGAAACCCCGGTGAGCAGAGAGAAAATAAGTAAGCCTGGCCCTCCCAGCTTTTGTGTCGTAATTAGTATTTTATTCCTCATGTAGACAGAAAAGAGCCGGAGGACCTGCCCTTAGAGGCATGCGTTGCCGCCAGATCTCCTTTGTACACTCTTTGTATATATGCGATTTTAGAGAAAGGACCTTTAGGAGTCATCTTAATCTAACCCACTCATTTCACAGGGAAGCCAGAGAAGTCAACGCAATGGCTGTGGTTCAAATCCCAGCTGGCCACTTCCAAGCTTTGCAACTAGGGCAAGTTATTTAACTTCTGGAAGCCTCATTCCTCCTCAGTAAAATAAGGATAATAATACCTTCCTCTTGACGGTCTTCTGAGGAATGAAGGCCATGGTGGAGTTTATTTTATTTTATTTTATTTGGTGAGGAAGATTAGCCCTGAGCTAACATCTGTTGCCAATCTTCCTCTTTTTGCTTGAGGAAGATTGTCACTGAGCTAACATCTGTGCCCAACTTCCTCTATTTTGTATATGGGACGCTGCCACAGCATGGCTTGATGAGCAGTGTGTAGGTCGACACCTGGGATCTGAACCACTATACCACCAGGCTGGCCCCCATGGTGGAGTTTAAACTCGCTGGCAGGGCCCGGCCCTGTGGCCTAGTGATTCAAGTTCCATGTGCTCTGCTTCGGCAGCCCGGGGTTCGTGGGTTTGGATCCTGGGCGCAGACCTATTCCACTCACCAGCCATGCTGTGGCAGTGTCCCATGTACGAAATAGAGGAAGATTGGCACAGATGTTAGCTCAGGGCAAATCTTCCTCAGCAGGAAAAAAAAAAAATGTTGAAGTCTCTGGCAGCTGGCCTGACCTCAGCCGCACCTCCTCTGAGAACACTCCACACCAGCCACATCTCTTCACAGTCTGTTACTCGCCTACTGTTATTGTCTCCCGACATTTATCCTTATCTGAAATTGTTTATGCGTGTACTGGTTGGTTTCATTCTTCCCCCTTCCTCCACTAGAAAGTAACCCTGACCCATTGGCCCAGTAGCTAGGGCTGTGTCTAGCACATTATTGGCAGTTAATAAACATTTGTGGAATAAATGGCACTCGAGAGTCACTCTGGGGTTCGACAAGCCTTGATTATTCAAATCACCATACAACAAATGGGCACTTTAGGTAAATGATTTCAGTAAATGTTGAGAAGCCATCAACCTAAGAGAGAGATATTCATCTGTGTGGACCGGGAGTAGTTCATATCTCCAGGGCCTAGAAAAGATGAGTAAATACAAGGAAGGCTTTCTGTACCAGTACCTCCTTTGCTGGAACCCGGTGTCCAGGTAACCCAGGAGAAGTACTGGGGTCCTGAGGGTAGAGGTGGGAAGAAGATGGATGTGAGGTGGGTAAGACAGAGAGACCGAGTGGGGAATAAAACCACCCAGAGTGAGATCTGCTTTTCTAGGATTTGACTCTTGGCTACGTAGGATGTTGGTGTGTTGAGTTCCTAGAAATCATTGTGTTGAACCAGGGCAGCTTAGTGGTGAAGCACACTTTGGTGCAAAACTAACTCTATCTCTTAACCCCTGTGATCTGAAGTCAGGTTTGTTTCCTCTCTGAGCCTCAGTTTCCTCATCTGTAAAATGGGATGATAATAATACAAGCTACTTTACTAAGTTATCCTGTGGTTAAATGAGATCAGCCACACAAAGGTCGGCATAGCCCACTCAGCCCAGGGGAGCCGCTGAATAACTCTTAGCTATATTTTCATCCAAGTGAAATGTTGAGATCCAGCACAGAGACATGACTACCAGTTCATGTCAGAGCCTAGGCTAGAGCTCGCAGCTCTTGAGTTCATGCTCTTTCCACTATCTGTGGTAGCTGCCATTTCTTGTCCCCAATGGCTTTAGGAGTCTAAGAGGGGAGGCTGGGCATGTAAAAAGTAAATCTCAGAAAATACAAGTGTGATGATTGAGGCTTAGTATGTGCAGTGCAGTAGACCTGTGCCTTGTGATTTTAGGATCTTCATAAAGAACCCCCTACCCAGAATGATGCTGACAAATATAGTTTATCGAGTGCTTTCTCATATGCGTGAGACGCTGGTTGAATGCTTAAAATGAAATATGTTATTTAATCTTCAAAGCTACCCTAAAAAGTAGGTGCTGTCATGACTCCCATTTTATGGATGTGGAAACCAAGGCCCTGAGAAGTTTGACTAGTTCAAGACCGTATTAAGAACGTTCTAATACGGGGAGCTATGTAGCTTCCCCTCCTTGCCCTGCCACGGATTGAAGTTCCCTTGTTAAAGAGTCCCGCCTATGGATCAAGCATCCCTTCGTGCAAAAATGCAAGACTATATGAAGCCTTGCCAGTTATGCACACATTCAAAACGTGTGACTCTGTTCACGGTAGAATCTCAGACTTGAAAGGAATATTAGCAATAATAATAGCTAATACAATATCAACCATTGTTGTAAGTTCACCTAACCTTTAAAAACAAGACTACAAAGGAGGTCTCATGATTCTTCTTGTCTTACAGATGCAGAAACAGAGGCAGAGAGAGGTTAGGTAAGTGGCCACGGGAATTGCACGGCTGATGGCTGATAAACAGAGCTGGGCGTTGAACCTGGGCACGGACAATCTTGTGCTCCTCGCTTTGCGCTGTCCTGCCTCTCGGCAGACTCCCCTCCTACTCACTCAACAACCTGTTTGTAGGCTCAGGTGACTCTTTGTCAACTGGAAAAAAAGCCATAAATACTCTCCTCAGACACATAACACTTTGTGATTTTAGAGGGTTCCAAAATCTCTGATATTTATCACAGAACCTCCAAAAACTAACCTCAGTTCAACCCAGACCCTCCACCTCTTATCTTCCTACAACATCCCAATCAATGGCCTTCGGCCTTGCTTGACCATCTCCAAGAGCAGGAACTTCCTCCCTCTCCAGGCAGCTCATTCTTCAAACAGCAAGATTCAATAGAAACTTCTTCCTTCTGTTGAGATGACGTCTGCCTCCCGGAGACCACTGCACAGATCCTGGAGCCTTGGAGAATAAGTCAGCTCCCAGCTCCCAGACAGCTCTTCAGATGGTGGCCCTCGGTCCATCCCACCCCAGCCCTCCTTCCTGGAAGGCTCTGACAGGCAGGGGGCCCAGATCTCTCATCTTGCTGCTTGTCTGCTCTGCAAAGGCTCCCTCTTCAAGCAAGAGGTGCAGCGATGAGGATGATGCTGCATCAGAAAGATGTCCTTATCCCTGCTGAGAGCAGGCGTGGATGGAGGGAGCCTAAAGCCCCCTCCCCATCCAAGAAGTGCAGGTGTGGACACCTTTCCACTGGCCCACCATGCATCCTTGGTCAAGAGACTGGACTGTACCCTTCTGGGCCCAGATTAGTCCTTCTGCAAAATTAGGGGGGTTATTAGATTGGGGTTGCAAACCCAAATGCTCACGGGGGCCAAGCTAATGATGGAAACATATTCATTTCCTCTGCAAAGAGGTAGGTTCTCTTCTGATTTCCTTAAAACACGCTCCCCCCCACTAGTCTTTTGTTTTCTATTTCTAATGGAGTCCTAGATGCAACCTATCTAAAGTAATAAAAACAAAAATGCTACAGGAAAAGGAAAACGGCAATTGGTACTTGGTCTCAGTGCAGGGGACAAAAGGGGACTATGGCCCTCTCCTTTTCTACATGGGCAGCTGTGGGATGCCTAATCTGTCTAGAGGGGTGGCTGGCACTCAGCATCGCCAATCGGTGCCACGTGGACACGCAGGCCCAGTGTTAACAGAGCTTACAAGCTTTCTAAAAAAGCCACACACATGAATTTTTATGTGAAATCTCCCAATTTTTTAAATGTTGGCTAGAATTTTTCTTAAACAGTGGGAGGGCCAAATACAACATGTTCCGAACTGTGAGCTGCCAGTCTGCAATCTCTGGAGTAGGTGTTTTTAAAGCTTCCTTTTTGCTGGAACATTCTGTAGGGGGAGAAGTGAAGAGGGAAGGAGGACAGGAAGGAAGGAAGGAAGGATGGCTTTATCTGAGGAATCTTTCTGAGACCTCGGTCTGCTGGCCTCTCTGGAGCCTCTGAACCTCTGTGGGTTCAGCGGCGGGTGGAGGGAGAGAGAGAAGGCCTGGCCTTTCCATTCTGTGAGGCTTTGTTTAGGCTAACCATCCTTTCCTCCGGCTTTCAGCTCTCACTTGGGAGAAACATAATGGCCCCAGGTCTCAGGAGTGTCTGAGCAGGTCTGAACAGGATGCTCCGGTTTGTGGTTAGAGAGGCGGGGCCCTGGCTCCCAGGGCTGGGGGTGGGGGGGGGGGGCAGCATCCTAGGCCAGAGGAGGGCCCTGGGCCTCAGTCTCAGGCTGAACTGCTCCCTGCTCCCTGCCTTGCTTCTAGCTCCGGAGGAGCCCCGGATGTCTTTCTGATTGGGCCTCTGTGTCAGGGAGGGAGTATATAGCCCATGGTCGGTGTGGCTGACTGCCAGCCGGGCAGATGGCCAGAGCCCAGAACTCACTGGGAAGGAGCATAAACAAGGCTCTTGGTGGGCAGCTGTGACCCAGAATCTTCCAGTGGAAGAGGAGTGAGGAGGGAGGGAACACCAGGGGAACCCTTTCTCCGATTCCCTAGGCTATCCAGGACTCAGGCATCAGCCAGGGCCAGGATGCAGCTCCCAGCAAGCAGCTGTCACATAATGGGCTGCATGAGTCCCCTTTTAAGGGATTTTTCAGCTCCAACCTTCTGAGACTGGATTCCACAGTTTCTATGATTCAGCTTTTCTCACAGTGTAGACTTCTCTCGGTATAGAGGACGTCTGTGGTTTTCCCTTGCCTGGAATCCACTCTGCTCCTTCTGTTAGCAGCACCCTAGTTATCCTTCCGGAAACCACCCCTCCTCTTCTCTCAGTCCATGCGGTTTGGGTGAAGCTGACCTGGCCTTTCTATCCGCCCGGCTCCCGGGTGAGCACATGTGCCAGGCCTGGCCTGGCTGGTCAGCTGATTTCTTTCCCTGCTGGGTCCAATGAGACTCAATCCAAGGAATTTTGCTGGAACTCTTGGGAAAAGACAATTGCCAGCAATTGGTTTGGTGCACATATGGAGGTGCTGGAGACCATCTGGCCATGACATGGGAAGAGCTTCCTTGAGAATGAAGCCATCACAGAAGAAGACAGCCTGAAAAGAGAGGGAGAGAAATAAAGAGAGAGGAAGAGAGAGGGGAACAGATTGACGGATTAATTGATGTGTATGAGAGAGAGAGAGATCTGAGACTTGAGGAAATGATTTGAGCTCCTGGATTCAGCTTTAACTGATGCAGTCTCAATCCCTGGACTTCTCAGTGAAGGGGTCAAGAATATGCCACTGTTGCATGAAAATTACTTGAGCAGAAGGCATTTGAGTTCCTGAAATCTCTTATCTGTCTAAAAGCATAGCCTCCCTGGGCCGGCCCTGTGGCTTGGCGGTTAAGTGCACGCACTCTGCTACTGGTGGCCCGGGTTCGGATCCCGGGTGTGCACCTATGCATCGCTTCTCCGGCCACGCTGAGGCCGCATCCCACATACAGCAACTAGAAGGATGTGCAACTATGACATACAACTATCTACTGGGGCTTTGGGGAAAAAAAAGGAGGAGGATTGATTGGCAATAGATGTTAGCTCATAGCTGGTCTTCCTCAGCAAAAAGAGGAGGATTAGCATGGATGTTAGCTCAGGGCTGATCTTCCTCACAAAAAAAAAACAAAAAAGCATAGCCTCCCAAAAGAACTCAATTGTCATAAATCCCTTCCCCAGGGAGCAACCAGAGAAGATTGACTAGAGATTAGAATCACCACACCTAAACAGACATTGTCACAAACTATCATATCTCCCATCTATTCTCCTAAGTGCCCATTTATCCTTCCTAAAAGTCATTTGCTTTTGTGTAAGTGCCCTTCTTCCCCTGCCCCTTCCCATATTAAGATGGTATATAAGCCCCAAATTCTTTTTTTTTTTTTTTGTGAGGAAGATCAGCCCTGAGCTAACATACATGCCAATCCTCTTCTTTTTGCTGAGGAAGACTGGCCCTGGGCTAACATCTGTGCCCATCTTCCTCTACTTTATACAGGACACCACCACAGCATGGCCTGACGAGCGGTGCATCGGTGCACACCTGGGATCTGAACCGGGGTTGCCAGCAGCAGAATGCGTGCACTTAGCTGCTATGCCACGGGCCCGGCCCCAGCCCCAAATTCTAATTACTTCCTTGAGTCACATTTTTCTGTGAACTCCTGTATGTATGTGATTAAATCTGTCTTTTTCTCGCTAATCTGTCTTTTGTCAGTTTAATTTGCAAGCCCCTAAAAACTTAACCTAAGAGGGTGCAGGAAAAGGTTTTCCTCCCTAAAACCAGTTAAGGGCAAAAAATCCCCCTCTGACATCAGCTTCCATGGCTCCAACATTCCCCCCAAGTCTATGATTTACTCTATAATTTACCTAAGGGCTAAGTTCTACTTAGAGAAGCCAGCAACAAACTGGGCCTCTGAAGACCTGCCCTGGTTGCCTGAAATCAGAGGGATTTATCCATAAAGCCTCAAGGATCCT
This sequence comes from Ceratotherium simum simum, assembly GCF_057802395.1. Taxonomy (NCBI): domain Eukaryota; kingdom Metazoa; phylum Chordata; class Mammalia; order Perissodactyla; family Rhinocerotidae; genus Ceratotherium; species Ceratotherium simum. The sequence goes on along the minus strand of NC_141903.1, from coordinate 18,659,267 downwards.
GGCTGCATTTCCACCCTGTCCATGTCCCCAGCATATAACCTAGGCATCCCTGGTCAGTGCCTCAACCTGCAAAGGGAACATCATAGGTCCCACTGGTGCTATTTATTTATTCATTTGTTAATTCAACACACATTTATGGAGCATCAGGTGTGTTCAGAGTTGAAGTTCTTATCCTCAGAGATCTTAGGATTTGGTCAGGAAGATAGACGAGTAAAAAGAATTTCATTAGAATGTGATTAGCACTATGTTAGAAATAAGCACAGAGAAGGGGACTCAAAACCGAGGGAGAACAGCAGGCATGTCCTAGAAGCTTCCTGAAGGAAATGACCCCTGAGCTGAATTTGACAGGATGAGAAAGAGTCAGCTGGATAGAGGGTAGAGGAAATGCAGCATGAGACACAAACTCCAGGGGATGGAAGTGGCCTGTCAGAGGAACTGGCTGGGGTAGAGTTGGAGTAGGGAGAGGTGCAGGACATTCCCATCAGGGAACAGGGCAGCTGGGCCGCTGGGTTTTTTTGTTTGTTTGTTTTCGCAGTTTTTTTTTTCTCCCCAAAGCCCCAGTACATAGTTGTATATTATTAGTTGTAGGTTCTTCTAGTTCTTGTATGTGAGCTGCAGCCACAGCATGGCTACTGACAGATGAGAGGTGTGGCTCCACGCGCAGGAACCAAACCCAGGCCGCTGAAGTGGAGTGTGCCAAACTTTAACTGCTAGGCCATCAAGGCTGGCTCTGGACCACTGTTTGACAAGCTGGCTTTGATGAGGACTGCTCCCTGTGTGTATAAAGATTTTATTTATTTATTTTTCCCCCCAAAGCCCCAGTAGATAGTTGTATGTCATAGCTGCACATCCTTCTAGTTGCTGTATGTGGGACGCGGCCTCAGCATGGCCGGAGAAGCAGCGCGTCGGTGCGAGCCCGGGATCCGAACCCGGGTCGCCAGCAGTGGAGCGCGCTCACTTAACCACCAAGCCACGGGGCCGGCCTCCCTGTGTGTATAAATGCACAGATAGCAAGCGACACAGTTCAGCCCCAAACTTGACCAGGGCAGCACCTGACTCATGCCCACCAGGGAGAAAACAAGCTGGCAGATCCCCAGCCAGGGTCCTGGGTCAAGGCGATGCAACAGAGCCTTGAGCACGAGTATTGGTGGGCACCGTGCCCACAGGGAAAGCTGGGACCTTCCTATTGGAAATGACCATAGGCCACTGAAGGCAGGGCCCAGATGTATTTGGCAAAGTCTTCCACCTCCTTTCCCACTTTTGATTCCTCCCTTTCCCAGGAACTACCATGGGTAAAGTAGGTGCTTTTTGAGTCAAGCAATCCCGGGTTGTAATCCTGGCTGGGCCACTAAGTGTGATCTTCTTACCCAACCTCTGTGCCTGACTCCTCCTCTGCAAAATGAAGCTAGTAATAGTACAGGTTAAATAAAGTGATGCATATATGGTGATAGTCATGAACTCATTCATTTACTCTTTCTTTTCATATTGTCTGCATCGCATCCATTTCTTTGGGATCCACAGCATTCTGTGTGCTCTGTTGAGACTTTCAGTCACAGAGCCTGGGCCTCTTCCTGGCCACAGGAATGGAGCACTGACCATGCCCGGCCAATCATGATATCTTCTTGGCAAGAGCGATTGGTCCCTAGGGTGGGGTCAAGACTCAAGCAGGCCAACCAGAGTCTGCTTTGGGAAAGGATCTCTCCTCCCTGGAGTTATTGAGCTGGTAGAATATAAATCTGAAGAAAGCACATCTATCTGTGGATGAAGTCACTTCTTAGAAGGAAATAGAACCAAGATAATGATGATGATGATGATGATGATGATGATTGATGATGATGACGATGATGATGATGATGATGATAATGATGTAAACAAGGCCATGCATTGCTTGAAGCCAGATCTACTACTGGACTTCCCAGTTCTGTGAGCCAATTCATTAGCGTGTTCCTCAAGCCAATTTAGTTGTGTTTCTTTTATCTTTTTTCTGTGTGTGTGAGGAAGATCAGCCCTGAGCTAACATCCATGCCAATTCTCCTCTTTTTGCTGAGGAAGACTGGCCCTGAGCTAATATCCGTGCCGATCTTCCTCCACTTTATATGGGACGCCGCCACAGCATGGCCTGACAAGCGGTGCGTTGGTGCGCGCCCGGGATCCGAACCCGGGCCGCCAGCAGTGGAGTGAGCGCACTTAACTGCTATGCCACCGGGCCGGCCCTAGTTGGATTTCTCTTACATGCAGCTACAAAAATCTTAAATAATTTGGCGTGTATGTGACCGCAGCAGTATCTGCCACCATAAGAAGAGCTCAATGAATGGTCACTACAATGAAGAGGGTGAAAATGGTCTTATGCTCCACCACCACTGCTTCCCCTCCCAGAACCGCTTTCCTTCGCCCTCAGGAACAGGCTGCTGGCTGTGTTGGCTTCCCATTTGCAAGGATGGGCTGGGGGTGAGGGATACAGTGACAGGCAGGCCAAAGGACCCAGTGCCCACCAGTCAGCATGGGAGCTGCAGCAGCCACGCCGAGGTCCCTGGCCTGCCACTGAATGTGGTTTGGATTGGCTGCATGGTAGAGCAGGCGTAAACTGGAGTCGGGCTGACCCCGTGTGAGTCCCTTCACTACAGCTTCACGACCTCAGTCTCTTTATCTCTTTACATACATGTTCTGTTTTCTTGTCTGTAAAACCAGGACAGTAACAGCCCCTTTCTCTCAGGGAAGTTGTAAGGATTAAATGGGAAAAAAAACCCAAAACTTTTAATTTTATTTATTTATTTTTTTTCCCCCAAAGCCCCAGTAGATAGTTGTATGTCATAGCTGCACATCCTTCTAGTTGCTGCATGTGGGACGCGGCCTCAGCATGGCCGGAGAAGCGGTGCAACGGTGCATGCCCGGGATCCGAACCCGGACCGCCAGCAGCAGAGCGCGCGCACTTAACCGCTAAGCCACGGGGCCGGCCCAAAAACCCAAAACTTCATATTAATATTGCGCTTAATATGTTCCAGGCAATGGGGCCGGCCCTGTGGCTTGGTGGTTAAGTGCGCGCGCTGCGATGCTGGCAGCCCGGGTTCGGATCCCGGGTGCGCATCGAGGCACCACTTCTCTGTCCATCCTGAGGCCGAGTCCCACATACAGCAACTAGAAGGGTGTGCAGCTGTGACATACAACTATCTACTGGGGCTTTGGGGGCAAAAAATAAATAAATAAAATCTTTAAAAAAAAAAAAAAAAAAAAAAATATGTTCCAGGCATTATTCTAAGTAGTTTACAACTATTAGACCAGTTAACCTTCACAATGAGCCAAGGAGGGCGGTACTATTCTTATTCCCACTTTACAGATGAAGGAACAGAGGCACAGAGAGCTTGGTAACTTGCCCAGGGTCTCAGAACCAGTAAGTGGGAGAGCTGGGATTTGAGTCCGGGCATCCAACCTGAGTCCACATGTTCACCCACCACATCAGTTGTGGTCCAGGCAGGAAGTCAAAACCCACGCCAGAGAGTTCAAGAGAAGGAATTTAATATGGGCATCTAGTTAGAGAGGAGCTAGAAGAAAAGAGAATCAAGGAAAGGTGGGACAATCGAGAGATTAACCACTGTAGGAAATCACTATTTCTCCAGGGCTGAAGGGACAAAGGGAGGGGTTGATGCCACTGCAGCCCAAGAGCCATGGCCGCTTGGTGGGAGCTAGGACGTTAGAGGAAGCGGCCATCTTCTGGAGTCACTGCCAGAGACCGCAGAACTGTCGGTGTGGGGGGATACATCCCAACTTCTCCCCATCCCCCACTCTCTAATCTGCCAGTACCTCCCAGTGGCCAAACTTAATAGGAAACCAGTTGGCAGGGGAGACTGGGAAATGTACTTCAGCCCCCTAGATGCTGAGCCCAGGAGGGGAGGGGCAGGGAATGGATCTGAGAGCAAACAGCAAATGACCTGCATACCCTCTGTGCCTTGCAGCCTCCTCATCATGGTGCAGCGCACATAAGGACAATTGTGCCCTTAGTGGGCCCTGTTTCAATATTGTGTCAGCACAGCAGTAGAACCCAGCAGTTATGGGCATCCTGTGACACTGAAAAACAGGGGAAGGGAGAAGTGGGGCTCCCGATGATGCTTCTTCCTTGTGGTCTTTGCACATCTGGAAGCTTCTACAGACAGCTCTGCATAGCTGGGTGCAGACCTGCCATGAGAAGCAAGCTCTCTTTTTCTCTTTAAAGAGAGTGAAAGCACCCTGAATCTCCCAGCAATGGCTTTGAGGTCTGAGAAAAACAGATGCAGCTGCTGCTGAAAATCAGAAGGCAAATAAGTGGGGTGAGGTGCCCCCCACCCCCAGCTCCCCACGTCCTCCTTTTGCAAAGGCCATCATCTCCGTGCCTGCGGGGTCCCCTCATTCCCCTCCCCACTGCACGCCTCTGTGTAACCCTGGTGAGTAGCTGGGAAGCAGCTGCCACCTGCTGCCCTGGAAACAGGCAGGATCCCACAAGGTGACAGCAGGAGCAAGGGCAAAAGATCCAGGCAGAACACGAGAAGATGCGGCATCTGAGCCTGTCTTGCCAGGATGTGGTAGAGATGGTCACGGGAACCCTTCCCTTTGACCCAGAATTCTGCCTGTAGGACCTTATCACACAGATAATCTTACACAAGTGCAGAAAGACTTCTGGACAAGGCTATTCACTGCAGTGTGGAATATGATTAGCAGAAGACTGGAAAAAAGAAAAAAAACAAGTGGCCAGTAGGAGGTGATTTGATTAAACAAATTATGGTGCGTTTGAACAATGGAATGCTTTGTGCTCTTACAAGGAATGAGACCCACCAGCTGAAACAGGCTGATCTTCAAGATAAATCGTTAAGTGAAAACTGCACGAGATAGAACAGCATGTCTAGTATGCTTACATTTGTGGGGGGCACGGCGGGAAGAGGTGGACTCTTACTATCCAAATCTATTTGGTTTCTGAATTCAGATAGGGAGGGTTTGGAAAGCAAGAGATGCTACATTATTGGAATCTTTGACTCTGCCATTTCATTTCAGATAGCAAATAGCAAGAGTTCAACAGCACGTAGTTCATCCAGAGGCTATCTGAATCCATTTGGTTCCTGAGTTGGAATAGTGTTAGGGTAACCAGAGTAGGTAGGTGGTAGGGATCTCTGTGTATGTGTAACTCTCACATCCATGTATGTGTGGACTCTCTCTGGGAAGATGCACAGGAAATTAGTTAGTAGTGGTTGCTGCTAGGGAGGGTAATTCGGCCCTGGTGGAATGGGATGCAAGGGGGACTTATTTTTCAGTTTACATATATGTTGTGATGGTTTTAAAACATGGCTCCCAAACTCTTTGAGAGGTAGGATCTGTGTCCCCTCCTGTTCGATCTGAGCAGGTTTGTATCTGCTTAGACCAATAAAGGCTGGTGGAAGTGACACTATGTGACATTTAAGGACAGGTCATAAGAGGTCATGCAGCTGCATCTGCTTCTCTTGGATTGCTTGCTCTGGGACACTCTCTCTCATGCTGGGAGAAGCCCAAGTCACATGGAGTGGCCCCATGTAGGCACTGTGATCCACAGTCCTATCCGAGCTCCAGCTGAAAGCTAACATCATACGCCAATCATGTGAGTGAGCCATCTTGGAAGTTCAGCCCCAGTCGAGCATTCAAATGACTGCACAACAATACCAGAGACCCCAGTAAGAACCACCCATATGAACCAACTCAGCACGTGGAACTGTAAGAAACAGTAACACATTGTTGTTTTAAGCCACTAAGTTTTGAGATACTTTGTGTTTTTGTGTGTGTGTGACAATTAACTGGAACATCTATATTATCAGGCATATCACCTGTTCAAAACTATGAGCATCTTCCTTGTAAACATACAAGGGATTGTGCTACATGTTACCCGTGCAGCATCGAACTGATTCCGCACAAGGTACTGCCATTATCTCCATTCCACAGATGAGAAAACTGGAGCTCTGAGGAGCTCTTTGGTTACTTGCCCAAGATGGCACAGCTCATAAGAGCAGCCCTGGGATGTGAAACCAGGAGGCCTCAGTCCCAGGGCTAACTGTCACCCCCGGGGCCCCGCTCTCACTCCCTGCCCACTGTGGGCCTCACTTTCCCCACAGAGGGGTCTGGTGAGGAATAGGTGAGAAGTGGGAAACTCAAAGCCCGAAGGGGCCTGCTCAGTAACACAGAGGGCGAAGAGGGCGTGGTGGGCTCCGTGTGGTGCAGCCTCAACCCCGCTCTGGGAAAGCCAGCGTACAGTTGTCAGAGCATTGCATTTTTTAAGAGAAGCCAGAAATCAGATTTTTATGTGCAATCTATTCCTGTTTTAATGTTGGCAACTAATTCCTTTTTTTTTTTTTTTTAACTGTGCAGACTGAAAAGCGAAACGAAAACAAGAGCCTGCGGATTTGCCTCTCTGGACGAGAAGATCTCCAAGGAGTCGGAGGCTCAGACATCTTGACTTTCAGCAGAACCTCCCTGGGGAGATAGAGCAAATTCCAATCCCAAGGGGCTCAAAGCTGAGACAGGAGAGGGAGTGGTGAAGATGGAGGGGCCCAGCCTCTCCCGCCACTCTCCTCCCCGCAGCGTTGGGAGGCAGGGGCTGCCGGGAAACCAGGCCACGGGGAGCCTGAGCGGTGCGGAAGGGCAGCAGAGCCTGCAAGAAACCAGCGGCCATAAGCTGCCCCGCCTTCCCAGAGCTGTCAGTCTCTCCACTGGGGCTGTGGACGCAGCCAGGGCACTCCAGGAGACTGAATTTCTGTTGCAATGGAAAACCACCCCCGCCCACCCCAACCATTTCCTGCACCTCTCCTGCTCACCCCACTGCTTTTCCGATGGGAACCCTGCCCCTGCCTCCTCCTCCAATCGACCCTCCTTAGTGGAGGGGGGATTGATCCAGTCCTCAGCTGTCTTGCTGAGCCTCCCCCGCCCCCCAAATGTCTTCGATTCCCTCCTGAGCCTGCGGCCCATTCCATCTTCAGCTGACTTGTCTTCCTCTGAGATACAGCCTGGCAGAGCATGGCTCTTGATTGATGAGCTAAGAAGCTGTGGCTGGCAGGCGGGTGGGCAGCCAGCCAGAGACATGCTCTCACAAGATAACAGAGCTGCCTGAAGGAGAGCCCACAGCTACGGATGCTCCCCAGGGTTCCCTCGCTGGCTGGGCTGCTGTGGTGGCCACTCTGGGCAGAGCAGATAACCACAGGGCCATTGGTACAGTACCTGGCACATGACAGTCCCTCGGTCAGTGAGAATGCTCCCTTCTTTCCCCACTCCAAAACAGAGACCCAAGGAGAAGAAGACGGTGAGCTTCTTAAAGCTGGGAATGTCTGTCATTCGGCCATGCCACTCAGTCCAGGTGTTTACAATTTGCCCATTCATTCATTCAATCATTCATTCACGAAGCATGAGGGTTTGCTATGGGGATCAGTACTTCGTTATAATTGCTAGTGCCGTCTTGAGGGGCAGGTGGGTTTGAATCCAGGCTCCACTGCTTCCCAGCTGCGTGACCTTGGGCAGGTCACTTCACCTTTCTAAGCTGCAGCTTCTCTCTCAGGGCTGCTATTGTGAGAGTCAGTCAGATAATACATGTAAAGTGCTTAGAACAGAGCCTGGCATATAAAAGAGATCAATCAATTTTTTCATTCAACAACCAACAACTGAAGGCCTATGATGTGTCAGGATCTGGGGCTACAGCTATAAGGCCCCTGCTCTCATGCAGTTTACCTTCCAGAGAGGGAAGACTGACGATAAACAAATACTGGATGAACAAACAAGGAAATGCCAGGGAGAGCCAACAGGGCATCGGATGGCGAGTAATGGCGAGTAGTGATGGTGAGGGTGGGGAGGCACGAAGGCCCCTCCAAGGAAGTGACACGGGAGTTGAGTTTGGGTGAGGAGGACACAGCCAGGTGAAAATCTGGGGAAATACAGTTAGACGCTGCATGATGACGTTCAGTCAACAACGGACCACATACACGACAGTGGTCCCACAAGATGAGTACCATATAGCTTAGGTGTGTAGTAGGCTGTACCATCCAGGTTTGTGTAAGTACACTCTATGATGTTCGCACAGTGACAGAATTGCCCAGTGATGCATTTCTCAGAATGTATCCCCGACGTTAAGTGGCACATGACCATAGCATTCTGGGTAGAGGGCACATGTAAAGATCCTGAGGCAGGAATATACCTTAGAATATGTACAAATCAGAAAAAGAAGAGAGAGGCCAGTGCGGCTAGGACAGCAGAGGGGAGAGTGTGGGAGGTGAGCTTGGAGACCTAGACAAGGCCAGATCAGCAAGAATTTGCAGGCCGGCAGAAAGACTTTATTCTAAGCCCACTAGGAACTCACTGTGCTTTTGTATTTGTTTCGCTTTTCAGTCTGCAGAGTTGAAACAAAAAAAAAGAATTGGTTGCGAACATTTTCAGCAGGGGAGTGGTACGATGGGGGAATATAGGAAGGAGCAGCTGAGCAGCTCCCGTGGGGGCTTGGCCCAGGGTGGTGGCCATGGCAGATTCGAGTGGTTCAAGACGTGGAGGGGAGAGGTCTTTTCCTGCAGTCTTGGGAGGACGGAAATGGAAATCAAGGTTGTGCACGATGATTCCTGGGTTTTCGTTTGAGCGGCTGGATGGGTGGTGGCACCGTGTGCTGAGATGGGGCAGACTGGAGAGACAGTATTGGCAGCTCTTATGGATGATGCATATTTTACTTTATGCAGTGAGTCAAGAATAGAGGGTACAACACTTCCAGGAGGTGATCTCTGTCCTCAGGGACTTGAGGTCTAGTTGAGGAGTCAGAGAAGTGAGCAAGCAATGGCAATCCAGAGCGACAGGTGCTATGACAGGGAAGGAACGGGGAGCACCTACCCAAACATCGGGGGGAGGCGCCCCAGCTTACCGAGAAGGACCCCTGGGCTGATCTGCTCTGGCCCCTCTCCAGCATCCCCCTGCCCTGCTCCCTCACCATGCTGCAGCCACATGGGTCTTTCCACGCTTCTAACAAGGCAGTTTCTTTCCTGCCGCCGAGCTGTGCACACGCTGCTGCCTCTTCCGGGATGCCCCCACCCACCTTCTATCTCAGCTCTTGTTTCTGTTCTTCCTATGTTTATCTTGACTTAACTTTTTTTTTTTTTTTTTTGGTGAAATTGTTTAATTGACTGTCTCCTTCCATAAGAATCTGTAAGCTCAGATCGGACAGGGATAGAGTGTGTCTTGTTCTCTCCTAGATCCTAAACCCTTGGCACAGCCTGGCATATGCCAAGTGCTTGGTAAGTATGGGTTGAATGAATGAATGAAGGTGAGAGCTGAAAAATAAACTGAGTTAGACAGGCCAAGAGCAGTGGGGGTAACGCTGTTCCAGGCACAAGGAATGGCTTGTGCAAAGGCCAGTAGGCAAGAAAACATGGTGTAGTCAGAGAACTAAAAGGACTGAAAGCTCTTCAACTATCTGTATTTTCCCTGTGTCCTCAGCCCGGCACACGGAGGCCCTCAGTGAGAGTGGAGGCCTCCCTGCTCTCCTCCATGTTGTAAACAGAAGAACTGTGGTAGGGTGGCACCGAGCGTGAGAGCTCCTGGGGGGGGGTTGGGCCCGTGCCTCATTCACACACACAGACTTCCCCCTGGTCCACAGAGCCTGGCATAGGCTGGCACATCATAGATGCTTAACAGTTTTTGGATGTTGAATGATGTTGGAAAGACATTCACCTCAGCTGCAAAAGTGACAGGATTTGAAAATTATAGAATGTTAGCTCCAGCAAGGCCTTTACAGCCCAACCCACTTCATGTTACATATGAGGAAACTGAGGCCCAGAGAGGGGCATGGATTTGTGCAAGCTCACACAGCAAGTCAGTGGCAGAGCTGGGATGGGACTGCTGGTTCAGAGCCTCTCCTCTCCGCCCCCACTCTGTCAATCCCTCTCCTTCCCTCTCCAGCCTTTTGCCTCTCAAGATGTCAGGAACCAGCAGACTGGAGCCAACAGGAAATCCCTGAGTGCATTTTACCAGGGTGAAGGCATTGTGTTACAGCCAGGGCAGATGGGGCGACCCATTAGTGAGCGAACACTGAGTTCCCGGTGGTTCCATTAGTGCCTCTGATTAACCCATTAGCACCCACTGGAAGTGGGAAGCCTGGCAACCCCAGAGGGGATGAGTCACGGGTAAGCCAGCTTTGATGAGGCCGAGGGAGCAGAGCTGGAGAGACGGAAAAGGAGTCTTTCCTCTTTCCTTGGAAAGTGGGCATCCCTGGAGAGGGGGTGCAGGGAGTGTCGGGGCTGACAAAGACCAGGCAGGGCTCAGAATCATGGCATTTCAGAGCTTGAAGGAGCCATTGAGCTGAGCCTTTGTACAGATGTGGAAACTGAACAGCAGACAGAAGGCTTTTGTCTCCAAGTCATTCATGGAGGACCGAGGGTTCTTGCCCATCACACCGCATTATGAGACTTATGTGTGCTACAGGAGTTACGGCTAAAAACACAGTCAACCACTCCTGGGGCACCGTGCTAACTGCTTTACATACATTATCTTATTTTATTCTCACAGCAACCCTGCGGGGTAGGTACTATTACCCCAATTTACCCAGCAAAGCTGAGGCTCAGAGTGGTTGAGTAATTTGCCCAAAGTCACACAGCTAATACATGGAAAAGTCAAGATTTGGGCCCAGGCAGCCTGATTGCCAAATCCTCATCTTTGTCATCGTGCCCCTTGCTGAGCAGCAGAAATAGAACCACCGTTTGATAAATACTGTCTGCAGAGCCCTTCCACAGGTCATGTTTTCCATTTTAACCACTCGAACACGATGTTATCATCCTATTTTACAGGAGGACAACCCACGGCACAGTGAGGCCAAGGAGCCCAGCTAATGCCACATCCACAGATATTGTCGGAAACGGGATGCGGACCTGTTTATCTCACCCCAAAGCCAAGGCCCTGGGCCACTTCATAAAAGAGCGTGACGACCCCCACACCAGGACAACTGTGTAATCCCGCTGACCTCTGTGCTTGGCATCCAGACTGATCCTTCCACTTGTTCGTCTATCATTCACTCCTTCAACAGATAGAATCCTGAGCGCCTGCTGTGTCTGCCAGGCCCTTGCTTACAAGACCAAGGGGACCCCAGCACTTCTACAGCTTACGTTTTACTTGGGGGATGGGACAGACAGACATGCAATTCCAGTAGGGTAGGATGAGCATTGGGTGTCACAGCATCACCCATTCCTAGGGGACAGAGAAGGCCAAGCTGAGTCTTAAGTGTTGTCCAGGCAAAGAGAGGAGCCGGGAGCAGCCCACGCAGAGGCTCGGATGCCAGCAACAGCAGGGGCCAGAGCTTCAGCTCTGGGAGGGTAGGGAGGAGCAAGGTGGACCTGGAGATTCAAAATGCGGCTGGAGTATGGACTTTATCCCCAAGACAAAGAGGAACCACTGCAAGACGTTATGCAGGTCATGAAGATTTGCATTTAGAAAGCTTGGGGTCTGGAGGAAGGATGCAGGGCTGGGGGTTGCCTGGAGGCTGGTTTGGTGGAGTTTCCAAAGATAAGGAGGGCTTTGGTGACTGATTAGATCTGGGAGTGAGGGGCAGGGCGGAGGTCTGGTTTCTGACTGGGATGACAGGCAAATGGAGGGGTGGGGCCTGTGGGGCATGAGGAACCAAAAAGAGAAGTATGGGGAAGAGACAAATTCTGTGGATCTGTGGCTGTGTCTATTGTGTGGCTGGACTTATTGGCCCGGATATCAGGCCTTACTGGTCTCAAGGTTCTGCAGAGAACCGACTCCAGATCTTCCTTCCCTGTGCCTCAGTATCCTCATCTGTGAAATGGGTAATAACATTATCTCATAGAGTTGTTGTGAAGATTAAATGGATATAAAATATACAGTTAATGTATAAGGCACTTAACATAGTCCCAGGCACATGCAGATACTTAATAAAGTTTAGTTGAATAAATATATGAATACATATTTCTTTCAGCTGTGACCGATAGAAGTTATTTGGGAAGAAAGAGTGGATTTAAAAACCCAAGGACCAGGGCCGGCCCCGTGGCTTAGCGGTTAAGTGCACGCGCCCCACTATTGGCGGCCCTGGTTCGGATCCCAGACGCGCACCGATGCACCGCTTCTCCGGCCATACTGAGGCCACATCCCACATACAGCAACTGGAAGGATGTGCAACTATGACATACAACTATCTACTGGGGCTTTGGGGGGAAAAAAAGGAGGGGGATTGGCAATAGATGTTAGCTCAGAGCTGGTCTTCCTCAGCAAAAAGAGGAGGATTAGCATGGATGTTAGCTCAGGGCTGATCTTCCTTAAAAAAAAAAAAAAAAACCAAAGACCTTTTCCTCCCTTTCAATATTCAGGGCTAGGTTGGAGGGTGAGGGAGAAGTATAGCAATGCAAATATTACCTGGAAAGGCTTGAGTGTGAGAGAGGGGATGGTGCCAGTTTCCATCCCAACCCCGACCCTGGAGACACACACACACACACACACCTGGGAGGTAAAACCTTTGCTACATATTGAATAACTATAAACTTTATACGACCGAGGGACTTTTGGAGGTTTTAGAAGGTGTTGGTTCTATGGGTGTCAGGCTTTGGGACATTGTTTTGGGAGATTTATGGCCAAGCCTTATCTGTGCTCTCTCTCAATAGGGCTGGGGAGCTTTCTGCAGGAATGTACTTTTGAGTCTAGAGAGTAGAGGAAAGGGCTCGAGGTAGGCCTCAGAACTGAGTTCACTCATTCATTCATTCACCCATTTATTCACCTAATACAGTGGGTCCCAACCAGGGCCAATTTTGCCCCCTGGTGAAAATTTGTCAACTCCTGGAGGCATTTTTGGGTGTCACAACTGAGGCAGGGTTACTATTGGCATTTAGTGGATAGAGGCCAGGGATGCTGCTAGACATCCCACAATGCACAAGATAGTCCCCATAACAAAGAATGTTCCAGCCCAAAATGTCAATAGTGTGGAAATGGAGAAATCCTGACCTAGTTGGTATTTACTAAGAATCTGTTGTGTGCCTACTGGGAGATACTACAGGGAAAGGAGACAGTCAACTTTCCCCACCAGGTAGGAGAGACACACACTAAATACATCAGGTGACCATAAGTGTTATCTGGAAAATGCGAGAGAAGTTGGGGGCTGTAGCCCAGGGAAGGGGCCTTGACTTCTCAACTGCAAAAGCTGAAGGAGGAACTGCTAGGGCTAAGGCCCTAAGGCTTCAGGAATTTGATTTCATTTATTCTGAAAATACTTTTGAAGGGCGTCCTGTGCGCCAGGCACTGTTCCAGGTGCAGAGTATACATCAGAGGGCGATACAGACACAAATTCCTGCTCTCGGTGACAGTGCCACCTCTGGCCCCTAAGGAGACTTTGAAACAATGAACAAAGTTGTCTCCTCTGGGCACTGAGAAGATGACGTTGAACTGAACATGGGAGTTGAGGGAGTGAGCTTCCCAGGCAGAGGGGACCACCAGTGCAATGGCCCGGTGGCAGGAACAGGGGGAGGCCCTTTTAGCCGAGTAGACTAGCAGGAGATGAGTCAGAGAGGGGCTATGATCTGAATGTTTGTGTCCCCGCAAATTCATATGTTGAAATCATAACTCACAAGGTGATGGTACTAGGAAATGAGGCCTTTGGGAGGTGATTAGGTCATGAGGGCAGAGCCGTCATGAATGGGATTAGTACCCTAATAAAGGAGGCTCCAGAGAGATCCCTGGCACCCCTCTGCCATGAAAGATACAACAAGAAGTCTGTGACCCTGAAGAGGGCCCTCACCTTACCAAGTTGGCACCCTGATCTGAGACTTCCAGCCTCTAGAACTGTGAGAAACAAAGGTCTGTTGTTTATAAGCCACCCAGTCAGTAGTATTTTCTTACAGCAGCCCGAACGGAGTAAGACAGGAGGGTCATGGGGCCCAGATCATTGGGCCTTGCAGGACATTGTAGAGACTTTCACTCAGAAGGAAATGGGAGCCATGGTGGGATTTTGAGCAGAGGTATGACCTGACCTGACAGGTCACTCTGGCTGCTGTGTAGAGAACAGATGGTAGGGCCTCAGGGAAGAATTGGAGAGACCAGTCACGAAGAGATATCGATAATCTAAGGGACAAGTGTTCAGGGCTCAGACTTATGTGTGGGAGACCAAGGGAAACGAGTGCTTTAGGGACATGTGTTGGAGTGGACAAGGACTCCTGAGAGGTTGGTTCTGGCCATGGGAGGGAGGAGAGGAATCAAGATGGCGCCTTGTGGGGGCTTGAGCGCCTGTGGGTGGAATGCCATTTACTGCAATGGGGAAGACTAGGGGAAGCAGGATTGGTGTTACTGCACAAATGGCGTTCTCCTATCTGATGTGCATTAAAAAGAAAGCCAAGTATTACAGCATCAGCTTTTGGGAGAAGAAATGTAGCTTTATCTTGCACGATCAATCTACAAGGAGACAGGTGCACATGCTCTTAGATCTGTCTCCCCATTCCAGGGCTTGGGGTACAATTTATGGGATGAAGAGCAGGGTGGTCTGAAGTGTGGAGAGAGATGATTGGAGGTAAGGAGAAGTGAAGTAATGGATGATCTGCACAAGTGTAGTCAGGATTTAGGCCTCTCCATAGGACGCCTGTGCACAAAATGGCGGCATTACCATGATCTGAGGGTGGAGTTTTTAGCTCCTTGACATCAAACAGGTCACTTGTTGAGCATTTGCGCAGGCCCCGTTGAGGGTTTGGTGGTCTCGACTGGCCTGAACTGGACAAGGGGTCTCAGTTCCTGAAAAACCACTCTTAATTACTCTGTTGATAAGATGGGGTCAGTTGAACTGGTCCTGGAGGGCCTGCGGTTACATTGGGTAGATGGGGAGAGAATCCTATCAACAAGAGAAGAGCAGATAGTCACTCTGATGAATACACATTAGCTCTGAGAGGACTACTAGACAATCACGTGGAGAGGTCAGCTAGTGGTTGGACACTGGAGAAGTCAGAACTGAAGAAATAACCTTGGTGTGATTGGCATATGTGCGCTATTTAAAGTCACAGCAGGCGCTGGCCCGGTGGCACAGTGGTTAAGTGCGCACACTCTGCTTTGGGGGCCCAGGGTTCGCAGGTTCGGATCCTGGGCACGTATTGACGCACCGCTTGTCAAGCCATGCTGTGGCGGCGTCCCATATAAAGTAGAGGAAGATGGACATGGATGTTAGCCCAAGGCCAATCTTCCTCAGCAAAAAAGAGGAGGATTGGCATTGGATGTTAGCTCAGGGCTGATCTTCCACACACACACACACACACACACACACGCGCGCGCGCGCGCGCGCACGCAAAAGTCACAGCATAGAATAGATCACCTAGAAGAGTGTTGACATGAAAAAGAAGGATTTCAAGGACCACACGTGGAGGAGCGCACGACATTTGGATGCCAAATCGAGGAGGAATCTGTTTAGGAGCAGTCAGTGAGGGAGGAAGAAAATCAGGACGTTTTTGTGGAAGAACCAAAGCTATTCAAGGGAGCATTCCATGCAAGAGGAATACACACAAAACTAATACTCCGGTGAGTCTGGGAAGGGGAACTGGGTGTCTGGGGACAGGTCTGGAAGGAAGGGGGACAGTGACTAACAGGGACAATGGCTGGGAGGTCCGGATGAGGCTGAAGAGATGCTGGAGGGAGGATAAGTGAATAGGACGGAGAGGAGGTGCTGGTCAAAGAGAGCAAAGCCCCCTGAGATTGGGATTTCGGAGGAGGTGTGACGCTGGCAATAGGATGCTACAGTGGGAGGAAGTGGCTCAGATGGGTGGAGGGTGAAGTGATGATGGGATTAAAGGAGAAGATGTCTGACCACTGAGAGCTGCTTCTAAGAAGCTTGTAGGAGAGAGTTACAATAGGGGTTGTGGGCTGTCAACATTGGCAGTATTAAGTCCACAGGAAGTAGTGTGTTTACAAGAAGGGAGACATGGGTTGCAAGTCCAGGGTAAGACTGACCTTACCCACAGACCCTGGTCTATAGGGGTGTGTGAGGAAATTAACAGCTTCCCTTAAGGGGCATGTAAAGGAGCAGGGTCCTGGGGTGGGAGTGGGGCAGGTTTCGGGGCAGGGAATGGAAGGGAAGGTGTGGAGAAGAGACTGAGGATCCAGCACTTTTCTAATGATTGGGCTCCTGAGGGCACCATGGAAGGGTGGTCACAGAAGGGGGAAACTTGGGTCAGATTAGGAGTCGTGCTGGGACTTGTGGGAAGCAGGGTCCAGGTGATGGAGGATGGACGCCATGGGAAGCTCGGCCTTCTGGTGGTGAAGGATCTAACAGTTCCACAGCTACTCTCGGAGCACCTACTCTAAGCCACACCTTTAATCAATGTTTGCTATTGCTTGTATTATTCTCCAGGCTGCAAGACAAAGGAGCCTTCTGGATTCCTCCAGGGCGGCCCTCCCAGCTCACCCCGGAGGGAAACAGGCTGGGGCGAGGCTCGGATTCCAGCGGGCGGCTGCAGCCACCGCGCACGCCAGGGCTGCCCTCCGGCAGCTCCTCCCGATGCCTTATCAGCCAAGAGCTCCCCAACCGCGCGGATCAAATGCTGCTTTCAGAGCCGCAGGGAGCTGGGTGTGTCTTCCGTGCTTTGCAAAATAGAAGGAAAAAAAAACCAGCCTGGACAAATCCCCGGGCCCAGGCAACCAGCTGGCTGAGCGCAGGACTCGCCTTAGAACTAGGCGGTGGGGTGGAGGCAAAGCTGGATGCATCGCAGAGCGGAGAGAGGGAAAGAGGCTGAGGCCGAGACACAGGCGCCTCGCCTTCCCCGCCGGGGAGATGCCGCCACGGTCCTCCGCGGCCACTCGGCTCCCCAGCCCGTGCGCCCTTCAGCGCTCCCCCGCCTGCGGCCCAACTGAACCAAACAGGCCCCAGGGGCCCGAGGCACCGCCCACCCGGGCGCTGGCCCGCGTCTCCCCAGAGAGAGAGAGAGACAGCCCCCGGGATCTGGCTGTTAGCCACGCGCTGGGTGGCCTCGGGCAGGCTGCCTCAAGTCTCTGGGCCTCAGTTTTTCTCATCTAAAAAGAGGGCACTGGACTCGATTTCTCCAAGGTGCCTCCCGCTTGGAGAGGTCTCTGCACTGACTTGCCTTCTCCGCATGTGAATGTCTTCCTCCTCCATAGCCTTCAGGAGGACCCTGGGTTATCGCGGATGGCATTTGTTCACCTGCCTCCTTGGGGAGAGAGAACTGTGGCGGTCCAGCTGTGCTTTCCAGCAGGGGTCTGGACACTTTCTATAAAGGACCAGATAGTAAATATTTGAGGCTTTCCAGGCAGTAGGCTGTCTGTCACAAGTACTCAACTCTGCCCTTGTAACAAAAGCCGCCATGGACGATAGTAAACAAATGAGCAGGGCTGTGTTCCCAAAAGACTTTGCTCTGGCTGCTGAAATGTGAATTTCTTATAATTCTCACGTGTCAAATTTTAGTCTTCTTTTTTTTTAATCTTTTTTTTTGTGAGGAAGAGTAGCCCTGAGCTAACATCCAATGCCAATCCTTCTCTTTTTGCTGAGGAAGACTGGCCCTGAGCTAACATCCGTGCCCATCTTCCTCCACTTTATATGGGACGCCACCACAGCATGGCCTGACAAGCGGTGCGTCGGGGCGCGCGCCCGGTATCTGAACCTGCGAACCCTGGGCTGCTGAAGTGGAGCCCGCGCACTTAACCATGGCGCCATTGGCCCGGCCCCTTTTTCTTTTTATTTATTTTTTTTGTGAAGAAGATTAGCCCTGAGCTAACATCCATGCCAATCCTCTTTTTTTTTTTCCTGCTGAGGAAGACTGGCCCTGGGCTAACATCTGTGCGCATCTTCCTCCACTTTATACAGGATGCTGCCACAGCATGGCCTGACAAGCAGTGCATCAGTGCGCACCCAGGATCCGAACCCAGGGCCGCTAGCAGCAGAGCGCGCGCGCTTAACCGCTACGCCACGGGGCCGGCCCCCTTCTTTTTATTTTTTTTTTCAGTTATTTAAAAACCTAGCAACCATTTCTAGCTAGCAGGCTGCACTAAAACAGGCGGCTTAGTCCCAGGCAGCAGCGTGCAACCCCTAGTTTAGAGCCCAGGCTTTGCACTGTCGGTTTGGGGGCTGGTTCCTTGCCTTTCTGGAGCTGTTTCCTGGTCTGTAAAATACTGACCTACTTCAGCGTGCATGTGGTGACGAAGCCAGACAGGAGACGATGGTACTGTGTGAATGATGTTATTCTTCACGTGTGGCTGGTATGTGTCCCCAGCAGAAGATGGGGACTTGGAGGTTAGGAGGGTGCCTTGTTGTGTCCTGCACTCCCCCGTTTTCTGAGTGCTTACTACCCAACAGGCGCTGGGCTAGGTGCTAACCATGCAATATCTCATTTAATCACCCCAGGCCTAGGAGACTGAAAAAACAGAGCCCCACTTTACAAGTGAGGAGACTGAGGCGCAGAGCCAAGATCTGAACTGCGTATTAGGTCAGCCTCCGGCCCCTACTCTCCTTCCTTGTTTCCCTCTGTTTGAACAAACTTGGAATTGCTTAGTCTGGCTATGTGACCTTGGACAGAACACTTTATTTTCCCGGACATCTGTAATCTCTTTGGTCAAAGGACATGAATTAACACCTTCTATGTGCAACCGTCATTTTTGTCCCCATGTTTCAGAAGTGAAAACTGAAGCTTGAAGAGGTTAAATAAGGATTGAAATCTGGGCCTGTCTGACCCCCAAACTGAGCTCTTTCGACAGAGAACACTTCAGAGTAACCGGATGCATAGGCCCCAAAGCCAGGAGCCCTCTAGGACTCCCCCATCCCCTCCACCCACGTCCAGTGCATTGGCAAGTTGTTTTGATCGATCCTCGAGAGTATATCCTGAATTCATCCATTGGGGGAGAGAGGAGAGCTCCAACAATTCTTTATTTGGGGCTATCATGATATTTTAAAAGTGCACATCAGATCCTGCCAGACCCCTGCTTAGAACCTCAGAAGGTTCCCTAGTTGACTTGGAATAAAATCCCAAACCTTACCTTCCCACAGTGTGCTGTGCACCTGGGCCCCTGCCCATCTCCCCCCTGTCCCCCGACTCACATCCTGATTCCCTGTGCTCCAGCCTCTGTGGCTTTCTTTCTGCTCCTCTGACTCTCCAGGGTGCCACGTCTCCTGCCCTTCTGACCTCTTGCATCTCCTGCAGGTTTCCACATAAGAGATGGCCCCACGACACTTCCCCAACCCAGCTTCCCTGGCCACCCCCACCCACCCTCCTATTACAAGCCCTGTTTGCTCCTCGTTCCAGCGGTCATCACCATCTGAGATTCTGCACATGCTGTGTCTCCCCCAGTGGAGTGGAAACTCCAATCCAGCAGGAACCTCGTTTGCTTGTTCTCTCCTAAGTCCCCTGTGTGTAGCCCACGTCTGACACACATTAGGTCCTCAACAAATATCTGACGAGCTGATGACTCCTTGTGCCTGGATCTCTATCCTCTCTGTGGGAGATCATGAACTTGCAACAGAACCATTCAACAGACATTGAGCCCTACCATGTGTCTGGCCCTGTGCCAGCCAGCAGGGCAGCCACAGAGAGATGCCCAGTCCTGGGCTGAGGAACTCACTGGCACCCCAGGCAGAGACATGTACACAGTAAGACCAGACAAGGCAGATGTGCCCAAGTTCTGCTAAAAGATATCTGGGTTCAAAGGTAGCTGGAGACAATGCCACGTGGCTCCTGCATCCTATAAGAAATCCCCACACTCTCTCTGTCCCAGAGCTGGCCTCTCCCCGGGGACTCTTGCCTGGAACACTCTCCCGCACTGCACCCCCAACTCTCCCTGGCTTTTTTTTTTTTTTTTTTGCTTAAGGAAGATCGTCTCTGAGCTAACATCTGTGCCAATCTTCCTTTATTTTCTATGTGAGACGCTACCACAGCATGGCTTGATAAGCAGTGAGTAGGTCCACACCGGGGATCTGAACCCGTGATCCCCGGGCCGCTGAAGCGGAGTGTGGGAAGTTGACCAGTACACCACAGGGCCGGCCCCCTTCCTGGCTTTGATTCCTTCTTCAGACTCGTTTCCACATCACTTCCTCCAGGCGGCCTTCCCTGATCCCTCACATCCCACTCGGTGGTAATCCCTTTAGTTGATCCCAGTCCCCCCAGCACTTATCACTTTGCATTGTCAGCCTGTTTCCCTCTCTGTCCCTCCACATCCCAGTCCCCACTCCCACCCCACAGGGCTGTTTGTTCCTGGGAAGCAGGGACCTCGACCAGCAGTGGGGTGCTAAGCACAAAGTGGGAGCTCAAGAAATACTTGCTGCCCCATGAGCAAACACAGGGACGGAGGGTTTCCTGGGAGGCAGAGTTTCATCTGTGTGAGGCCAGGACAACAGTCCGCCGCATAGCACGCATAGCACGGCCCATCCTCTGTGTTTGCAGCTCGCCTGGCCCCCTCCCCCTCTGGGGGCTCTAGTGGCAAGCCCCTAACAGATTCTCTTTAATTTCTTTTCTTAAATAGGTCCACAATGGTACACATTTCAGGAGGTACAAAGGGTATACACTGATAGTCTCCCTCCTTCTCCCCAGAGGTAGTTGACCTCACCACTTCTGTGCGCAGCCCTCTTTGTGGCACTTGCCCCCAGGGAGGCCTGCAGCCTGCGTTTCCAGACCGGGGAAGGCATCCGCTCTGGGACACTCTGGCGTTAGCAGCCTTGCTCCGTAGCTGGGTTGAGGCAGAGGCGATGGAGGGGGTAAAGGCAGAGGGGATGTGGGCCAGGATGATTCATCCCAGGCTGGAAGATTCCCAGGCTCCCGGGCGGCTGGGGAACCCCCCGCAGAGAGAACAGACAGTGCCTGCTGGCCCCCATTACAGGGTTTCTGCTGGTCCTCGGGGCCAAACCACCAGAGATGTCACACAGCTTGACAAAGGGTGGGGAGAGACCCAGGCCCTCGGGGAAGGACCTCACTCCAGGGTGGGGCCTGGAGAGGGGACCCCAATCTGGCTCATTCTGCCAGTTCCAGCTCTAAACCTTCCCCAAGAGGGTTGTAAAAACCTCAACGACAGACAGCCTCTCTCTGCCCAAACACACGATTCCAGGTGATATTAGGTTAAGACAAAAGTCAAGAGGACCCAAAAGGGAAACATGACAGGGCTCTGGGAAAGAGGCACAGTTGGTCTTCTAATCCCAGGAGGTCTCCTGGGGGACTGGCCTGTATACGAGCCTCAAGTCTTGTTTTTTTCAATGTGGGGCCGACAGCTCCATTTCTGAGTCACCCCCGAGTTGCAAGGAGTGGGGTGGGGGTGGGGAGATACCTCCTAGTCAAATTCAATTTCCTATTTCCCATCTTAGGACAGGGGAGGCAGACACGACCTTCGCAGCCACTCCCACACCCCTTCCTGCTCCAGAACTCATTAATTAACCATGGCACCTTGTCTGCTAAGCAGTACACGTTCCTACTCAAGATGAAATCTATTTGCCACCCCTGCCCTAAAGGAAGCTCTGCCTTAGCCCTGCTAGCCCCACGAGGGAGCCCACGGGAATGGCACCCCCTGGAGTTCTGCAGTGCACAACCTGAGCAGCCCTCCATGGTGGCCCTCCCAGGGTGGTGAGATGGCCCTGGAGGCACCATGGGGAGAACAGGGGTGTGGGTGGGAGGTCTTTGAAACTCTCCCACCCTGATTCAACCTCTGCAAGTGCCACTTTATCTCTTACACCTTGGACTTCCCAGTAAGACTTCACTTGAAACAAAGTGTCCCATTGCTAATAACAATGCCCTGTGAAATCCCCTCACTAGAGAGGGGGCGGTGAAACCACAGGCTTTAGAGTCTGAATCCCAGCTCGGCCTCTCACTGCCTGTGTGACCTTGGGCAAATATTACCTACCTCACAGTGTGTCGGAGAAGACTAAAAGAGATAATGCAGGCACAGTGTGGCCACATAGCTGCCACCTGATAAATGGCAGTGTGGTGACAGTGTGGGACCTCGAGGAAGAGGACAGTCCCTTCCAGCTCTGATGGTGGAGCCTAGGGCAGGGTCACTCAGTCTCAGCACTGTAACATTTGGGGCCAGATCATTCTTTGCTGTGGGAGCTGTCCTGTGCCTTGTGGGATGTGGACTAGCACCCCTGGGCTCCACCCACCAGATGCCGGTCACACTGCCTCCCCAGTTATGACAAGCAAAAAATGCCATAAGGAGACAAAGTCGCCTCCCGTTGAGAATCACAGGTCTAGGGGGCGTGGCTCCTGCTGCTTCTCTTAATACAGGAGCCAAGAGGGTGATGTGGAGGCAGCAGGAGCAGGGGATGGAACGTGGAAAGCAGCAAAGGCTGCCTCCTCCTCCTTGGAAAACTGCCGTCAGCTCCTCTGGCTCTGTCCCTGGAGAGCCTTGTCTCTGCTGGAGGCTGCCTTCTGATAAGGCTGCAGTAAACTGCCTGCGCACGCGCGTGCGTGTGTGTGCATGTGTGTGTGAGAGAGAGTGAGAGAAGGAGGGAGAGAGGGAGACAGAGGGACAGAGGGACAGAGGGAGAGAGGAAGTGGGGGGGAAGGAGCCAGAGAAGGAAGAGAGAGAGAGAGACAGAGGGAGAGGGAGAGGGAGAGAGAGGAGAATGAGAGACAGATTGCAGATGGAGGGAGGAAGGGAGGAGAGCGCTACAGGAGGCTGAAAACACCTCTGGCCCCAGGGTCGCTAGTCTCTGAACACACCAAGATGCAGCCCTGGGGGTCTGTGGCAGTGAAGTCTAGGGTCCTTTGCCCCCCTTCTAAGTGACCTGAGGGAGATGACTCAGGGGCCCCCACACCCAGGCTGGAAGGGGTGTGGCATGGGATGGAGAAGGCCCCCAGCCTGGTCTTGGCTCTCCCTCTCTTCTCCCAGACAACCCACCAGCAGGTCCTGTCCACCGTGCCTCTAAGACGCATCAGAACGTGACTCCCCCGACTCTGGTTCAGCCAGCTTCTCTTTGTATCTGGAGACCTGGAGTCACCTCTGGGCTGGCCTCCGTGCTTCCACCCTCCCTCTTCCCAGCCTTTATTCTCCACAAAGCAGAAGCGTGCCCTATTAAATATGCACATCGGATCATGCCATCCTCGTGCTCAGAGCCCTCCGATGACAACCCCAGCGCTTAGAATCAAATCTAAACCCCTGGCGCGCCTTCAAGCATGAGGTCCCCAGCCCTCTCCCTGACCTAAGCTCTTCTGACTCTTGCTCTCACCACCACACCGTCCTTCCTTCAGTATGCTGAGCTCACTGCCCCCCCAGCTTGGTACAAGCTGAACTTTCGCCTGCCGTTCCTCTGCTGGCAGCCCAGGTCCTGTGTCCTAAGCACTGAGGTGTCTACACACGTGCTCCCCTCTCAGGACTTCCCTGCCCATCGGGTCTGAAACGACCTCCTCAAACACTGGCGACCATCCTGCGGTGGAGTCTTCACAGCACTTTGCCCACACGGTTGACCTCGTGTCTTTGTCATCTGCCTCTCCTGCAGAAATCTCAGTTCCTGGACGTCAGGGACCTTGCCTGTTGTTAATTTCCGTATCCCCAGGGCCCATGTGTCTGGCACATAGTAGGGGCTTCGTAAATGTTTATTGAATAGAGAAATGAAGCAATGACTAGATGGTCTCAAGAGCCCCTTACCGTGCTCTGGCTCGAGTTCCCATTGCAGGCTCTGGTGAGGCGCACAGGCGGAGCCAGGCCCTGCCTGTGGGGGGGGGGGGGGGCAGCAGGGCTGACCCAGGCAGCCCTGGGAAGGTGCAAAGAGGTCATCTGGCCAAACGCAAGGATGTCCCAGGTCACAGTGGGAGGACACTCGCAGGATTTGTTACCCCTTTCCTGTGACTCTAATAATGGACCCATCATGGCCTCAAGAGCCCTTTTCCTCTTCAACAGTCTCTTT
This sequence comes from Ceratotherium simum simum, assembly GCF_057802395.1. Taxonomy (NCBI): domain Eukaryota; kingdom Metazoa; phylum Chordata; class Mammalia; order Perissodactyla; family Rhinocerotidae; genus Ceratotherium; species Ceratotherium simum. The sequence continues at coordinate 18,635,455 of NC_141903.1, read as the reverse complement.
ATGCCTCTTTTTGTGAGCGCTTCATTGTTACTATTATTAAGCTGGCTTCCCTCTGAGGAAGGACACTCCTGGGAGTAGCGGCAGGCCTGCCCGGCCCCAGAGATGATAGTGAGGGGAAGGGAGCAGCCCTGCATCGCCTGGGCCCAGCCTCTCTGGTGCCTCCCCAGGCCAGGCTGCAGAGTGTGCCACTAGAGGGCGCTCCAGGTCACGGCATCCTGTACCTGTGGCAGCCAGAGGGTCGGGCTCAGCTTGGCTGTCTGTCCTACTGCTGGAGTCCCCCCCAACACTCTCTGCCCCTAACCAGCCTCTCCCCCGTCTTCACCTAAGCTCCTCTTCCTCATCTCTAAGCACCAAACCTGCTTTGGGCCCCGTCCTATGGAAAGCTCCAGTGTCAGGCACAGGCAGGGACTCAGACATGTCCCGACGTCGACGGAGTCTCTGCTCACCAGGGAGCTTGCAATCTAGCCTGAAACCCAAAACCAGCCCGGAAGAAGAGGGAGGACTGCTGAGGATTCAACCCTTCCTGCAGTAATGGAGCCTGACATGGTCCTCTCCATGGAGGGGGGGTTCCACATCGCCACCCGCCCTACCCTACCCCCAGCCAGTTCCTCTCTGACTGAGCTCCTCACTGCTCAGTCACAGGCCACGTGACTTTCCAAGATAGAAAAGGCTTAGGCAGAGTCTAGCTGCCTCACCTCACAGAGGAGTAACCAAGGCAGTGAAACACAGTGTTAAGTCTGGGTTTAAATCCAGACTCTCATTTAAGAGCTGGACCACCTTGGGCATGTTCCCTAACCTCTCTGAGCTCGGACTGCAGAAGTATCAGCCTCTTAAATTTATGAGAGATGATACATGCAATGTGCTTAACACTGGCCTGGAGTTAACCATTATTATCATGAAAGCAGTCTGCCCAAGGCCATTTGTCAAGCTAAAGTGGCAGACCTGAGCCCAGAGTCCCCATCTTCCAACTCTCAGGCCCCAGCTCTCCCTGCAACTCTGGTTGCACTTTCATTTTGAGGAGAGGTCTGTGTTACCATCTGATGTCATCAGACTGTCCCCAGGTGCCTCCTCTGTGTTTTCTATCCATGGGTTTCCCTGGGAATGGCTCCACCCTTCCTCCTGGGCTGGCCACACCTGATCTCCTTTCAAACCCAGTCCCAGGGTGGGGGGAGGGGGAGGTGGTCCAAACATGTGGGGGATGGGGGATGGTGGGTGAGGGGGGTGGGGACAAACGCTCACGGAGGACCATCTGCCAGTATCTAGCACATACTCTGACTCAGCCACTCTACTTCAGGAGACTTAATCCTACAGTAATAATCTTACAGATGCGAAATAAAATAATGCACAACATTTTCCACAGCAGCTTTGTTTGTTATAACAAAAGGTTGGAAGTAACCTAAACGCTCCTTCAGTAGGTGACTGGTCAAATACATTACAGTAGAGTCATAGAATGAAATACTAGGCAGTTGCAAAAAAGAATGAGGATCTCTTTGGCACCAACATGGAACATTCTTCAAGCTATATTAAATAAAAAAATCGAAGTGTGATAAGGGGGGAAATATAAACACACATATAAATGTATACATATTTGCTTATAGAGCTCTGAAGGATACATAAAATACTGATCATTTTGTTGCCTGGGGTGGGGGATCAGAGTGGCAGGGGCCCCGGGGTGTGAGGGGAGATTTCCTTTGTAGCCTTTTCTGTTACTCTTGAATATTGAAACGTGAATATATCACCTATTTTTAAAATTAATTTTAAAACTTTTTTAATGAAAAGGAAATTGTGGCCAAAGAAACATATAATATATTGTATATAATATAATATGACATAATGTAACCTATTTGGGTTGGAGAGAACCCAGCTGGGATTCCCATCCCCAGCTCCATCCCCCTCTTTTTCACTCCCTTCTCCCCCTCCTCCTCCTCCCTCTCACCAGGGAGCTGCCTTTCCAGCCCAGCCCAAAGTGAGCTTTCTCTGAACTCATTCATTCATTCATTCACTCATTCATCATTTTTCATCTACTCATTCACGGAATGTGCTCTGCGACAGAAGCAGGGATTCCGGCAGTCACGGTGTCTACTTTCTGCCTATGGGGATGACAGATGTGAACACACAACTACCCAACAATGTCACTGCAATTTGTATAAGTGCCCTGAAGGAGAAGTGACAGGGCAGCATAGAAACGGGGACCGACCTAGCCTCCAGGGCCGGAAATGACTTTTTTTCCATTTAATTCTTTTTCTTTTTGTGAGGAAGATCAGCCCTGATCTAACATCTGCCAGTCCTCTTCTTTTTGCTGAGGAAGACTGGCCCTGGGCTAACATCCGTGCCCATCTTCCTCCACTTTATATGGGACGCCGCCACAGCATGGCCTGACAAGTGGTGTTCGCCAGGGATCCCAACCGGCGAAGCCCGGGCCACGGCAGCGGAGCACACGCACTTAACCACTACACCACTGGGCCGGCCCCTCCATTTAATTTTTTTTTTTTTTAAAGATTATTATTATTTTTTAAATTATTTATTTATTTATTCCCCCAAAGCCCCAGTAGATAGTTGTATGTCACAGCTGCACATCCTTCTAGTTGCTGTATGTGGGACGCGGCCTCAGCATGGCCGGAGAAGCGGTGCGTCAGTGCGCACCCAGGATCCGAACCCGGGCCGCCAGTAGCGGAGCGCGCACACTTAACCACTAAGCCATGGGGTATTATTTCATCTGTAAATACTTCAGTATGTATCTCTAAAAGATAAGGACTCTTTAAAAAGAAAAATATAATCACAGCACCATTATCATGCCTTAACAAAATTAAGCTTTCCTTAAGAGAGGAAGTGACATTTAAGCCGAGAGCAGGCCAAGCTGAGGGAACAACAGGTGCAAAGGCCTGAGGCAGAGAGGGGCATACATATAAAAATAAAAATAAAATATAAATATAAATAAATATATATATCAATCCTTAAGGAATAAAGAGAGGCCCATGTGGCTGTGACCATACTATATGGGGCTTTATGAGCTGCAGTAAGGAGTCTGGCTTTGAACTTTATTTTCACAGCCATGAGTAGCCCCTGAACAGCTTTAATCAATGCTGAGAGATGATCTGATGGGCAGCATTGTAGGTTGAGTAGTTATTCATCTCCTTCAAGTGTTTCAACATCTGTGCTCCTGTTCAGTGACAGGGACAGAGTGTAGGCTCTGGAATCAGGCAGATGGGAATTCAAATCCCGCCTCTGCTCTTTCTTTTTTTTTTTAATTTTTTATTTTTTTCCCCAAAGCCCCAGTAGATAGTTGTACGTCATAGCTGCACATCCTTCTAGTTGCTGTATGTGGGACGCAGCCTCAGCATGGTCGGAGAGGCGGTGCGTTGGTGCGCGCCCGGGATCCAAACCTGGGCCACCAGCAGCAGAGTGCGCGCACTTAACCGCTAAGCCAAGGGGCCCGCCCGCGCCTCTGCTCTTTATAAGGGGTGTGACTGGGGGGAAGTCTCTCTCCCTCTCTGAGCATCCTTTCCCTCATCTGTAAAAAGACCCCAGAGTCCTTGCTTCAGAGCTCACTGTGGAGACTGAGTGAAACTCCACAGAGGACGCACAGTGACAGCACATGGTAGTGCCCAATCCACATCTTTTCCTCCCGGCTTCCTGCCCGCCGCCATATTTTATTTACTGGGAAATGCACTGTGAAGAGTGAAAGAGAAGCCAGGAGTTGAGGGCCTCCCCGAGGCAGGAGGCCTCACCCTGCGGGCCGCCTTGAGCCCCGGCTTCCTGCTCTCTCTGAAATCTTGTCCTGAGGTTTACAGCCCTGCGGCTGGGGCTGGGGTGCAGATGGTGGAGGGAGGGGCTATAACAGCTAAGCTTTCCCATTGGCTGTTTGAGGCCAGTGGTGCCCCAGGCAGAAAACCCCAGGATCTCAGGGAATCAAAAAAAACTGTGGAGGGTCTCCTCCTCCACTGCCAGCAGCGTGGTTTCAGTGGGGTTATGATAAGGGCTGGGCCTTCTGCCTGGCTTGGGACCCAAGGCCTCCCAGTCAAGGACGAGATCCCAGTAGTGAATAGATTGTTACCTTGGCCGAGATTTGCCTCTCAGTGTATCTACCCAGGAAGGCCACTTTCCCTAGTAGGGAAAGTCCATCAACTTTCCCTACTAGGCATGCATAAATGGAAGCCCCTAGCACAGGTGGACACTCGCACCTGTACATATGTACACATCCCCTTATGTGTAAACTGACACATGCACACTTACACGCTGCCACACACGTACACTCACACTCCTGAATACACACATGCAAACAAAAATGCTCATACTCAAATATACCCTCCCTCATGTTCAATACATACTCCTACTGCGGGAGATCATTTCCAAAGATGGCTGCCCTTGCTTCCTTTCTTCTCGGCACGTGCATGCTACTCCACCCATCGAAAGGTAAATTCTGTTTCCCTCCTCTTGAACATTTGTAGTAGAAGTAACTTCCTGAGATTTCTGAATCCTGACTTTAAGAGGACTGGTAGCTTTTGCTTCCTCCCTGCTGGAAGTCAGCTGCCATGTAAGAAACCCAACCATCCTGAGACCACCATGCTGTGAGGGAGCACGAGCTAGTCATGGAAGGAGAAAGAGGAGCCGTGGGAGGAGCATTAACATGTCACACACGTGAGGGAAGCCTTCTTAGACCTTCCAGCTCAGCCTAGCTACCAGTGAAGTGTAGCTTTGTGAGTGACCCAGATGATGCCATGTGGAGCAGATGACCACCCAGCCACATGCCGCCCAAACTCCTGACCCACAGGATCATGGGAAATGATAAAGCTTTGTTTTTTTAAGCCATTATGTTTTGGAATGATTTGTTATGCGGCAATAGGTCATTGAAACACCAGTACATATTATATACTCACTTATGTTCATATATACACAAACTCATGTGCATGTATAAATAGACATGACTATATGCACATATCTTTGTACTAGACACTATTGACCGTCTGCCCAACATCCGTTCCCAGTTGTCTTCCTTCCTGACAGAACTGTCAGACGACTCTCATTCCCCCAAGCCGCCTTGTGCTTTGAAAGGCTGATTCCATCCTCAGCTTCAGACAGGGGATCCTGATTAGTCTAAATGAAACTTGGTGGTCTCAATCCCCTTAATAGAGATTAGTTTAGCTTTGGCCATATGACCAAGTTTTAGCCAATGAGACATGGGGAGAAGTAGGCTTGGGGTAAGTAAACTTGGGGCTTCTGGAAAAACTTCCTCATTCTTAGGGAAGTCCCCCCAGAAGCAAAGATGCAATTATCTGTCAGTGGATTCTCAGTGTCTGAGTGTGAGATATGGAAATGCTGCAGCCATTTTGTGACCATCAAGATGCAGAATTAAGCTGAGTGGAGAGGTGGAAAGAACACAGGCCCTTAAAGACATTATTGACCAATGCAATCAGTCAACTTGAGAGTCTTCCCTTCCCACCTGTGGAATTCCAGTTATGTGAGATAATAACTTTATTTATTGTTTGAGGGGTTTTTGTTGGTGTGTTTATTTTTACTTCTAGTCAAAGGTATCTAACTAATAGCTCCCATCCCACATACCTGTATACAAACAGATCCAGAACCATTCACAGAAAGTCACAGCTGAGCACACGTGCACTCTGCTCCACATGTATACACAAACACATAATACTACACATGTATACACAGTGATACATGCCTATACACAGGGAAAGCATACCGCCTTTTACATACACAGATATAGGAACACATATACATATTTTCTCACACACGCACACAGTTCTTATGTACAATACCACAGACATAAATGCACCTGGGCAATGTGCATTTTTGTACAGAGAGGCACAGAGACACACATACTGGTCACACCGACATCAACATGAATTTATCCATTCCTGCCCACGTCTAAACAACCACAATAAACATACCCGCAGCTCTGAGGAACTGCTTGGCTGCAGCAGGGTGAGAAGCCACTGGCAGAGGCCAACAGCACGTCACCCGGGACTGACAGGAAGTTCTGGAGAGAGTTAGGAAAGAAGGACTTGCAGACGAGAACACAGCCCAGGAGACAGAAGATCGATTCCAGGCTGGCTTGGACGTGCACGGCAGCCCCATGGTCACGGAGGCTGAACTAAACACAGCACCTAGGAAGGCTGTGAAAAGCTTGTTTCCACACTCAAAGGGGAAAGAAAACCTTCCCCTACCCGCTCAGTACCTCCCTCCATATTGACACAAAACCTACCTTGCCCTCCAAGGAGCTCTTTTTGTTTTCCTTGTAGGCAAACAATTGATTAGACATTGCATGAAAGCAAATTTTCACCATTTACGTCACTGGGCATTCCAGGTGGAGAGAAAAGTATGTGCAAAGTCAAGGAGGTGCAGAATGGCGCAGTGAGTGTGGGGGATTCCAGTGATAATGAGTTTGCAGCAGAGAGGGAGGCTGGTGAGGTAGGCAAGGGCCACCCCAGGCCCCTGGGTTTCCCTGTAAACTCCCATGGGCCAGCCCACTCTTCCCGCCCTGGTGCCATGTGACTTTGTACCTAGGCCTTCATCTTCCCTCTGTTGGTCTTCTCACGTCAAACTCCTAAATCGAATTGATAAACAAGATGTTTTGGGAGATAAGGTAGCAATAAGCAAATTTCCTTGCTGGTTTGTATGTGAGGTTATTTGGGCTTTATTCACTAAATTCTCCTTCTTTTGTATCTTCTCATAATCCAGAGGAGTTACCAAGGATATTCTTGCTAAATCAGTTTTTATTTATTATTTGAAAATGTAAATTCATCTTTCAGAAATTTCCTGTTTCTAAGTTTAATAAAAACCAAGTTCCAAAATAGCACATATGGTACTATCCCATTTTGGATAAAATGTTTGTACGTATATGTATATGTGCATACAATAAGGTCTGGAAGGATATATGCACCAACCGTTGAACAATAGTTATAGCTGAGTGATGCAATTACAGATGATCCCTATGTTATTCAGACTTTGCTGCACTTTTCTGAATTTTATGCAAAAAGCATGTTACTTTTATCACCAGGAGAAAATTATTTCAAACGGAAAAAAAAAGATTTGATCTACCTTTTAGCCAAAAGTGTGAAGCTGGTTGTAAGAAAGTGGGAATAGGGAGAAATTTTCAGGGAGAATTGGGAAGAGGAGACACAACGTCAGCTTGTGCCTGACAGAATCTTCTAGGTGTCTTAGCCTGCTCTTACTCGGGAGGCTTGCAGCCCATCCTCTGAACCAAGGCCAGTCAAGTCAAGCAGGTAAAGAGGATCATAGAAACGGTTCCACCCTCAAGGAAAGTCGGATCTAGGTGGAGGTGTGAGTCATGGGTGCAGGAAAAGCATACCAGGCAATAAATGAGGGTGAGCTGGACAGAGAACTGACCTGGGGGTCGGGAGATCAGCTTCTGTTCCAGGTCCCGGAATCCAGTGACCTTGGGCAAGTCGCTTCACCTCTGTGAACCTCCATCTCCTTATCTGTCAAAGGGGTATAATGACAGTAATTGGCATGCTGTGATGATCAGATGAGATAACCTATCTGTGACTGCTTCGTGTGTATAGGTCACCTTTCAACCTGCAACCGTGCTTCCAACGCAAAGGAAGCCACCCTTGGGGTGGAAATTCAGACCAAAGCAGTAGGCAAGCGGAGAAGACCTTTGGATGGGTCTTAAAGATCCCACCACGCACACAGCAGCCTGCGCAGCTCTGACATTACAGAACATAAAGTCGGGGAGGCACTTGTGCCTCAGCTCAAAGACCTTCACGGCTGGTTCCCCTCTGGAGAGCAGTACACCCCCAGGAGAAAAAATAGGAGCGGCCACCTCCTGGCCTCCTCCGAATGTCCAGTCCTTTCCATGACTTAACTGCCTGCCCCACATAATTACTTTTCTCCTCCTTATGAGCTTAGAGGAATAGTAGTTTCCAATAACTAGAGACTTAATAAGGCTAAATTATAATGAGTGTCCTGTGGAATTACACACCGCATTAACACCAAATGAGTTCATTAGAAATTCATTAGGAGTGATTCGTGCGGCAGCCATGGGAATTAATCACGGTTAGCCAGCGGCAGGACAGGGGGCGAGGAATAATTGCACAGGGAGCTGGATGAAGACCTTTTGGCATCTGACTTTGGCCTGCAGCAATAGTTTTCAAGGGTCATGGGCTGCTCTGGCTGGAAGTTTGCAGGTGAGGTTGCTTGGAAGTTGTTGGAGCTACCGCTCCCTCCCCCGCACCCCTTCTTCCCTGGCTGTGGCACCAGGCAGGATTAAACCGGTAGACGTGAGGGTGGGCAATCTTCTTTTCCAGTCCCAGGGAGCTGAGGAATCATAGACAGGACTTATAGTTCTTGCTTGCCTGGCATACACTTCCCCTTCCTCTGTAAGAGCACTTTCATGATCTTTCCATGTTCCTTGAACAGCTGCTTCTCCCCCTGCTGCACATGGGTCTTCATGGGACTGTCAATCAAGACCTGCCCAACCCCAGGAGTGGACCAGTGTCCCTAGTTACGCCAATTGGACTTTCTCGCCTGGTGCCTTTTTATTAGCTAACTTTTATTAAGTATTTGCTAGTTGCCAGGCCCCTTTCGAAGTACCTTCACGTATTGAGTTATCAGATCCTCCTATGTCCCTGGGAGGCGGGTTTAATTGTTAGCCCCATTCTGCCAGCAAGGTTAAGTGACCTGTCCAAGTGCTACAGCCAGTAATTGGCCGAGCTGGGAATTTGAGTCTTGAGTGGAGGGCTGTAAGGATGGAGGATGGTTGAAGAAGATTCGCCGGACCGCAGTGCCCCATGGGGTCTGTCTCTTCCTTCATTCTTGCTCCTGGTGCTATGGGCTACCTTGAAGTCTGGTGGTTTAGCTTTTCCATCCTTTCTTTTTCTTTTTCTCTTTTTTTTTTTTGAGAAAGGTCAGCCCTGAGCTAACATCTGCCAATCCTCCTCTTTTTGCTGAGGAAGATTGGCCCTGGGCTAACATCCTTGCCCATCTTCCTCCACTTTATATGGGATGCTGCCACAGCATGGCTTGACTAGCGGTGCCCCAGCGTGCGTCCGGGATCTGAACCCCAGGCCGCTGCAGTGGAGCACGCGCACTTAACTGCTACGCCACCCGGCCGGCCCCTTTCCATCCTTTCTATGAGCTACCCCAGAGAATAAAAAACTTCTCTCTTTATTATTTAAAAAAATTTTTTTTGTGAGGAAGATCAGCCCTGTGCTAACATCCATGCTAATCCTCCTCTTTTTGCCGAGGAAGACCAGCTCTGAGCTAACATCTATTGCCAATCCTCCTCCTTTTTTTTCCCCAAAGCCCCAGTAGATAGTTGTATGTCATAGTTGCACATCCTTCTAGTTGCTGTATGTGGGACGCGGCCTCAGCATGGCCGGAGAAGCGGTGTGTCGGTGCGCACCCGGGATCTGAACCCGGGCCGCCAGTAGCAGAGCGAGTGCACTTAACCTCTAAGCCATGGGGCCAGCCCTATTTTTTTAAATTTTGCTTATCACCAAGAATCAGTGTCTGTTACCAACAAGCACCTATAAAACCCCCACTACAGGCCCGCCCTGGGTCAGCTGCTGTAGAGGTCACACAGAAACACATGGCAGACTTCCTGCCCTCCAGCTGCTTACATCTCAGACAGAAAAGCAATGGTAACAATTTAATCCAGTGCCCTCCTATGCAGGTTCTAAGTGGAAGAGAGCCCGGCCATGAGTGGGCTACATCTGGAGGAGAAAAATGCTTCACAGAGGGCATAGCACATGTCTCTGGGAAGAAGTCACTTTTAGGCATCTGTCCACTCCACGATCTCTTCATCAAAAACTGTCCCTCTCCACCCAGAGCAGTTGGCCCTGATGGCCAAGGTGGTACTTCATGACCGCATTGGTGGGGCGGCGCACCTGCCCCCATCTACGTTTAGGGAACTCCCCACTACATGCGTCCTGGTGGAAGGTGGGGTCCACCTCCCAGTGCAAAGCAGAAAAGGCCAGATACTCGTGCTCCCATCATCTGTGGCAGTGAGGTGCCTGCTCATGACTTGGGTTCCACTAATCAGACATTCCCATAAGATGTTTCCTCTGCAGCTTCCTCAAAGAAGTGGGGACAAGAGAATCCATTCTGGTGGTGGTGGGGGCCACGTCCAGTGCCCAGGGGAATGTGGCTGCAGTGCCAGTGAGCAGTGCCACCATTGATAAGAGGTGCAAACTGCCTAGTCCAGCTCTTGGTGCTACTGGCAGCAGGACCCTCAGAAAACCATTTCTGTGATGTGATTGTGGCTGTAGTTCTAGCTGCTTGTCCATTCCTGACTTTGCTTGTTTTCCAAGCTTGAAAATTCTGTGATTGAATTGATATCCTTACAATAAATTTCTTTTCTGCTCAAATCAGCTTTGATTGCTTGCAATGAAGAGCTCAGCCTCCCTGCCCACAGCTGATTGGACCAGAGGTGGACACTTGACTCGCGATATTTGACTCGCGATAGACCAATCAGATTATCCCTCCTGACTTAGCTTCTGTTGGCTGCACTGAAAGCCCTGCTGTCTGCGCGCACATGGGCAGCAGAGAAGGAGGTCTGTGGAGAATCAAGTAGATGAAGTGAGAAGCTGCATGTGGAGAGACAGACAGAGAGAGAGAGAGAGAGAGAGAGAGAGAGAGAGAGAGACTAGTACCTCTAGTTCCTCATGAAGCCCTCTGTTTCTGCCCCTTTGGGTTCCCTGAGGCACTCGTGCATCCTTAAAATATTAGGTTGAACTGTATGAAATTGTTGTTTTCATAGATCAAAAAGGTCTATCAATTGCTATCAAATATCAGCAATTACGTATGGTGAAACCTAGTAAGTTCCCCCTTTTGGCCTAAGCTGGCCCAAAAGGGTTTCTTTCTTTTTTTTGTGAGGAGATTAGCCCTGTGCTAACATCTGCCAATCCTCCTTTTTTTTTTTTTTTTTTGCTGAGGAAGACTGGCCCTGGGATAACATCCGTGCTCGTCTTCCTCCACTTTATATGGGACGCCGCCACAGCACGGCTCGCCAAGCAGTGCGTCAGTGCACGCCCGGGATCCAAACGGGCGTACCCTGGACCGCCGCAGTGGAGCGGGCGCACTTAACCGCTTGCGCCACCGAGCTGGCCCCTCAAGAGGGTTTCTTTACTTGCAACCCAAAGGGCTTTGCCTACAACAGTCAGATGTTCCATCAGCCCAAAATAGGGAGTGGAACAGGCAGAGACACAAAGCAGAAGCAGAAAACAAGAGTTTTCCCTGTCTGGCAGAGAATGTCCCCAGTGAGGAGGCTGCTGTGCAGACCAGTGGCTACAGGACTTCCCGTCTCCTCCGGCACTGTCTCTGAGGTCACTGTCCTCTGCTGGTTTATGACCCATGAACACCCAGAGGAACTGCAGCCCCACCCAACTCACCTCAGTACTATCATGTTAACACATAGTCTTGAATAATGCTTTTGTTTTTGTTTTCTCCATGTTGTGGTGTTTCCTATTCACCTGTGCACTTTTTCCTACCTACCCCAGCTGTCCAATAACAGGGGACTGGTGAATAAGCTGTGATATATCCATTCAATGGATTACTATATGGCCATTAAAGCAATGACTGGGGCTGGGGTGGGCGCTGGGGTGGTGGGAGTGATGTAGGAGACTTGGTAAGACTAGTTACCATGGAGAATGGGGCTGGGAACCACCCAGTGATGAGGGGAAGGACTACTGAGCTGTTCAAAACCCGGTTGAGGGAGGATCACGAATTTGTGGTGGTGTCGCCCCCTGTTGTGCCTTTTCTTCTGGTTGTAGGCAGCAGTCCTGGAGATGGGAGGTGGAAAGACAAAATTTTTTGGTCCAAAGATGGGACCTGGGAAGCCAAGGTGGCCAAAGAACGTTGAGGGTCCTGGCAGAGGAAGTGATGCACCCATGGGCTGGATAGGAAAGGAAGTGAGGCTAAGAGTAGGGGATGAACTGGGGGAAAGGGGACAAGCTACGGGGCTGGGAGCTTCATTCACTGGGGTGGGGACTGTTTTCTCTTCTGCTGTGTATCTCTGTTGCCTAACACAGAGCCTGATGCTTAGTAAATGTCTATTGAATGAATGAATTAATGAAGGCATGGGTTATAACTGACATTAGAGCCAGAGACTGGCATTCTGCTTTTCCTCAGAGAGCCAGCAGTATCCATCATGGTGGCAAGTACCACTTCAGGTCAGAGAGAACTGAGTTCAAATCCAAGCTTCATCAACAACAAGCTATGTGACCTTGGACAAGTCACCTAACCTTTCTGAGCCTAGACTTTCTTTTCTGTAAACAGGGATGATAACAGCTCTCTTGGAAGTCTGCTGCATGGATCAAATGAGATGCCATGTGTTGAGCACTTAGCACAGTGGCTGGCACTTTGGGGTCACTTGCTAAGCACCGCAGGAGCAATAACGGTCTCCAAGAGCCTGGTTGGTTCTGGAGGCTGCAACCAAATCAAATTGCTGCATTTGGTTAAAAGACATGAGTGCAGGATCTGAAGCTAGACTGCCTCCTCCACTTACCAACTGACTGTGACATTTCTGAGCCTCAGTTTCCCTTTTACTTAGTGGGGATGCTGTCAGGACCTACCTAGTGGACTGGTTGGGATACATGGGTGATAACTCCTGTAGAGCATTTAGCACACTGCAGGCACACAGTAGATGTTGACTTCTAGTGTTCCCCATCTGCTGAGATGGAGTGGTCCAGGGGAGGAGCAGGCTTTGTTGAGGGTAGAAGAACAGGAGTTTTGGACATGTTGAGTTTGAGATGGCATAAGACATGAAGTGGAGCTCTTAGGTAGGCAGCAGGATATAAGTCCAGAGGGAAGGGCTGAGATGGGGAAAAACATTGGGGAGTCATCAGCATATAGATGATATTTAAAACCATGGACTGGATGAGATCGCAGGCGAGTGAGTGCTCAGAGAAAAGACAAGAATGAGGACTGAACCCTGGGGCGTCTGACGCTTAGCAATGGTGGAGATGCTTGTCACTGCAAAGCTGGTGTCCGGACACAGCAGTGTGGAGGCTGCATAGCAACCTTTACCTTGTGCCCTCTTCTGTACTCTGTGCTGGGCTCTGACAAAAGTGCTTTCCAAAAATTAACTCATTTAGTATTCATAACAACCCTTTAAGGTAGACACAATTATTGTTCCCATTTTGCAGATGAGAAAACTGAGACACAGGAAGATAAATAACTTGCTCAAGGTCACACAGGCAGCAAGAGGCAGAGCTGGGATTCAAACCAGGCAGCCTGGCCTCAGAGTTTCTCTCTTTTCTAATTTCTAATTGTGGATAAACAAAGTGCTGACTGGACTTTCCAAGGGAATGCTGAATTTCTTAGCCTCTGACTCTTGAGAGCAGAACCAGGAGAATCATTATGGAATAAATTGCCCTCAGAGGTCCCATTTAGCCTTGATATTCTAGGATCAAACCCAATTAGCATTTCAGATTCTTGGTTGAGGAAAGAAGAGGAAGGGGGGTTTGATCAATCTATAACCCTGATTGATCACTTACTCCATGCAAAGCCCTGGAAGGTTCTGGGGTGGGGAGGTTAGGAGGAGGCCCAGGGCTCCTCCTCGAACAGTGGACTCGAGGACCTGCATTTCCCACCCGCTTCACTAATTACTCTCAGAATCATGGTGGCTGATTTGAGCAGGAGCCAGAGTCCAGGTGGGAAGTTGCGGTGGCCCAGGGAGAGTAGCCTTGGGGTCATCCTTTATCTCCACTGGGGTACAGTTGCTCTATGGGTTCAATTGCCCCATAAAACCTCACTGTGATATGGAGGCAGTTGGAGTTCATTTACCCCTCGTGGAAGGTTCTCAGTGAGCGTCTGAACAAATAGGTGAACCCTGGTTCAAGAGGCAAAGAGGCAGGGCGTAGGCGGGAGGAGGGCTGGAGGGTCAGATGCCCAGAGACTCCAGTGCAGGGGAGAGGAGCACAGCTGAGTCAGGCATCCGGGGCCAATGCTGTCTTTTCCCACGTCCCCACCACTCCCAGCCTGCCTTTCACACTGACCTTGCATGAGTAGCTGCTCAGGAGAAAACCGTTCTAATCATGCAGAAGGAAGTCAATGGGAAAGGGAGGAAGTGGGGGGCTGGAGAGACCCTCTGGTCCATCCTGCCAGCTCTTGCCCACATCCCCCAGCCTGGAACTTCTCAGGTAACTGTGCATCACAACCACTGGGAACTCGTCAAATGCAGATTCCAGGGTCCCCCCAGACCTCCCAAATCAGACCTTCTGGGGGCCAGGGCCCAGGGATTTCCATTTTTCACAAGCCCTCCCCTCCTGGCCCCAAGGCACGCACCCTCAGCAGTGTATGCTGAAGACCACACTTTGAAGAACTCAGCCTCACAGCCTACTCCAGACAGAGCTGAACAAATAAAATGAAGTCCACAGTATCCCAGTGCCTACCAGGTACACATCCATGAGGAACTATAAGATGCAGCCTCCCCCCTTGAAGGGATTACAATCTAATTGGGAGATAAAAGACACACTTTGTGAAGAGTTAAATGAAGGCTACAATAGATAGTAATTCAAAACCATAGGCAGGTAGGCTGGACAAATCGCCAATGAGTGGGAAGAACAGCATTGTTCAATGAGCACCTACAAAACACTAGATCCTGTGCTAAGTACTGAATCTATATATTCTCATTTAATCTCATAAAAGTTCTGGAAGAAAGGTATTTTTATCCCCACTAAATAATGAGTAAATAAAGGCTTTGGCTTATTTGTCAGTTCCTCTCAGATCAGCCTTCCCTGACCCTTAGGAGGTGGTCAGGTTGATGGCTCTGTTTTCCCACAATATCCCAGTGTTACAGCCTTTATCTCATTTATCACACTGTGTTGTAATTTGCTGTTATTGGGCTGGGTCTCCCACAGGACTTGAGGACAGATACTTGGTAGTTCCAGACTCTAGCACACAGTAGGTGCTCAGGTAACATTTGTTGAATGAATGAAGGTTGTGTGTCTGAAGTCTCAGAGCTAATATGTGAAGACTAATACGTGCGACTCTAAAGCCCAGCTTTCCCTCTGAGCCATTACAAGCGGATGGTACACACTAGGGGGATTTCTGTAAGGGGCAATCTATAAGTTGGAGTAATCAGAGAAGGCTTCCTGGAGGAGGTGGAGTTGGAAGGACAATTTGAATTTGGAAAGACAGATGAAACGTGAGCAGTCATTCCAGGCAGCCCAAGCATGAAGGTGGGATTCTACAAAGTGCATGCTTCCTCCAAGACTAGAGACCCCAGGGGATTTCAGGAGACTACACCCCACCCCTAAGCCTTTCTAGCTTACCCACCCATTATCACCTTATATCTAACTTACATCCCAATTACTGCTGTTAAATTATTTTCCCCCAAGTTTTACAGGGAGATGGCAAATGCTCTATTGTTTTCCCATGCCTGGACCAGGGTGACATAATGTGTTCTATTAGTGGACTTCTCCATTGGAAAAGTCCCTTTTAATAACAAATGGGATAGTTTTCAGTTTTCATGAAGACATAGATCCATTAATGTCTATGATATATGGCTAAGTGGAAAAAAAAAGCAAGACAAAATAGCATCTTTAGATTTCATTTTTGTTAAAAGAACAGAAGAAAAAAAGGATAAGCACAAACACGATTGTGCACATGTGGAAAAGTCTAGAAGGTTATACGCCGAATTTAGTAGCAGTTGGCCCTGGAAAATGAACTGTAGTGAGATGTGGGGCTTTCATTTCTACTTTAGCGGTGTTGAGCTTCTGTCTTTTTAAACATTAATTTTACAATTGAAAAACAAGACCCTACAGTGTGATTATAGTTAGCTTTCAGTTTATTTGTGCTTTGTTCCTCCCAAATTTTCTACTATGAATATCCATTACTTTTAAAATTAAAAGCCCTTTCCTCCATAAATGTTGTTAAAAAGAAAAGAAATCGATTCTCAAGATGGCACAATTTGTGCAGCTGGGGGGCAGGAGGTTTGGGGAAAGTTCTGAAAGTATTCTAAACTCTGAGTCCCAAGAAATTTGGCACCCAGGCAAGCTAGGTGTAAACCAGTTCAGTCCCAACTTGGCAAAACATGTTCAGAGCTGTAGAATGTTCCAGATCCCCACACTCTGTTATCCCATCCTGGGGCTTCAGCTCAAGGAAATACTTAAAAAAAAAAAAAATCCTCTACATCTACTGAAGCTCACCATGGTCTTGCATTTAAGGGGGTCAGCAGGGATCCCTTAAAAGTCCAACGGCAAACATCATGCAGCCATGTCTAACAATAAACATGGCAGCGTTATAGAAATATAGGACTGTGTTTAAAAACTAATGCTAAGGGCCGGCCCCGTGGCTTAGCGGTTAAGTGCGCACGCTCTGCTGCTGGCGGTCCGGGTTCGGATCCCGGGCATGTACCGACGCACTGCTTCTCTGGCCATGCTGAGGCCGCGTCCCACATACAGCAACTAGAAGGATGTGCAGCTATGACATACAACTATCTACTGGGGCTTTGGGGGAAAAAAATAAAAAAATAAAATCTTTAAAAAAAAAAAAAAACTAATGCTAAGTAAAGAAAAATCAAACGGGATATTGCATTTACACTGTGATTATGGCTATTATGTATCTGTTATAATTAGAGTCAGTGAGAAAGAAAGGATGAGACAGAACGAGGGAGAGAAGGGCTAAGAGGGAGGAAGAGAATAGAAAAAAATATAAACAGTTACAGGGTTAGGTAATGGCATGATGGAGGATTTTTGGAAATGTCCTTAAACGATGTTTTGTTTTGTTTTGTTTTTATAATTTTATTTATTTATTTATTTTTTCCCCCAAAGTCCCAGTAGATAGTTGTATGTCATAGCTGCACATCCTTCTAGTTGCTGTATGTGGGACGCGGCCTCAGCATGGCCGGAGAAGCGGTGTGTCGGTGCGCGCCCGGGATCCGAACCCGGACCGCCGGCAGCGGAGTGCGCACACTTAACCGCTAAGCCACGGGGCCAGCCCTTAAACGATGTTGAAAGTTGTTTTGGTAGTAAACATGAACTGTACACAGGGGCTCTGTGACTTTGGCAAGTTACTTTTCTGAAACTTGGTTTCCTCCTTGGCAAAATGGGGACAATAATGGTACCTACTTCCTACAGTTGTTTTAAAGATTAAATGAGAGAACCCATGTAAAACTCTCAGCATCATGCCCAATGCACAACAAACACTCAATAAATGTCAGCTATTATTGTCATTGTTATTTCATCATTTTATCAATGAGGGGAAATTCTCATATGCTCTCTGTGGGAGTGTAAACTGCTAAAGCCTTTTGGAAAGGCAGTAGAGTAACAGATATAAACATTTTGGATACAAAAACCTTTTGTTCCAGGAATTTCATGTCTAGGAATTCATCCTTAGCAAATAATCCTATTAAATAATCTGACATGTACACCAAGAGATGTAAATGAGCATGTTTATCTCACAGTTGTTTATAATAGAAAAAGATTGGAAACAACCTAAAGATCCAGCAATAGTTATGTAAATCATGAAACATACATATAATAGAATGCTCTGGAGCTACTGAAAAGGATATGATACACCTTTACGCAATGATATAGACACATACCTATATCATTACATAAAAAAGAGGGTACAGAAAAATATAATCTCATTTATATAAGAAAGTATATGTACACATTTAAAAGTTCAGAAGGATAGATATCAAACTGTTATCAAGCATCCTCTCTGCCGGGACTGTCATTGCTCTGAATTATTTGAAATATTAATATATATAATTTATCATCAGAAAATCCACAATGGTGTGTGTGTGTGTGTGTGTGTTTATCGTTTTCTAAAAAATAAGACCCCTGGCTGGGGTAAGGAGTTCCCAGATTAGAGACCGAAGACTGGCAAAACAGGACAAAGTTGGTTTCATCAGTTCAGACACCACTCAGTCCCGAGTCTGGGGGTCAGCACCTGTGGTCAATTCTGCTTTGGATAGAAATGATGGGGATTCTTGGAGAGCTGACTCTGGAAAAGGAGACAGACTTGCAAAATTTTCCTTAATTAATAATAATAAGAAGGAGAGCCTTCATAGGGTGCTTCATGCTTTGCATCATCTGTTTGATCCAGAGAGCAGTCCCAGGAGACAGGCAGGGCAGGAGTCAACACAGAGGAGATGGAGTCTCCGAGTGCAGAGTGGTGCCAGAAGACAGCACAGGGGCAGGAAGTCAAGGCTCTGAACTCCTAGTCCTCCCAGTTGTGAAGCTTCTCCTAGCCTGTGTGTGGGGCACAGCGGGTCTTCAAGGCACCCTGGCCCCTCCTCCTCTAAGTGGGCTCCCTGGGCCCATGGGCTGCTGCTCTACTCTGCTCGTATTATCTGCACCCTTCTTGTGTTATTCTCCTTAAAGTGCTCTTTGCTGCAGCCAAACTCATTGTTTCCTTTCATTGTGGCCTTTCCACCTTCATCACCCTGTTCTCTCATCTTAGAATGTTGTCTCCCTACTGTCACAGCCTCCTCCAACGTTACTGTTCTTTTAAACATCCAAATCCTACTGTTCCTTCCGGACCTGCATCAAATGGACTTGGCTAGAAGCTTTTTTGGGAACGATGAGTGTCTCGCTCAGTGTTTCCTCAGTGCCAGTAGGTGCTTGATGAACGAGGGGCTGAGTGAGTAAATGAGGGATGAGGAGAGCATGGAGGCAGGCATGGGCAGAGGCAGGTGACACCTCAAACCTTGCCCAGGTGCTGGCCCTGGGAGTGCAATGGGATCACAGCCAGCGCTGCCCCAGGTTAATAACCTCAGGGCTCAGCCTCCAGGTCCTGCCCACATCATAAAACAGCAAGCGCCTCTTCAGGGGTGGGAGAGGGAAGTGGGGTGACTTAAGGGCTGAGCTCAGCATCTGGGAGCGTTTATAAGCCAAGGCACCAGACGCCTCCGCACCACGAACCTTCTCCCTCACTCGCGCGCTCTCTGGCCTCCAGCTCTCCCAGCAGCATGGCCTTCACCGGCAAGTATGAGATCGAGAGTGAGAAGAATTATGACCAGTTCATGACGCGCATCGGTGAGTGACCTCCTGAAGACCCCTTCCCCGGCTGCTCTCTCCCAGCCAGCTCTGGGCCAGGAACCCAAATCCCTGGATTTCATTTATTCACTCATTCACTCCTTCATTTGTTGAGCAACTATTTTGTTCCAGGCTCTGGGGCTAATAAGAACCATATGACTCTTTGACTTTAATGCACTCAGAGAATATTAGTTTCTCCACTTTCTGATGGAAAACTTGAGGCCCAGAGAAGTCGAGTTACTAGTCCAAGGTAACACAGCTAGTAATTGGTGAAGTGGAGACACGACTGGTTTATTCATTCAAACATTTATCGAACACCTGCTATATGCAAGGGCCAACCCAATATCATTGATGGGGCATCTCAGCATGACTTGTAAATCAGTGGCAGAGGTCATTAGAACCCAGGACCCTATGATGAGATGATGAATGGTGTCACCACATCCTGCCGGGGGAGAGGTGACCAAGGGGTTAGCATAGAGACCAGGTTTGACAAGCCAGTCATTCACTCAGTCATTCAACAAACAAGGGCCTCTTACTGTGCTAAGCACTGTGGGCAGAGATCAAAGATCCCACTCCCCTCACTGCTCAGACTTGCAACACTGGTTGTGAGGAGCCAATGAGACAGTAGACTCGACAATCCTGCAGAAATCTTGGTGCGCTAAGTCTGAGGCAGTGCAATTGTCAAGGTTCAGAGGACAGCGCCAGGGGACCTGTGCCCTCCTCCTGGTGGCCAGGGAGGCCCTGAGAGCAGGGCCCATGTGCTCTGGATCCTTGGGGAGTCAAGAGCCCTTTGGGGTCAACTATTGTGAGTGGCCCTGAAGGAACAGTGGCTTGGCTTCACCTGCAGCAGTCTAGTGTGGAACTGGAAGTGAGCCAGGCTCGTTCTAGAGCCCGTTCTGCCATAAACCCCCACTGAGATGTTGGGAGGCCCCTTTCCCGCTCTGGGTCTTCGTTTCCTAATCTGTGAAATAAGAGCGTTAGGAGACTGTCTTGATGGTCCCATACATTCTAGAACTTTGTGAGCTTGGCAAATTTCTGTTATATTTATGTTATAGTACTATCAGAAGAGCAGCTGTTATTTCTTGTCACTTATATGCCAGGAGCTTTACAAGACACAATCACTTTAATCCTTGCAACAGCCCTGTGACATGGGCCTTATCATCCCCGTTTTGTGGATGAAAACATCGAGGCTCAGAGAGGTCGTGACTTGCCCACGCCACATGGGTCGTGGTAGAACTGGGGTCTGTGCTCTTCATCACCATGCTCGCCTGCCACAGGGGAGGAAAGCTCTTTCCCAAAGCCACAGGGTATAAGCAGCTCTGACATGGCTGCTCTGCTCGTCCCCGGGCCCAGGGCTCCCCACCGAGACTACTGAAAAGGGCAGAAACTTGAAGACCATCTCGGAGGTGCAGCAGGATGGGCAGACCTTCACCTGGTCCCAGCACTACCCCGGGGGCCCCTCCATCACCAACAAGTTCACCATCGGCAAGGAGTCTGAGATGGAGACCATGGGGGGCAAGAAGTTCAAGGTGAGAGCCGCTGGCCACCCCTCCCTCCTTCCCCAGGTTTCCGGCACTTCCCCTGGGGCTGCTCCCCAAGCAGAGGCTTCTTTCTCCAGCCTGGCCTCCAGCAGTAGGAGCTTGAGTTACTTAGCAATTTAACCGCTCCCGGTTTTTAAGGCTATTGTCAATAAGGGACACTATAATGACAGCAAAAATTGTTAACATTTGCTGAGCACTTAATCTATCCTAGACACTTGGTGAATACTTCACACACATTCATGCAGTTAATCCTACGAGGTCACTACAATTACTATCCCATTTTATAGATGGGGGAGTTGAGCCAAGCCATTGGAGTAGGTTGCCCGGTCACACAGCAGGGGCCGGCCTTCACACCCAGGCAGTCTGGCTTTAGAGAGCATAACCACTTTTTTATGCTGCCTCTCAGTACAGCCTAGAGATTGATAACCCCAGAATCAGACCCATCTGTGTTTGAAGCTGCAATCTTGGGTAGAAAGGAAGTAAAAGGTGGCTGTTTGCCCCCATCCTATCCGGACTGGTCCCTCAGGTCTTCCACCCATTCTGGGTCCCCTCTAGCCCCCAACCATGACCATGAGCACTTTGCTCCTCAGGCTGCCAAGGTGGAGAATAAGCAGTCATAATGTTCATATTCTGCCACTTGGGTATTTAAAAATGTTAACAATCTCTCATGGAGTGTTTCTGGATCAGCACATATTGATTTGCCTTATTCTTTTTAATGGCTGCAGTGTCCTATAGGATAGAAATGCTATCCTTTATTTACTTATTTATTTTTGGTGAGGAAGATTCGCCCTAAGCCAACATCTGTGCCAGTCTTCCTCCATTTTGTATGTGGGTCTCCACCACAGCATGGCCTCCGACGAGTGGTGTAGGTCTGCGCCGGGGAACCGAACCCAGGCCACTGAAGCAGAGTGCGCCAAACTTAACCACTAGGCCACGGGGCCAGCCCCCTATCATCTATTTAACACTCCTTCACTGGTAGATATTTAGGTCATTTATCGGTGGATCATCTAGGTTGGATACTGAGGTTGTTCACTCTTACAAACAATGCTGCAATTGATGTCATTGCATGACATCAATGTCATCCTGATAATGATGATCATAACTGACTCTGTAGTTAACAAGGAGCACTCAGCACGAGCCAGGCCCTGTTCTAAGCACTTTACATATGTCACGTTAAATCATTTCCTCCTCACAATCACTTTATGAAGTAGGTATAGTTACTACTCCCATTTTATTTATTTATTTATTTGCTGAGGAAGATTCGCCCTGAGCTAATATCTGTGCCAATCTTCTTCCTCTTCCTCTATTTTGTATGTGGGTTGCTGCTACAGCGTGGCTGATGAGTGGTGTAGGTCCATGTCCCAGATCCAAACCCATGAACCCGGGCCGCCGAAGCGGAGCGCACTGAACTTAACCACTATGCCATGGGGCCGGCCCACCACCCGCATTTTATTTAATTAATTTATTAATTTATTTTTTGTGAGGAGATCAGCCCTGTGCTAACATCCGCCAATCCTCCCCTTTTGCTGAGGAAGACTGGCCCTGGGCTAACATCTGCGCCCATCTTCCTCCACTTTATATGGGACGCCGCCACAGCGTGGCTTGCTAAGTGGTGTGTCGGCGCGCGCCCGGGATCCGAATCGGCGAACCCCGGGCCACCGCACTGGAGTGTGCACACTTAACCGCTTGCACCACCGGGCCGGCCCACACACCACCCGCATTTTAGAGACGAGGAAACTGAGCACGGCGAGGTTGAGTGACTTGTGCAGGTTATCTCTATCTTTGGATATAGTATGTGATCGTATATCGTATAAGGCCAAGTAATTCCCAGAAGAGGATTGCTGGGGCTGCGGCAGGCTCTTCCCCCCTAGTGGCTGGCCTGTGTTTGGGGGCCTCAGCCAACCCAGGCTCCGTCATGCTTCTCTTCCAGGCCACTGTGCAGATGGAGGGTGGGAAGCTGGTGGTGGTCACCCCCAACTATCACTATTCCTCGGAGATTGTGGATGACAAGCTGGTGGAGGTGAGTGTCCTGCTGGTTCCTGGGACAGTGGGTCAGAACAGTCTTCCAGCCCCAGCCATGGTCCCTGAGAGGCGGGCCTCTGGGCAGCCGGCTTTGTGAGCCCCTCCTTTTGCGCCAGACTCTGTGCCGAGCATGGGGAACACATTGTCTCATTGGATCTTCGCAATAACCCTGTTAGGGATTTTTATCCCCATTTTATAGGTGAGGAGACTGAGGCACAGGAAGGCTCATTGATTAGCCTGAGGGCACATAGCTTTTATGACCGAGCTGGGATTTGACGCTAGGCCATCTGATTCTGGTGCCCATACTCAGTCACCTCAGGGGCACAAGCCGGGAAGCCCATGGGACGCTTCCCAGAGTGTAAATGGAGGGGGAGTCCGGGTGGCCCCTGCAAGGGCAGCCACCACTCCCTTCCACTTCCACAAGGGACTTCAGACTCTCCCTGCTAAATCTTCCGATTTTTCAAGAGAAGCTGGAAA
Organism: Ceratotherium simum simum; assembly: GCF_057802395.1. NCBI lineage: Eukaryota > Metazoa > Chordata > Mammalia > Perissodactyla > Rhinocerotidae > Ceratotherium > Ceratotherium simum. Next base: position 18,612,450 of record NC_141903.1, on the reverse strand, counting down.
TTTGCACCTCTGTGTGAAATCTCCAGCCTGTTAAATGTTGGTAACTAATTAAACATGTTTTTTTGTTTTGTTTTGTTTTATTTATTTATTTATTTATTTATTCTTTAATTGATGTTTTAATAGTTTATAACATTGTGAAATTTTGGGTTGTACATTTTTGTTTGTCCATCACCATATACATGTCTCCCTTCACCCCTTGTGCCCACCCCCCACCCCCATTGCCCCTGGTACCCACAATACAGTTTTCTCTGTCCATGTGTTGGTTTACATTCCACATATGAGTGAGATCATACAGTGTTTGTCTTTCTCTTTCTGGCTTACTTCACTTCACTTAATACCCTCCAGGCCCATCCATGTTGTTGCAAATGGGACGATTTTGTCTTTTTTTATGCCTGAGTAGTATTCCATGGTATATATACACCACATCTTCTTGATCCAATCATCAGTCGAGGGATAACTTAGGTTGCTTCCACGTCTTGGCTATAGTGAATAATGCTGCAATGAACACAGCGGTGCATAAGCCTCTTTGGATTGTTGATTTCAGGTTCGTTGGATAGATTCCCAGTAGTGGGATAGCTGGATCATAGGGTATTTCTATTTTTAATTCTTTGAGGAATCTCCATACTGTTTTCCATAGAGGCTGCACCAGTTTGCATTCCAACCAGCTGTGTATGAGGTTAAACATTTTTTAAAATGCTAGCAGGGCCAACACACACATCTGGGGACTGACCCCTTCCATGCTCTGTAAACTCAGGTTGAAGGTGCTGCCCCAGGAGGCCCTTCATCTCACTTCCCCTTGGGGCTCCAGAATTTTCCCCGGTGAAAGAAATGGACAGGAAGCTCAAGGAAAAGGAAGGCATTTCCTCACTTCATTCCCACTTTTTGAGCCTGTGTCCTGGGCCAGAGCCCCCTGGGGTCCAGTCTACCCTCCCCACAGCTCTGCAGAAGGGAAATGATGAGGGAGGCAGGGTTTGCCACCTCCTCATCTCCTCCTTCTCTCTTTCTGTCTCTCTACCCATCTCTCTCTCGTTTCCTTGTTTTCCTCATCTTAAGCCCAGTCTAGAGGAAAGGAGCATGTGGCCCAAGAGGCTCAGCACACTCCTATTATTCCCATCTTACAGAGAAGTCAGAGAGGCTCAGAGACAGGAGGCAACTTGCCCAAGGTCACACAGCTAGTTTGTGGTGGAAGCAGAGCCCATCAGCTGACTTCTAGACTAGGCCCTCTGCCTGCTCTTCCCAGGCCAGTGGGTCTTCTTTCCTTCCTTCATTTTAATTAAAAAAATAAAAATAAAAATAAATAGATAAACAATGTTTTAAAAATATATATATAAAGGACAAAAGTGACTATACATTTTTTCCTGATGGAAATTGACCTTTTGGAGGTTCTTTTTTGTGTGTGTGTGAGGAAGATCAGCCCTGAGCTAACATCTGATGCCAATCCTCCTCTTTTTGCTGAGGAAGATTGGCCCTGGGCTAACATCCGTGCCCATCTTCCTCCACTTTATGTGGGATGCTGCCACAGCATGGCTTGCCAAGCGGTGCATTGGTGCGTGCCCGGGATCTGAACCTGCGAACTCCGGGCCGCCGCAGTGGAGTGCGAGAACTTAACCGCTGCGTGACCGGGCCGGCCCCATCTTGGAGGTTCTTTTTTTTGTGTGAGGAAGATCAGCCCTGAGCTAACATCCATGGCAATCCTTCCTCTTTTTGCTGAGGAAGACTGGCCCTGGGCTAACATCTGTGCCTATCTTCCTCCCCTTTATATGGGACACCGCCACAGCATGGCCTGACAAGTTGTGCCTCGCTGGGCGCCCGGGATCCGAACCTGGGCTGCCAGCAGCAGAGCGCACACACTTAACCACTACGCCACGGGCCTGGCCCCCTTGGAGGTTCTGATGAAAGTTTTGGACACGTTTATAGATGAAATGTCAGCAGTGGGTTCTGACTCCCAGAGGCGAGGCTCCCCAGCCTGTGAGGTGTGCAGGGAGGACAGAGGCAGGAGAACCGAAGAAGATTTGTGCCCTACAAGAGAACTGATCTTCTCAAACAGAACAAACCTGTTTCTCGATTCCTAGAGGCTCCTGACCAGGGAGCCTGTGTGGTGTGAGCAGTGCCCAGAGTTCAGGGTTGTCACACACATACATGTACACATGCACACAAACATGTACACACACACATGCATGCGTGCACAAGGGCACAGGCGTGCACACAAACAAATGCACATGCACCAGAGAGAAGCCGTCTCGGTTGCAAACCTCCCATCTCTAGTGGCTCAGAATCATCCCGGACACTTCCCTCCTTCTCCGCCAACAGGGAGCGCATTTTGTGGGCATCCCTCCTCCTGCCTCCAGCCCACCACCAACGCCCCCTGCCGTGTCTCATCACCTCTCCTCTAGACTGAGCCCCAGCCTCCTCCCTTCTTTCAGCGTCCCCCCACCTCTCAATCTTCCATTCATCCCATATGCAAATCACACATCACTTCACACTGCTGCCTTTTGACAAAACTGCTTCCATGAAACTCCCTTTGCCACCCACTCCCTTCCCGTGAGAATGCTGCTTTCCTCTGCTGGGTATCAGGATCAACTGATGATGTGTTCACATCTCATGACAGTGTGTCTCGATAGCCTTGAGCCCAGGGCACGGCACACAGTGGGCCTTCACTGAATAGCATCCTCTTCCCTGCCTCTCCCACAAAACTTTTTTTTTTTAAAGATTTTATTTATTCAGTTTTTTTCCCCCCAAAGCCCCAGTAGATAGTTGTACGTCATAGGTTCACATCCTTCTAGTTGCTGTACGTGGGACTCGGCCTCGCGTTGGACGGAGAAGTGGTGCCTCGGGGCGCTCCCGGGATCCGAACCCGGGCCGCCAGCATCAGAGCGCGCGCACTTAACCGCTAAGCCACAGGGCCGGCCCTCCCACAAAACTTTATACTTCCAGAGGGCAGAGACCATCTTCCCATCACCAAACACAGGTGCTCCATAAACGCTGTACAATGCAGTGGTTGACTGTGGCCCCTCAACCTTAGAGGGGGTCACTTGACTTTTCAAACTTTCGTTTTCTCATCTGTACAATGGGTACAACCCTGCAGTGTGGCTGGGAGAGTTAAACGGGATAATTCAAGGGAAGTGCCTGGCTTAGGTGAACTGAAATGAACAGACAGCTGGACGGTTATCATGGGAAGAGCCACGTCACCCCAAATATCTGCTTAGCACTTTCACCACGTTGAGTCTGCACAGTGACTCGTGTAATAAATTGGGAAACTGAGGCTCAGAGAAGTGGTGCAGCTGACTCGCTTCTCCTAGGGGCTGGGACGGGAGGCCAGTCTTCCTCCAGCGGTGCCCATGGTCACCCTGGGGCCCCTGCACTGACTCCCTGTGTCCTGGCTGCTTCTTTCAGCTCTCCACCGTCGAAGGCGTGACCTATGAGCGCGTGAGCAAGAGGCTGGCCTGAGCAAGCAGCTGGGGCCCCCAGGTGGCTACAGAGCCACCAATAAAGCTGGAATGAGAACAGACGTTCTGCTCGCTCCAGAACCTCTTCGTCTTTGCTTTCATTTTCTGGTGTCTTGGGGCAGTTTCTGGCTGGGTGGGGGTGGGAAACCCCCAAGGATGGCTCCACGGGACAAACCCTGGCCCTGAGGTCCCCGTGGGATCTTCCTCATGGCAGAGGAAGACTTGAACGTGGACTGAATACTCCTGATTTCCCCGCAGAAGCCAAAGGCGGTGCTTACAAAGCATGGTGGCATGCTTCTGCGGACCCCTTGGCCCACCCTGCCACCCACCACTCTGTGGGTAGAAACAATCCTTCCAAGAGACAAATGTCACCTAGGAGGGGTGACACATTGACTCTTGGATGGGCCAACAGGACAAACGTACCAGAACTCGTGGGTGCGGGTGGGGGTGGCACTTCCAGCTGTGCAGACGCTGGGATGGACGCACCGGGGCTTCGCCAGGGCAGGTGTTTCAGCACGGCCGTGGCTCTGCCGTTAATTTGCTGTGCAGTCATTCCTTTGGGCCTCAGTTTACCCACTGGTATAAAGGGGGGCCAGGAGGTCTAATGAGGGACTGGGGAGAATGAGTCTATGAGATGGCAGAGGGGCAATGGGAGTGACAGGAGGGATAGGAAGGGACTGGGATGTCATGGTTTGGAAAGGGGGTTTGGGAGAAACTTCGAGAGCCTGCGGTGGGCTGTGAAAGGTGGTCAGAAGGGTTGCTCTGATCCCTTGGTGGGTGCCAGGAGCCCTGAGTCAGAAAGGCTCTAAGGGAGGTGGCACTTGGATTTAGCTGATGTCTCTGCCTGATTGCTGCATCTGCCCAGGGCATGGAAGATGGGGATGGAAGACGGTGGCCTGCTGGCCCCTTGGCTGCATAACCTCTAACCCAGAGGCCTGAACCGGCCTTTTTTCATTCTCTCTCCTTGGGAGTGTTCCACATCTGGGCACCACCTTGACTTCTTTTGACCCTATCCTTTTCTGCATGACTTATTTTTAAATTCACTTATTTTTACTACAGTGCAAACTTTACATCACTTCTATACATGGAAAGCTAAGATCCTTTGCCATAAATAGATGAAAACTATCTTAAAAATCAAAGCTGGAGCCAGCCCTGATGGTCTAGTGGTTAAGGTTCGGCTCTTGCACTGCTTTGGAGGCCTGGGTTCGTTTCCCGGTTGCGGAATCACACCACTCGTGTGTCAGTTGCCATGCTGTGGCGGTGGCTCACATTCAACTAGAAGGACTTACAACTAGGATATACAACCACGCACTGGGTCTTTGGGGAGAAGAAAAAAAAAAAAGAGGAAGATGGGCAACAGATGTTAGCTCACGGCGAGTCCTTCCCTGCAAAAAAAAAAAAAAAAAAGAATACACGTGGTTTAAAAAAAAAAAAAATCGGGGCCGGCCCAGTGGCGCAAGCAGTTAAGTGCGCGCGCTCCACTGTGGCGGCCCGGGGTTCGCTGGTTCGGATCCCGGGCGCGCACCGACGCACTGCTGGCAAGCCATGCTGTGGCGGCGTCCCATATAAAGTGGAGGAAGATGGGCACAGATGTTAGCCCAGGGCCGTCTTCCTCAGCAAAAAAAGAGGAGGATTGGCGGATGTTAGCACAGGGCTGATCTCCTCACAAAAAAAAATAAAAATAAAAATAAAAAAAAAAAATAAAAAAAAAAATCAAAGCTGAATGACGTTCACTTCTACCTAGATTCTGCTGCCTGCACAAAGCCCTGAGCCTGAGGCCCCCGCTTTGTGAAAAGGTGAGTGAGATGTAAAAGACACAGTCGCATCAGAAGGGAAACTTCCTCCTTGACTAATAACAATTCCTGCAAGACTGCCAAAAAGAGAAGTACTCACTATAAGAGTTGAATGATCTAAATTACCTTGAATATACAAGTCCCGCAGGTGGGACATAAGAAATAAGGTTGACCCAACCCCTCGCATGGGGTCTGGCACACAGCAGGCGCTTAATAAGTGCTACCTGACCTAAGGTCCTTCCAGCCCATGTAATCTACGGGCCTTCACTCTCGGGGCCAGCCTTGGCCAGGACAGACGGCAGGGCCCAGCTCACTGGCAGCTCAGGCCCTGCCTCGTCCACATCCTGCCCGGAAACTTGTTTATCTTTCCAAGAACAGCACTCAGCCTCCCGCAACCTCCCACCAAGCCAGGACCCCGTGAATTCCCTCATTTTGCCAAGACTTATTGCTAATTAAGTGAACTAGGTAAGCATTAAATTAAACTAACAGTGTTGCTGTTTCCCCTCCAGACTGAATAATTACTCGTAATGAGCTTGGATAATAAGTCTCTAAATAACAGAGAGTTACCCATAATTAGGCTGAAAATTGAGAGAGAAACAGAGAGAGAGAGGAGAATAGGAGAGGAGAGAAAGAGAGAAATTCGTACTTTGGTAACTGATTTAAGGACAAATTCAAATTATCAGTGGGAAGAAATTCTTAAGCCAGTGTTGTAATAGATTCACAGATTCATGAACTAACAGGACCTCAGAGCTCAGCAGTTTAAACTCTGTATTTCAGATATGGAAACTGAAGCTCAGAGAGGGGAAGAAATTCATCCCAGGTCACACAGCAGAGAGTAAGTCTCTGAGAGTAATGCGGGGTTGGGCATCTTTGGCTGATGGAGGCTTCAGTTTCTCAGTCCAGCTTATGAAGGTAAAGGGAGGAAAGTGAGCTGGAGAAAAGTGTCCATTTTGCTGGCATCTTGGCAGGGAGGCTTCCTTGGCCAGGAGAAGGGACAGTGGTCAGAGCTTCGACTTGGGAGTCACATTGCTAGGGTTCGAATCCCTCGTCTCCCCCCTAGAAGCTGTGTCACCTTAGGGTAAGTTCATCCATTTCTCTGAGCCTCAGTTTCCTCCCCTGTAAATGGGGATAATAACTGCACTCACCTAATAGAGTTGTCATGCTACAGACTCACTAAATATTAGCCACCGCCACCACGACCACCATCACCTCCATAATCACCACCACCATTCTCAACCAGTGTGATGAAAGGGTTAGGAGCTCCCCCTCCACTAACTTGTAAGGCCGTGGGCAGGCGCTGGATTTCTTGGAGTCTCATCTTGTCCACGTGTAAAATGGGCTAATATGACCTTCCCTTCCTGGGTCACAGGGGAGTTGCAAGGATACAGGGTAAAAATCCACGCTCATGGCATCCTAAACGTTAGAGGAGCTTCGTCACTTTGCGGCACTGTTCAAGATGCTGTAGTGACTCTCTACTCCCCAGACCTCATTTTGGGTGTCCTTTACCCCAAGCCGTTCATGACCTTCACCTTGACCTTCGGGAGTCATCGCTCCCTCTCTGCCAGGGCAACTGCTTCCCTCCCGCCAAGTTCATCTGGTCAAACAAGAGCTTCTCAAAGCATCTTTACAGCCCATTACTAGGTGGCGCTCCACCAACCGCCTGCTGCCCCACGGACACCAGGGTGTGAGTGTTAAGTTGGGGGGCAGAGGGAAGAGGGTGGGCAGTGAAATCCTGAGTGACTGGGCGTTGGTGCCAGTGTGTATGTTATATCTAGGGGTGACAATGTGGAGGCCACATGCCTCCTCAGTCAGGCATATCTAAGTGCCAAACCCAGTCCCACCACTTGACCTTGAGCCTCCCTGACCTTCAGTATCCTCATCGGGAAAATGGTGATAATAATACTAGCTCATGAAGTTGTTGTAAGGACAAAAGAAGAGTACAGGCGATAAGAGAGCATGAGGAAAACATCACACACAGGGCCTGGAACATAGTTAAGTCTCACTAAACAACTATTATGTGGTTGGTGGTTCTGCTGGTGACAATGGGCACACAGCGGGTCAGAGCTTTTAGAACAGGCAGAAGTGTCCAAAACTGGCTGTGCATGAGCATGTCCTGGGGTCCTGTTAAAAGGCTAGCCCAGGGCCGGCCCTGTGGCGTAGTGGTTAAGTGCGTGCGCTCCGCTGCTGGCAGCCCCAGTTTGGATGCCGGGCGCGCACCGAGGCACTGCTTGTCAGGCCATGCTGTGGTGGCATCCCATATAAAGTGGAGGAAGATAGGCACAGATGTTAGCCCAGGGCCAGTCTTCCTCAGCAAAAAGAGGAGGATTGGCATGGATGTTAGCCCAGGGCTGATCTTCCTCACACACACAAAAAAGGATAGCCCAGGCCCCACCCTAGACCTGTTCAACCGTACTCTTTAGGTACAAAGACCAGGTTGCTGCCACTGTGAAGTGCTTCCCAGCCAGGCGTGACCTTGGAGACTATGCCAGTCCCCACCTTCCCATTTTGCAGATGAAAAAACTGAGATCTAGGGCCGGCCCTGTGGCTTAGCGGTTAAGTGCGTGCGCTCTGCTGCTGGCGACCCGGGTTCGGATCCCGGGCGCGCACTGACGCACCGCTTCTCTGGCCATGCTGAGGCCGTGTCCCACATACAGCAACTAGGAGGATGTGCAACCATGACATAGAACGATCTACTGGGGCTTTGGGGGAAGAAAATAAATAAATAAATAAAATTTAAAAAACTGAGATCTAGAAGAGAAATGACCTGCCCACATCCACAGCTAGGGAGTAGCAGAAAGGCTGATTTTCTGTCTATCCTCCCTGTTGTGTCTCTGGCAAGCACAGGGCCTGAAACACTGGTCAGAGCTGGCCCAGCAGAAGCCTGACCACTTGAGTACTTCTTTTAAGGCTAGAGCTGGGTTGGAAGGAGGTGAAGCTAAGAGGCTTACCTGAGAGCCCAAAGAAGGGAGGGGCCCACTTATTTACATATTCCTCATAGAACACACTGCTGAATAATGATACCATATATTCCTTCCTGCCTTACAAATGAGGAGACAGAGGTTCAGAGTGAAGAGGTAGCTTTTCTCAAGGTCATCTAGCTAAGAGCAGAAAAACTCAGACCTTTCACCTCTCAGGCCCAAGATTCTTTTTTTTTTTTTTTAAATAATTTTTATTTATTTATTTTTTCCCCCCAAAGCCCAAGCAGATAGTTGTATGTCATAGCTGCACATCCTTCTAGTTGCTGTATGTGGGACGCGGCCTCAGCATGGCCGGAGAAGCAGTGCGTCGGTGCGCGCCCGGGATCCGAACCCAGGCCGCCAGCAGCGGAGTGCACGCACTTAACCGCTAAGCCCCGAGGCCGGCCCCCCAAGATTCTTGTCTATATGCTAGAAGTCTTGAGCTTCCAGACCAAGAACCACTCTTACAATGTGTTTTATTGGTCTTCGATTGTGTTAAAAATTTTTTTAAATATAATTTTTAAATGAAAAATTAGTAGATTTCTTAGAAGGTGCAGATTTGGAGTTTCTCTGGAAATCTGAAGGTTCGGTAACACAGAGCTTGCATCCCTGAAAGGTATTAATTGAGTGGAGCTGAGTAGAAGCCATGCCCTCTAGGGGAACACCGGCTTTAACACAGTCCCCACCACATCACACTGTCTCAGCCACCCAGCTAGACTCACTCACTATGTTACCTGTTCAGTCCTGGTGGGCATTTAGACTTGAGACTCCTGCCAAACGCTATGGCCTTTCTGCTGAAATTCAAGTCACAAAGGTCTTCCCCCAGGAACAGAGAATGAGGTCAACGAGGGCAGGTCTGATTCTTTTCCAGGTACTTGGTGCCAGGGATTGCCAGAGCCAGCCCAGAGGCGGGGTCCCTCCAGGAGATGCTCCAGGGAAGCCCCAAGCCTGGTCCCAGATCTTCACTTTCACAAACGGGGCTTGGGGAACCCCTCCTAGATCAGAGCGTATGGGGGCCAGACAGATGGACCGTAAAGCACATTAGCCCGTGGCAGATGTGTGAGAAGCTATATTTCTGTATTTATCTACTAGTGAGCATGCCCTGAGAACTCCTGCCACTCCGTAAATCAGGAGCATGAACGCCAGGCAATTCTTTTCTTTTATGAACCCACATCCATTATTCTATCATGTCTTCCCCACCAGGTGAGCGGGACGGCCAGCTGGTACAGCCACAGAGCCTTTCACTCACTTAAAACCCTTGACTGAGGCACCACGGGGCGGCTGGCAGATTCAGACTGCCTGGGTTTTGAACTGTGTGGCTCCTTCCTTCACCACAGCTGTCCTCAGGCAAATAACCTCTCCGTGCCCCCATTCTCTGATCTGTAAAACACAACTAATAATGTTGTGTAACCCTTGTAGGGTTACTAGGATGATTGTAAGAAACAATATGAACAAATTCCTTTTGGCAGGTACATTATACACAGTAAATACTCAGTACATGCCAGCTGCTATCATGAGCGCCGCCGCCACCAGGTGATGATAATATGCTGTATTTTCTGTTCAGGGAGGAAGCTGAGGGCACAGCCCTCAAATCCAGTAAACAAGTTAACAAGATCATGTCAGGTGGTTAAAGCTATGAAGAAGATAAAAGCGGCGATGAGAGTGACTAGGGATATCACAGAGACCTCTCTGGGAGATGACATGTGAGTTGAGGTTTTTCAACCTTGGCACTGTTGTCATTTTGGGCCAGATCATTCTTTATTGTGGGGGCTGTCCTGTGTTTTGCAGGATATTGAGCAGCATTTCTGGCCTCTCCCCACTCAATACCAGCCATACCCCTCTCCCAATGGTGACAACCAAAAACGTCTCCAGACACTGTCAAATGTCCCCTGGGGAACAAAAATGAGCCCTGCTGAGCGGCCAGCCCAGTGGCGTAGTGGTTAAGTTTGCATACTCCACCTTGGCGGCCCATGGTTCACAGGGTCGAATCCTGGGTGCGGACATCAAGCCACACTGTGGCAGCATCCCACATACAAAATAGAGGAAGATGGGCACAGATGCTAGCTCAGGGCCAATCTTCCTCAGCAAAAGAGAAAAAAAAAAAAAAAGAGCCCTGCTGAGAATCCCTGATATAAAAGATTAAGGGAGAAGAACATTCAGATAAGAGAACTGATGGCTTTGGAGAGCTGGGCATGAGGAAACAGATCCTTGACCCTGACCCTAATCCAGGCTTTTGCAATGTTGAGCCAATTCCTTAAAATAAATCTCTCTCGCTACATACATAACGGGTTCTGTTTCTCTGGAAGCCTGACTGATACAGTGGTTGAGCTGGGATGTCAAGCTGTACTCACTCCTGCTGCCTGTGTCCCCAGGGAGGCCCAGCTCCAACGCAGACAACAGGACGCAGCTCCACAGAAACCGGTCTCACTGTCACCCACCCCCACAACCTCTCAGCAGGAGAGGCGACTCCCACCCACCGGGGCTGATGGAAGAGGGCGGGGGGCTGGTCAAGAGAGACGCCAGGAAAAGAACTGCGAGACCAGGAGCAGGTGATGTGTTTATTGCAGGATGTCTTTTTCTGGGGGCCGGGCTGGCTGTGAAGCTCTATTGGGGGCCCCTCACAAGCGCCCAGCCCCCCAAGACACAGACACAATAACTTGGAATCCAAACCAGTCGCACATAAATAAAAGGAGGTTGGCAAAGGCAAAAGAGAAAAACAACAAACAAACGTGCAGTTTCCTACGCTAGTGTGACAACGTGGCAGCGCCCTATCCACATCCAGTCTCTCTTCTCATTCCCCTTCCACAACGAGGCGTCACCTGCCCTGAAAACCCCCTTCGGATTCGACTCAGCAGCCTGCAGCCGCCTTGGGGCAGTCCCCCTGCTGCAGTCTCCTGGACTGGCCAACGAGTCAAGCAAACCAACGTGGGTTCTTAAAAAACAAACCAAAAAATGCTTCCGTGGTTCTGTGCATCTCCCAGTTCTGACGAGTGAACAATGTGTCCCCAGACCCTGAACCAACCAAAAAAGCATGCTGAGCACCAGCTGCCAGTCAAAATAAAAACATATTGCACACGGTTACAAGAACCTTCCTGAGAGCCCTCTGCTGCAGATACCCAAATAGTGGCTTCCGATCCAATCGGTCACTGGCCTGTCAGTGGTGGTGTCACATACCCTTGTACACCCCCCACGCCCAAATCCAGTCAGCATTAAGCACACATTTCACATTATTATCCTTTGCTCTTAGCCAAACCCAAAGCTGAGGCTGGGCTTAACCTCACACACATAAACATGCGTGTGTGGGGGGTGTTGGTTTTAAACCTCTGTCTACATTCAACAACCTTTTTCCTCCGGGTGATTATCGAAGTTCTACAAGTGAACACAGCATCCAAGATGTGGAATCTTCTGGAATCGAGAGCCTAGAAAGTGGTTCTCCCTAACCATACGCTTTTGAAAAGGGAGCTCTGTTGTCACCCACTGGTCAGCCACAAGCCGGGTTACAACCTACAAACCCCCACGTGGGACAGTGTGGCAATCAACATTATTTTTCTCCTAAGGAATTTTCAAGTATCACAAAATCCCTGATGCAGTATGTAAACAAGACATCTTACTGAACAGAAAGCTAGGTCACTTCGGGAAGCAGCAGCATGTGAAATATCTAAAAGGCCGAATAAGGTTTTAGGTTCGACGACAAAGGCAAGACAACCGCCCGCCCACCATGCCTCAGAAGGCGGACAGTCAGGCATCAACACACCGGGCCCCCTGTACGGGGCCAGAGAAAGAAAAGCACCCAATACGGCATCTACTGGGGTCCTGAGAACACGTCAGGCTGCCCCTTCTTTTTCACTGATGTAGCTGCCATCGGCAAAGAATAAAGGAGTCTTTGATACTAAAAAGCAGACATGCTCACGGACTGGTGGTCTGCATCCAGTTCCCAGTCTCCTGGCCTTGTAGCAGGGCTTTCTGGATTCACTGGGCCCCCGCTCCAGGGAACAGCCACAGAGCCATCTCCTTGCACCCCAGCCACATGCAGAAGACGTCTTCCAGAGGAACGCTCTTGGGTGAGGTATGTCATTGACTGTTTTGCTCTGGGTCAGTTTTAACTAAAAAGAGCGTGGACCCTCTCCATTCAAGGGCAACGAGGCTCTGCGGGGACAGCCTCCCAGTTGCCTTGCTCCGCTGAGCTTCCCTCGCCAGTGTCCTCTTCCTCTGCCTGGGTCTCCAAGGCCTCCCTGCGTGGCCCAAAGGGGCCCTATCTATCGAAGCAGCCTGTGGGGAACGCGTGGCTCCCGCTGAAGAAGCTGTTTCTGTAGGTGGCAGTGAGGCAGTGCCTGGGCTCGGCTGCAATGGCCATCTGCATGCTGAGGGATGTGGGGAGGGGCACGGGACACACGTCCAGAGGCTGGAGGGTGGGGTATGGGGCATGCAGGGATGAGCCAGTGCCCCCTGAGAGCAGGCTCCCCGAACGGTGGCCCTGCAGGGAGTCCCGGTAGGCCAGGCACAGGTCCTGCACGGGGGTCTGGAACTGCACCAGGGCCGGCGTCGTCGGCTGACTGAGGGCAGCGTAGGCGGGCGGCTGGAACAGCACTTGAGTGGAGGCTGGGGGTGTGCCAGGCACCATTGCCAAGGCCTGGCTCTTGACTGCGACGGCATCCTTGAGGACATTGTCATAAGCTCTGAAAGGTAAGGACCTGGGTGAGACTTGGAGGTCTAAGGCCACAAGGCCTCAGACACCTGAGGGGGCCTCCAGCTGCCTTGCTTAGTGAGATCCAAGGACATCTGTGTGTTCTTAATGCTTGGCCTTGCCCAGCCTGTGCCCACCGCCTACCACTGCGCCTCAGCTGTTCTTTGACTTAACTCAGGCCTCAGATCTCAGCTTGAATCTGCTTCCTACAAACAAAACCTCTTCTGACCCCTCAAGATCAGCCCAGCTGTCCCTGGAGCCCCTGCACTGCCCCACCTCAGCAGTCAACACCCCAGGTGGTAACTTCCAGGGTACTACCTGGCCCCTCGTGCCAAGTGCAAGCTCTGAGAGGGAGGACCCCGTCTGCTTTTGCACATCACTGCATCCCCACACCTGGTACAGTGCCTGACAGAGACAGGGCAGAGCTCCTGGTCCCTCAAGGCACTTCTGGTGGCCCCATCCCCAGCCGGGTCACTCCTGAGCCAGCAGATCCCAAGCAAGTTGCCCCTGGGGCCTAAGTTTCTCCATCTGAAAAGGGGGATGGAACAGGTTTTTTATCATCTCAAAAAAAAAGTTCCTCATAGAGCTTTTAGGGAAAACAAATCGATGAGAGGCTTATGTAAGAAAAGAGCAAAGGGAGGCTTGCAGCAGATCTGAGATGGGGGCTCTCCCAGAGCAACAACCATGGTGAAGAGGCAGGGCTGGTGGCTAAGTACCCAGGGCACCCATCCTCACTCAGACCAGATCACACTCTCTGGCTCTGGTACCTTCTAAAAGGTACACATTTTAAACATTTTAGAGGAATGAGACAAGGGTAGCCGGCAAAACTCCCCACACTGGAGGCTGAGAGGTGGCTCTTCAGGGCCCCAAGGGCTTTTGCTATGACCACCCTGCCCCACTCCCCCCGCAGCCAGTGCGGCCAGCATCCAGGAGATGCTGCCACCTGTTGGGTATAGGCAGGTAGGAGTTTTCTGTCCTCTGTCCTCCTCCCTATGGTCACTACTTTCGCCTTGACATCGGTTCACGGTATGATGCCTTGAAGCATCCTCTCTGATCCACTGATACATCCTCTCTGATCCACTGAACATCTCCTCCCCAAGATTCCCAGAGACCCCTGCAAGGAGGCTGTGGCCTCTTAGGGTAAGCCACTCTGGCCTTAGCTGGCTAAGAGGTCAGCTTTGTGGCCATGTCTGAGAAAAGAAGCTTATAACGACAGTCCTTCAATGTGATCGTCTAGGAGATTATACTGGAACTCAGATCAAAGAACCCAGACATTTAGAAGGATGTGCACACAGCCCCTCTTCTCCCTCTCTCCTTGACCCTAAAATTGTAAGCCCAAAGCTACCCAAAAGAGGACGGACCAACTCTCCAAATCCCAATTCTATTAGGAGACCCCATGGCCCACTTTTACGTGAGACACCAGCTGGGGGAACCACCAGAAGCTCAGACCTCGGGCAACCGCCGGACGTGGGCCCAAGAGCAAGTGGAACCTGGATATTTCAGAAACACGGAAGGATCAGGAGGGGAACTTACATCAGCAGGATTTCGATGCAGGTGCTGAGATGCTCCAGGGAGTAATTTGAGATCCTCTGCAGGTCTCTGGTCCAGTAGGGAGAAAGCTGAAGGCAGATCCTAGCGGCCCCCACACAGGCTGCAGCGACCACCGAAGGCTGGAACTTGTAGAAAATATGATCTGAAAGGGAATTGCAGAGGGAGTCAGCATCATAAAGCCTCACCCTGGAGGCCCCAGTGCCCCCCTGGCTTGAGCCCCCCAAGAACTGGTAGACAAATGATTAGGTTCAAGGCTGTCATTGCTGCCACACACACACGATGAAAAATCAGAACAGTATGAAGTTCCATTTTTGCATCTTCAACGCCTTGGCTCGCAGTCTAGATTTCTGATGTTAGCCTAAAGCAAGTGATTTTTAAAATATTGTCCATAGCTTCCAGGGGGGCTGCAGACAGAACCGCCAAACATTTGTCCTTTCTCTGGTTGTTAGGGGTGAATGATACACCATTTCCAAGGCTTCTGTTGTGGGGTGTGACTAAAGGCTACTTATTAATAAACAAAGCCTGGCCCAAAAGAGCACTCAATAAAAATCTGCTGAATGAATGAATGGCTACAAGAGTTTGATCTTCATAACCGAAACTGGCACTTGACATAACCGTTTTCCGAGGAATCTTTTGTTCCCCTCAGCTCTACTGAAGGATGATTAACAAAAAAAAATTGTATATATCAGAGCCAGCCCTGATGGCCTGGTGGTTAAAATTTGCCACGCTCCGCTTCGGTGGCCCAGGTTCAGTTCAGGTGCGGAACCACACCACCTGTCTGTCAGTAGCCATGCTGTGGCGGCAGCTCACACAGAAGAACTAGAGGGACTTACAACAAGAATATACAACTATGTACTGGGGTATCGGGGAGGAAAAAAAGAAAGAGAGGAAGATTGGCAAGATGTTAGCTCAGGGCGAATATTTCCCAGGGGAAAAAAAAAAAAAAAAAACAGGCCAGCCTGGTGGCATAGTGTTTAAGTTTGTGCACTCCGCTTAGGTGGCCCGGGGTTCACAGGTTTGGATCCCAGGACCGGACCTACGCACCACTTATCAAGCCATGCTGTGGCAGGCATCCCACATATAAAGTAGAGGAAGATGGGCAAAGATGTTAGCCCAGGGCCAATCTTCCTCAGCAAAAAAAAAAAAAAAAAAAGACAAGTTATAATAGTAGCTAGCAATTATTGAGAGCTTATAAAAAATTATATATATTTAAGGTGTACAATGTGATGTTTTGGTACATGTACACATTGTGAAATTATCTGAGAAATCTTAACATCCTACTAAGATATCTGGCAACATGGCAAAGCTGGTACTATTTATATGCAAAAGCAAACTTGAAACTCCCACAGTTTTCATGAACGACACTTGGTCGTCAGTGTGTTATCAAACTGTCTTCAGTTGTTTAGGATTTTCGATGACTTCAATGTGTGCCTGTTACAGTATGAATCAGGCAGAGTGGTATTATGGTTACAGACACAGTTACAGACTCAGACTCCCCAGGTTCAAATCCTAGCAATGACCTTGGGTAAGTTACCTCACCTTTTGAGCATCAATTGAGGAACCTGATTTGTAGAAGGAGAACAGCAGAAATGATTATCATGTGGAGTCATTGTGAGGTTCAAATGAGATAATGTATGCAAAGCACTAAAATAAGGTGACTGGTACACACTAAGCGCTCAATTAATGCTTGATATCACAATTACTGATATTGTTACTCATGACCATTTTTGATCTGTAGTGGATCAGGTGGTCGTATCAACAGTATTTCTGAGCCAGTATTTTATCTAATACCTAGATTTTAAGACATTGGGAAGATGAGATTCAAATAAAAATCCCCAAACAGGGTAACCTTATTGCTAAAGCAGATGTAAACATAATCCCCTCCCCCACCTCATCTGTATGACGACAGCTCTTCAGAAATGACCCATACCTCAGGACCTGTGCTACTGAGCTCATCTGCAGTGTTCCAGGTTACCATAAGAAAAATCACCAGGTGATCAGTGAGTCTGTAGGGTACCAGCTGCCTGGATATAAACTGCTCTTTCTCTTTTTGGTGTGATTTGGTGACTTGGGTGGATGGGCCCCAGGCAGTAAGGACTCCTTGAGGACATGCCTCTCTGTGCCACCCGATCCTGGCCCGTGTGGGTGGGGAAGGGGTGAAAGATCCTGACATTGGGCCCCACCTTGCAGGGTGACCTCTAGGAAGTAGTGGGCGTACTCCTTGAGGCACTCTTTGGTCTTGCGGGGGCAGGTGGTGGGCCAGCTGTGGCAGTGGTGGTCCTTCTGGCTGACGGAGGCCAAGAGGTAGTAGTCCAGGAAATGGGCAGGCGTGGGCAGGCAGAGGTTCCAGCTGAAGGCCTCCAGGAGCAGCATCTCCGTGCTCAGCAGCTCCTTCTTGGTGAGGGTGAAGTTCTGGCTGCTCAGGATCCTCGTACTGTTTATCTGCTCCAGCTTGGGGACGTGGTCTTCCCTATCCTCGAACTTACCTGTGGGAGAAGCAGAGGTTACTGGAAGACAGCACTTGCCTGCACCCAGGAAGCGCGGGAGTGCAAGGTGGGGGAAACGGGTGAAGGGATCAGAAGGTACAAACTTTTAGTTATAAGATAAATTAGTCCTGGGGACATAATGTACAGCATGGTGACTGCAGTTCATAATACTGCATTGCATATTTGAAAGTTGCAAAGAGTAGATCTTCCAAGTTCTTGTCACAAGAAAAAAAATTGTACTATGTGAGGTGAAGGATGTTGACCAAAATTATTGTGGTGATCATTTCACAACATGTACATATATCAAATCATTATGTTGTACACTTTAAACTAATACAATGTTGTATGCCAATTATATCTCAATAAAACTGGAGGAAAAAAAAGAGAAGTGACATTATGCAACTTCCAGGGTGAGGCTTTGCAACTTCCGCCTTCGCGCCTTGGAATGGCATACTGAGACCTCCAGGGAAGGAAGCAAGTCTAGTCTATCGGAGGTGAAGAGACCACAAGGAGAACCAAGGTGTTCAGACAACAGCCAGCATCAACTCTGAGAAGTGTGAGGGAGGCCATCCTGGACCTTCCAGCCCAGCTGATCCTCCACCAACTGTGTGCGCAAGCCCAAGGGAAACCAGTAGAGGAAGCACCATGCAACCCACATCATTGCTGTTTTAAATCACTAAGTTTTGGAGTGTTTTGCAGGAATAGGTAACTGGAATAGGGACAGTAGCGAAAAGATGTGAAACCCCGCAAATGTCACAGAGCTCGGAAAGTACTGCAGGAACAATGAATAAATACTGGAAGGTCCTGGAAATAAACTGCATGAAATAAAGCTACACGGAGCTAAATACAAACAAAATATAAAATAAATATATTTTTTTAATAAATATATTTATAAAAAAATAAATAAATATTTATTTATTTATAGCTAAATATAAACAAAAATAAAACACGAGCCTTGGGTTATCCCACGGACGGGTCCAGGGAACCGAGCAATGCCTGGCAGTCACGGTTGTGGCGGCTCCAGCAGCAGCCTCCACTGTGGGAGGCTCTGCAGGTGGCTGCTGGGACCTCCCAGCTTCAACACGCCTCCCTCTGGGGAAACCACGCACACCTGGCTGTGGCCTCCGTCACTGCGGTTCTCTGAAGGCACCGTGCCCTCCTTGCCCACAAGCCTCGTCTATGCAGCCCCTCTGTCTGGAACGCCCTTTCCCACCCCCTCTTCACTCAGCCTTGTCCTTCATCTTCAGAGTCACCACCCTTGGAAGCCCTCCCTGACCACAGTGCCCACGTACCGCCTGACCCCCACATCAGATGCTGAGCCATGAGGCCTGGCCTCAGTCTGGTCACCTGTGGCCTCCAGGCCCAGCCTCGCAGGGTACAGAGCAGCTGCTGAGCAAGTGTCAGCAGAGGCCATGGGGCTGCCGGGCAGAGCTCCAGGCACACGTGTGTGCTGATCAAGGGAGCAGCGAGCAAAGCGTCCACACACCTGTGAATGACTGGGAGAGCCTCTGACCCAGTTCTCATCAGTCTCACGCTTCTTAGGAGAGAGAAGGAAGTAACTGCTACAGGCTGCCCTCCTGCAGACACAATACCTTTCTCAGGAAGGCCTCAGAAAACATCACTGAGAAAGGAAACACCGACTCTTGGAGGCCAGTGTCTCCATCTTCAGCGAGCCAGGCAACAGCCCACTAAGTGGGCAAATGGTGTTGAAGTGAAGTTCTGGTCTTGATGGGCAGGAGCAGAGCGAGTGGAAATGTACACACGGGAGCAGAGACGACTGCCGACAGGTTCCTAAGCAGCTCACGGCACCCACAGACTCCGTCTCCTTCCTGAGCCCTATCCATCACAGCTCAGCCTGGCACAGCACTGCCCCCATAGCATACACCTTCCCTTGACTTGCACGCTCGGGCAACTCAGGCAGGTAAAGGCAAGGTCCACGCTGCCCAAGGGGGAGAGCCTCTTGTACGGCTGGAAATCCTGGGGGCCTGGCTGACCAGGCCTTGCCGGCCTCCGCAGCCTCATCCCCAGGCTCTCCCTCCCCAAGCAGAGGATCCTTCCCCATGGAAGTCTGACCCCTCCTCCACCTGGGAGTGCTCGACCCCTCACCCACCGTGTCATGTGTCCTCCAGAGTTCAGCTCAGAGGCCAATGGATGTCATGAAGGCACTTCTCCCACTCAGACTGCTTGTTTAATATCAAGCATTAATATTAATGGCCAGCACCTGACTTTTAATAGGTCATTAATGGGTCTCAGCCCCTAGAGGACAGGAACCATGTCCAACCCATTCGCTGCTGTGCCCCCAGGTCCCAGTACATACTAGGTGCTCAATGAATATTCGTTCAGAGAATAAACGGTTCTCTCTGGATAGTGGGATTTGGGGCCATTTGAACTGTTCTCTGATGATCTCTGATTACCTGTATTCTCTCATTTTTCTCCAATGATTATGTATTTTGTGCAACTTAAAAAGAAAAAATATTTTTTTTGCAAAATTGTCAAGGTTTCCTTGAACCTTGCGCTGAACTGGGCCAACACTCTTCGCAGGCACTCAGTAGACAGGAGTGCTCTTCTTCCCTGGAGCAGAAGGTGGCCTGGTAAGGGTCACATCCCAGCAGAAACGTGCACTGCACTGCGGGTGGCGGTAAGACCCTTCCAGGGCATTGCCGGCAGCCAGCAATCCATCCCAACCAGCAGGCGTGCTCAGTCAGATTGGTTTCCTCCCTGCCCTTGGTGCTTTTCAAACCTTTCAGAGCTCTGCCTTTTCCCCAGCCACCAGGCCCAAGAGGATGACCCTCCAACAGAAGGTGCCACGGATGACTGAGGAATCTGAATTCACCGGCTCCCTCTGCTCCCCAAGCTGTGCTTTTTGGGAACCCACCACACTGCAGACCAGAGTCCGGGAGAGCTGGGTCTGAATCCTCAGCAAGTTGGCTCTGGACCTAACAGTATTAAATTCCACAGGCCATTTGTTTCCTATCCAGGAATATGCTCCATGTGGGGATGAAATAGCCAAGCAGAATGGAAAGTGCTTAAGAAGTGCCCAACAAACGGAAACGCACAGAGCCTCATGCTGGGCCGGGCACTGTGCTTTGTGCTGGACACGCACTGGATCCTCCCAGGTAGGTTCTGTTCCGGTCCCCGGAGGCTCAGAGGAAAAGCTCATGTGAGAACTTAGCTCCACATCCACGAGTCACCTCAAAGACCCTGCTTTTAATTGCTGGCCGGCGAGCCCGGCTTAGCAACTATTCCCCAGCAGAATACATTTCGCAGCCAGAAAACATTTTACAAGTTTCCTGGTGTTGCCCGTGCCTGACAGACGTTTCCTCCCCTCCTCCCATGATTGTGAATGGGGCCGGCCCTTTGTCCCCAGCGCCGCCACCAACAAGCCACCAAACACCGCCACTCAGCTGCTTGCTCCTTATCGACAAATGGCACAGACAACAGATGCCTGGAAATCTTCAGGCAGTCCCCCGGGAGGGGTGGGGGACAGAAGTCCACATCTTTCCAAGTCAGACAAGAGCCACAGACTCTCTTCGACTCCTTCGATACACTTTTTATTTGGAAAATTTTCAAATCCACAGAAAAGACAAAAGAATAGAACAATGAACACAGATGACCCTTCGCCCAGATGCACCAACTGCTGACACGGAGCCACATTTGCCGTGTGCGCACGCGTGTCTATGTGTGTGTGTATAAAAACTGGTTTTGTTAGACCATTTCTAATTAAGTTACAGATGTGACATGCCACCCCTGGACACGTCATCATCCATCCCTGAGGTCATTTTCCTACATTATCATAATGCTATTAGCAATCCTAAGAACATCAGCATTAATGCAATAACAGTTTCTAATATTCAGTCCACATTTGACTTTCCCCCAAGGGCCCAAAAAATGCCTTTTATAACCTTTGTTCTTTTGGATCCAGATGCAACAAGGCTCACACATGGTGTCTGTTAGCTCTCTTTAGTGACCTTTTTTGTTTTCATGACACTGACTCTCTGGATGACTCCAGGCCAGTTGTCTGTAAATGCCCCATCTTCTGGACTGCCTCATTGCTTCCTCATGATCAGACAGCGTGGGCAAGAGAACTGTGCTTCTTACCAGATCACCTCGGGAGTTATTTAACATCAGTTTGTCCCAGCAAATAGCGATGCTACGTTTGATCGCTGGGTTAAGGTGGTGGTGACATTAGGTCTCTCCATTTTAAAGGCACCATTTTCCGGGCCGGCCCCGTGGCTTAGCGGTTAAGTGCGTGCACTCCGGTACTGGCGGCCCGGGTTCGGATCCCGGGCGTGCACCGACGCACCGCTTCTCCCGCCATGCTGAGGCCGCGTCCCACAAACAGCAACTAGAAGGACGTGCAACTATGACATATAACTGTCTACTGGGGTTTTGGGGGTAAAAAAAAAAAAAGGAGGAGGATTGGCAATAGATGTTAGCTCAGAGCCAGTCTTCCTCAGCAAAAAGAAGAGGATTGGCATGGATGTTAGCTCAGGGCTGATCTTCCTCACACACACACACAAAAAGGTACCATTTTCCTGTGAAATTAATAAGTAATCTGTGAGGTGACACCTTGAGACTCTGTGAATATCCTGTTTCCCAACCTTTAACTCAATGGTTTGGCATCCATGGATGATCCTCTCCTGAATAAATTATTACATAGGGGTTAAAAAAGAATTTTCAACAATTCTATCATTCCATCCACATTTTTCTTTTTGGATGTTCACAACAATGCCTTTTAGGACCCTCTGCACACCTGGCTGACTGATTCCTCCGGCCGCTCCCAAGGGCTGGTGCACAGAGCTCCTGGGCGATCCCCAGCAGGTCACACAGTTAGTGGACTGATGACCATGAGTCCAGCCACGTGGTCTAAACTCTTAACCACAGGACTAGGCCACAGTGGCAACACTGTCGATCCAGCGAGCCTCAAGAAAGACACTCACAAACTGGCTTTTCTTTTTTTTAAACGGCATTTTTAAAATTGTGGTAAAATGCACATAACAAAATTTATCATTTTAACCATTTTTAACTGTACAGTTCAATGGCATCAAGTACATTCACATTGTTGTGCAACCAATCTCCAGAACTCTTTCATCTGGCAAAACTGAAACTCTATACCCATTAAACAAGTCCCTGTTCCCCCGCCCCCAGCCCCTGGTAACCACCATTCTCCTTTCTGTCTCGATGAACCGACTACTCTACAGACAGGCTCTTCTCCTTCCACCTACTGTCCTAGCAATCAAGCCTTAAGCAGACCAAACAAGATTCCTGACTTTTCTGAATTAGAGCCAAGAGAAGCAATACTTTCAACTGCTTAAAAAATAAACCAACCTGCTTTATTTTGGAAATTTTTAAATATACCAATTAAAAAAAATAGAGAAAATATTATAATGAACCCCCATGAATGCATTACCCGCCTCCAACAGTCATCACCATTTACCCTGCCTTTAGAAAAACTCTTAAACAGAAAGGTAAACAGCACAGAACAGGACTCTGTGAAAAGTCAGTGTTGCCCCATTTCTGACGCCAGGCCCAGCGCTGCTCACACCCCACTGGATGGGCTGCTTTACCTACTGCTCCCAGTTAACCCCCTCAACAGTCCTCCATGCTTGTTGACAGACTCATGCAGGGCTCCCTGCTGCCCAGAGCTAGAGGCTCCGAGATGAGGCCCAAGTTTCCTTCTAAAGAGAACCAGGTTTTAAAGCAACAGCTGCTACTCTTCCTTCCTCAAGAAATGCAATTTCTTTAAAAGTGGGCACAGCTACTCTCCCCCATGAAGGGCCACTCTCCTATTTTAGTCTTTTTTCTCCCTCTTTTCATCTGAGAATGAGAAACAAAATCTAATCAGGAATTGAGACCCCCTGGCTACCCCACACCCCTGAGCCGCCAGCCCCCTGCCCTACGCTGTATGGTGCTGATGTTAAATGGAATGGAGGGAGGTGCTGATGTTAAATGGAATCAGAGGGATGAAGCGCTGCCCCAGTGGCTTTCTGGCCTTGCCCGACCCTCCAGGTGGGGTCTGACATCATCCTGGGTGACTGTGGGAAGTGCTGGGCAGTAGAAGTGCTGGGGACCCAAGAAGAGAGAGAAAGCTCTAGTGAAAAGGGCTTTTCCTAGGGGAGGAAGCCCTGGGCCCATTAGTTCCCAGGCAGGGCCAGGCTGAATGGAGACCTTTCTGATGCTAATTCTTTCTCAGATTCTTCCTTCCTCAGAGGGGAGAGAAGTGGCCACCAGAACTTGCCAGCTTTATTTATAGCTTGTCCTGAGAATAGTTAATGATGGCCCAGGATCCCGTGACGTGGGGGAGGCCGGATTCTGGGAGCCGGGTTGGAAACAGGTGAGAATGCCCCTTCCAAGGGCCTCAAGTTCAGGCTCAGGTGCCGGCTTCCCATTCTGCCTCCCTGTTACAACTTGCATGATTTCAGGCAATCACCCGGAAACCTACATGTCAAAGAGTGGTGGTGAGGGCCCGAGGAGCGCAGGTCACGTGACTGTACACGCAGGAAGGGCTCCAGAAATGGTAACAGCCGCTGCTGTGTTATTTATTGAACATGGTGTGTATTCTTTGCATCCCAGACCTGGGATCTTCTAAAGTCCTGTTAGTTGGGCAGAGATGAACTAGAGCTGGTAGCTGATGCTACAAGACATTTTCTTACAGGCTCTGGAAAAGGAATGGAAACAAGCCCAAGAAAAGGCTCCCCCACCCCTACCTGATCCCACTGGCCAGGCTGTGCTGGACGCCCAGAGTGGACACTAGAGTGACTCCAGCCTCCTTCCCCTTGACTGTGACCTTGAACTCCCACCCTCCAGCTGGTGGTTCCAAGGTCCACAGAGAGGGAGGCAAAGGGGAGTGTGGGGTCCAAGGCCTTTCCCAGATGGGTCACCCAGCTGGTTAGCAAGAGGCACACCAGGATGTAAGCTCGGGAGGGCAGGGAGTTCCACATGTGGTTCCCCGCTGCATGCCAGGCTCTGCGCACAGCACAGCACAGCAGGCAGCACTACACGCAGGCAGCCCTCAGGGAGGGGAAGCCTCCACGGGCTGTGCTTGTTATGCCCTTCACACGTGCTCTCAGTTCATTCCGGTAACAACCCCAGGAGGCTGGGAGTGTTTCCCACATGGAGTCAGAAGCTCAGAAGGGTTAAGTGATTTGCCCCAACCACCCAGCTGGTACAGGACAAAGCAAAATGAAAAGTCTGGCTGGCTGCTCCATGAGGGTAGGGACCACATCTGTCCTGTAGAACATTATAGATCCCTGCCGCCAGGCATGGCATCTGGCATAAAGTCAATACTTAATATATTAAGAGTTGTGTTTTTTAAATGAATGAATAAACGGCTCCAAAGTCCACAGCTTTCTATACCACAAGCCAGAAATCTCAGATACAGCCTCGAGGATCCCTGCTATCCGGGAAAGTCTCCATAATGGGTACCTCTATGTGGGTGCAGGAATTCCCACGGATGTGGGTGTCAGGCCAGTTGCGGCCCCTCCCTATGGAATGGCCCCATTCTCCGCAAACACCCTTGTCTTCATCCTCCCCTCTGCTTATGCTACTTAGTAACTTAATTCCAGAGCCTTTTCCATGAAAAAGATCTGCATAATCAACAGGACTTCGTTTGTTCTTCCAATGACAGAACTGAAGTTGAAGAGTGAATCTCTAACGGGATACTTTCTATAATAATGGATCCCCCTCCCTCTCTGCCCAAACCAGCTTTTTTATTTAAAAAACTCTGGCTTTTTGTAGTTACTGGAGGCCAGAAGGGCACTTCCTACTCATCCGCAAAGGGGGCACTGCTCATATGTCCAGTAGACAAGTGTCTTTCTGAGACAGATTTTGAGCAATTTGACGGAGAAGCCAGGAACTGCTCTGAGGACAGTGCCCTCTGAAAAGCTGTTTTACTTCTCGATGCAGCACAGAGGGGCAGCGCGTGCACTCTGATCGTCCTGGGTGCCCAGAGGCTCGGCCACTCCCTGGCTGCATCGTCTGGGGCAAGTCTCCACCTCTCGGGCCTGTGCGATGGGAATAATAGAAGCAGACAGAACTGTGGTGAGGACGACACGAGGGCTCAGCATGCTGAGAGTGGCGCCCAGGGCTCAACAAACCCTGGAACTCGCTCTGCTTTATAAACCCCTGCTTGATTCAGGACCAACAGCACAATCACAGTCACAGGAGGAATGCCAGTTTAATTTCCAGACAGGATGTGATGTCGGGGAGAGAGGAAGCCAGGGAAAGAGCAAGAAAACCCTGCAGCTATACGCCAGTGCTTCGGTGGTCTTCGGGGAAGGGAGGAAGCTGTGAAGACCACAGGGGGTGGGGACCTGCTGCAGCCACGTCCACGAGCTCCAGCCCCTTTAGGGATCTGGAGGTTGGGACACATCCTACAGAAACAAGCCTACAATCCAGCCATACCTGGACTTCAGGGGCCTGCTGGGTAGACCTGGCCTGAAGGTGGACCTGGGACCTTCCCTGGCTGAGTTCCCTTGCTTTCTCAGAACACAAAAAAAGGTCCTTACAGCGGGTTACAGCGCCGCGGGGGTGGTGGTGAACAGAAGGAATGTCTACAGACCCTGTCGTCGAAGATTCATTCCACATACACGTACCTGCTATGTGCTGAGCCTGGGAGACAGTGGATCACAAAACAGATAAAGCCCCCATCCCCACGCTGTCTTACAGGGCCTCCCTCCCTTCTCTCCTAAAAGCAAGGCTGTCCTGTTCATGGCCGCACCTCCAGTCTCTGGCACAGAGTAGGGCCCAATAAATATTGAAGGAATGAACGAAAACACATTTCTGACAGGCTGAATCAGTTCCTGAGTCCAACTTTGGAAACAGAGACTACAGGTGGGGTTGCGGGTGGTTATTTTCTTCAGAAGGAAATTGTAAAACTGCCTTCCAGGTCAGAGGTGGCATCCAGCCAGCTGGGTCACACACCGGCTTCCCTTCTGACTGTGAGGACTTCCCTGTCTCAGGATGGAGCAACTGCTGCAATGACTTCACATGGTGGCCCCAGCAAACCCCTGGCTCCTTTGTGCTCTACTTTATGCGACGCAAATGATTTTACCGACCGTCTAAAAGCAGGGTCTGTGGGGTGGGGGCCACTTGTACATGGCTGGCATCCGGGGCCAGGGTCGAGCAAGTGCTTCGTGCAGAGGAATGGAGCCCTCTCCTGTAATGGTCACTGCTCTGAAGAATGCTCATTCCCAGCTCACCAGAGGCTGCTCCGGACCAGGCCTGATGGGGCTGCCGGCTGAGGAAGAGCAGAGAGTGAGTCCTTCTGGGCTGCAGTGCCCAAGGCGTGGACATCAGGGGTGCTGGGTCCTTTGTTCCAGCCTCAGCTGGGAGCAGGGAGAAAGAGAGAGAGAGGCAATCTTGGCCACTTCTCTCGAGGTTAAAAGGGGAGCTGCTTCCAGACACGAGACCTGGTCCTGAGGGCTGAAGTTTCCGTCCAGATCAGTTAACATGCAGCTCTGCAGGCTCAGACAGCAGAGCAGCCAGGAGTGCCCCAGAAACCTCTCCATCTGCTGGCCCGGGTCTTCCTGGTGCAGCCAAGCAAGGAGGTGAGCTGCCTGTAGGACAAAGGCTGCTGTTGTGTAGTGGCTGAGAACAAGGACTCGGGGATGGCTACCTGGGTCGCCATCCTAGCCACGCTCCTTCCTAGCCGTGTGCCCATGGGCAAATTACTTAACTTACTGAGCCTCGCTTTCCTCTTCTGTCAACCAGGGAAAATGACACTGCCTACCTCACAGGATTGTTTAAGGATTAAATGAGTAAATCCACGCAAAGAACTCAGAACACAGCCTGGTATAGAAACACCCAATATATATTAGCCGTTCCATGATCACTGAGGTCAAGATCTGCCCTCCAGCCCAAATTCTGATTACAGGAAAAAAAGTAGTGAGTTTGCAAGTAATTTTTATTATTTATATTTTTTCTATTAACTTTCTACAACGAACAAATATCACTGTCCTGCTGAGGAAAAATGGTTTAAACTTCTCAGAAGACAAGATGTCATGATGGGACCCTAGAGGCCAGAACTGGCAGAGTAACTGCCAGAGAAGGTTCTGGAACGTGGGTATGCCCTAGTCCAAGCCTATCCCAACATGAATCTGCTTTATAAGTACCCACAAGTCAGGGGGTGTCAGCATTTCCTAGAAGAGTCCTAGAAACCCCAACATGACAGTGACGAAGGAGAGACTTTTCCTGTCTAGACACCAAAATGCTTGTAATTAAAATGAAGACTTAGGAGGCAGGGAGAGGCAATGCATACTCCTTGAAGACAATCGTGAAAATTCAGGCAAACACACCTCATGTCAAAATAATCTCTAATCTCACCACCCAGGGTGCAACAGGCTGGTATATTTCCCTCGGGTCTGAAAGTGGTTTTAAAACCAACCGAAGCTGCCCTGCTGGTTCAACCACCACCCATGCTGACTAGGCAGTGGGTGCCCAGTGAGGGGCAGTCTGCTGTGACCAGGGGCGTGGACTCTCCACTACGTGGAGC
Source organism: Ceratotherium simum simum (assembly GCF_057802395.1). Classification (NCBI taxonomy): domain Eukaryota; kingdom Metazoa; phylum Chordata; class Mammalia; order Perissodactyla; family Rhinocerotidae; genus Ceratotherium; species Ceratotherium simum. The sequence continues at coordinate 18,585,041 of NC_141903.1, read as the reverse complement.
CCGAGTCTCCTAGGCGAGGCAAGGAAGAGCCATACTCTGGAAAACTCTCCGGCTGGTTCTCCACGGGAACAAGGGGCCTAGAGAATAAGGCCTCCAGAGCTCTGCCCTCTCAGCCTCCAGCATGAACGGGAGAATGGGTATAAAATGCAATCCTGGCCGTAACAGGAGAGAAGGTACCGCAGGACACAAGGGTTCACTACAGAGAGGGATCAAGGTTAAAGCAAACAAAAAGAAAATAAAGTCGAATGCCTAGCTCCCAGCAGACAAACGGCCTGACGTCAGTATCCCGGTCATTTCCCACTGTGTGAGCCACGCTGTTCTCCTAACTGTAAGGACATTCGGACTTTCTTAGAAGGGTGACTGGCTTGTTCTTGGCACGTGCCCAGAGACCTGTTGGTAAAGCCTGGCTTCAGGCTGCTTCTTTAGGACGAGGACTTGATCTGTTCTGTGCTCCACTGTCTCCCTGGCTCAGCGCATAGTAGGTACATGTGTAGAATGAATCATCTTCAACCACAGGGACTGTAGACGTTCCTTTTGTTCACCACTATCTCCCTGGGGCTGAACACAGCGTTAGGCATACAGCAGAGGTCAAATAAATGTGTTTGGAATGTTTCACCTGTGTGGGATCAAGGGCTCCTGAAGACTGAATGTTCAATTAACTCACGCAACTTAAGATTCCCTCTCCCCACAAAAAAACCCAGAGACCAGAACCCCAGGCCCTGGACAAACAAGTCTGGGCACTAGACTTGCTATGGCAAACTGTACAATTTCTGAGTTCCAGCCCAGCCAGCTGTCCGACAGGCACTTCACACAAAATCCCTCCCCCGAAATAGCTCTAAGCCTGCCAGTCTGCAGAGACGGGAACAGGAAATGGAAAATCACCATGTCCTCACTCACTGCTCTGCAGCACTGGAGCCCCGAGCCCCGATTAACTCGGCGGGAGCCCTCACGTGACAGACCACTTTTTCCAGTCCGTCCTGCGCTGTGTGGCCACCAACGAAATGCCACTGATTAGAAGATGCACCATCGATGTTGCAGCAGGTTTTTGGAGGAAATAATAAACGATGGTCATGTTAAGTGCACACATTAACTGTAAGACCCATTCTGCTTTCTGAAATGTGAAACCACGGCAGGGAGGAAATGCAGTATTCCTCCTGGCCACCCTTGCGTGAGACGCAGGAGCTCTTAAATTATCTCCTGGGCAGGGACAGCCACATTTCCTTGCAGACTTGGGTTTAATCCTACAAATAAATCTCATGCCTTGTCCGAAGCAGACCCCGGAAAAAGGCCACCTGGAAAAATCACGCCCTTTGCATCCGCTGCCTACAATTAGTGCCCCGGAAGCCTCTCCAGCACTCCCGGCTTTGGGGAGAGCTGGTGCGCTTAACTTCCCCAGGCAGGAAGGCAGCGCCTTCCTTCATCCTTGTCTCCCAGGAGGGATTAAGACTGCTTTCAAGTTTCCGAAGTCTCCAGTGGGGGCGACCTCATCCCGCCCCAGTGCCCTGCTGTCAGAGAAGCTGCTTCTCAGAAGCAACAGCTGCTAAGTGATCAAAGCAGGAGGGAAGGGGAGGAACGCAGCGGGGAGTGAGGGGGAGTAAGGTTGTCTACAGGGAGAGACAGGCCTCTCCTGGAATCTCCTGAGCAAGGGCAGCAGCCTGCAGGCAGCGGCTTTTATTGGTAGCTGCCCTAAGAGATGAAGCTACTGATTTCTAGCTTGAGGAGACTTAAAAGCAATCAGTCTGGAAACTCATTTCTCACCTGGGCGTCCTGGACAGGACAAGGCAGAAAGGTGGAATGCCAATGCACACCTCGCTGGGAGCACAGAAGAAAAACCACAGGTGGGCACTGGTGAGGGGCCAGGATGGAGGAGGGACATCGCTCCTCTTCTGATGGTTTGTGGTTTACACGGAAAAGAGAGGTTCCAAAGGCTCCCCACAAATTAAGTTCAATTTAAGGAAAAAGGGATCCCATTAGCTGTTGGTTAAAACCTCTACAAGATAATTTAGGGCTACCTATCAAAATCTTAAATGCACACACCTTTGACCAAAGCAATTCCACCTCTGGGAATATATCTCACAGACATACTGAAGTGTGCAAAGATATAGGGAAAAGGACAGTTGTCCTATTGTTTATAGCAGTGAAGAAACAGAAGGCAATCTACACGTCTACTGACAGAGGAAGCACTGAATAGACGGCAGTGTTCATAATATGGAGAACTCTGCAGTCAACAAAAAGAGCCAGGAAAATCCACCCAGACTGACTGGAAAGACGGTCTGTGATGTACTATGAAGAAAGCACCTTTGGGCCGGCCCCGTGGCTTAGCGGTTAAGTGCGTGCGCTCTGCTGCTGGCGGCCCGGGTTCGGATCCCGGCACGCACCAACACACCGCTTCTCTGGCCATGCTGAGGCCGAGTCCCACACACGGCAACTAGAAGGATGTGCAACTATGACATACAACGATCTACTGGGGCTTTGGGGGGAAAAAATAAATAAATAAAAATCTTTAATAAAAAAAAAGAAAGCACCTTTGGTTTTAACCCACTTGTGTAAATATACAGTCGATTCTGGTTATTTAAGGAGTCACATTCTATCAAGTCCCATGAACACAGAATTAGTGAATACAGAACCATTGCTCCCACAGGAAACAGAGGGTTAGGTTCCTATGAGCCTCTGACCACATTTTCATCAATCGATCAATATATAACCTTGTTTTGTGTATTTCTGTTGAATATATTGTTGATTCATTATCGTTGAACTCACAGCTGACCATAACTCATGCCTGAACACACACATTTCACCTGAAACACATATTTTCTCCACAAGGCATGTCACAGCCTTCCTGTATGGAAGAACACTGGACAGCACTTCTGCTATGGTTGGGGGCCATTTTAAATAGCAAAATCATCAATAAGCAGAAAAATGAGAAAACGTGGCAGTAAATAGAGTGAGAAAAGGACACTTGTTTTAAGTGTGAGACCTGAAACAGGAAGGCAGAGTGTTGCCTGGTTCGACCTCCGCTGGGAACGGGCATGCCGGGCAACTCACATATTTTGCTGCTCCGCACATGTCCACGAACGACCACAAAAGTTCTGTGAGTACTGATTTTGGGGTTACAAATTTTAGCGAGTAGGCAAATTTGCAAGTACGGAATTTGTGAATCATGAGGATTGACTGTACGTCTGTATATACACAGACCATTTCTAGAAAATATACTAGATCACTTTTGGAAGAAGACAAAAAAACCTGTTCCCAGAAGTTCCTCTTTTTTTTTTTTTACTTTTTTTTGTGTGTGTGTGAGGAAGATCAGCCCTGAGCTAACATCTGATGCCCATCCTCTTCTTTTTGCTGAGGAAGAGTGGCCCTGGGCTAACATCCGTGCCCATCTTCCTCTACTTTATATGAGACGCCGTCACAGCATGGCTTGACAAGCGGTGCATCAGTGCGTGCCCGGGATCCGAACCTGCGAACCCCGGGCCACGGAAGCGGAGCGTATGCACTTAACTGCTGCGCCACTGGACAGGCCCCAGAAGTTACCTCTAGAGAGTGGGATGGCAATAGGTTTTTATTTTATTCTTTGAATCTCACTTTACAAGTGAGTATACCATTCCTTTTTTTTTTTTAATTTATTTATTTTTTTCCCCCAAAGCCCCAGTAGATAGTTGTATGTCATAGCTGCATATCCTTCTAGTTGCTGTATGTGGGACGTGGCCTCAGCATGGCCGGAGAAGCGGTGTGTCGGTGCGCGCCCGGGATCCGAACCCAGGACTCCAGAAGCGGAGCGCATGCACTTAACCGCTAAGCCACGGGGCCGGCCCGAGTATACCTTTTCTAATTTTAGAAATCTACAGGAAGGAGATGGGCCATTCCACAGATAAGCACAGCACAGCATGACAGGCTCCACCTGGACTAAGGGACGCTGCCCTGCGGGAGGGCCGGTGTCTAGAGAGGGGCCCCTTCCTTGCAGAAAGGCCATGTGACCAGCCTCCTGCTGGAGGCCTCCCTCTCCTGGGGAGGAGGATGAGGGCTGAGGTGAAGGCCAGCCTATGCTCGGCCTCAGCTACAAAAACCAGTAGTCAGAACTTTACCCCAAGAAAGAGATGGACTTGTCACCCTTAGCTTCCACTGCTTTTCACACGCCAGAAGCTGTCGGCCAGGGGCAGGATGGGGCTCACAGTCCAGAAGAAAACAACCCAGCACTGAGAGACCTTGTTTTCCCAGGGAGGGGGTGGGAAGCCGGAAGTCACAGCGAAAGAAGACAGAAGTTTGCAAAGGAAAGTATGATGGAATCGGGATTAGATGGAGAGAAAAAAAAGAATGGAAAAGGGAGGAAGAGAGGCAACCTGGCAATTTTGTATACTGGGCAGTTTATATGAGTGTAATCTATGATTCACTCCCCACCAGTCCTTGTAAGTGAAAAGAGGTTTATTTTCCCAATTATGAAAACACATAAGTACATCTAGGTCTGTAAGGCTACACACCAAACTGTAGGAGTGGGACTACAGGTCTGGGGGGTAAACCAATTTTGTACACTAGGCACTTCTGGATCTTTCAGATTTTTCACAATAAAAATGTACCTCATACTTCTTGTATCATAATAATAAGGTCTTACATCTAAGGCCATGCTACCCTAGCAAAACGACCACTGGTCACTACTCTTGCTTTCCTAGCTTTCTTTTCCCCCCTCTCTCCTCTGCATGCTGGTCCATGGCTAAGGACCATGGGCTAAGGACCTAGCACCCAGTCATCTCTGAGCAGCAACACCAGGCAAAAGCAAAACTCCAAGGTTCCTCAAAAGTTCAACACAGAGGCGCTGGTCCCATGGCCTAGCAGTTAAGTTCAGCGTGCTCCACTTTGGCGGCCCAGGTTCAGCTCCCGGGTGCAGACCTACACCACTCATCATCAGCCATCCTGTGGCAGTGACCCACATACAAATTAGAGGAAGATTGGCACAGACGTTAGCTTAGAGCGAATCTTCCTCAGGAAAAAAAAAAAATGTCAACACAGAATTACTATAGGACCAGCAATTCCACTCCTAGGTATATACCCAAGAGAACTGAAAACAGGTGTTCAAACAAAACTGGTACCTGAATGTTCATAGCAGCACTAACCAACAACAGCCTAAAGGTGAAAGCAACCCAAATGTCCATCAACAGATGGATGGATCAACTAATCATGGTCTATCCAGACACTGAAAGATTATTCAGCCACAGCAAGGACTGAAGTACTGACACGTGCCGCAACACGGACAAACCTTGAAAACATTAAGTGAAAGAAGCCAGACACAAAAGGCCACGTATTATATTACATGAAATATTCAGAATAGGCAAATCCATACAGACACAAAACAGGTTAGTGGTTGCCAGGGGCCAGGGGTGGGAAGGAATGGGAAGTGACTGATTAATGGGTACGAGGGTTTCTTCTGGGGTGATGCAAATGTTCTGGAACTAGATTGAGGTGACAGTTGTACAACAGTGAGAATGTACTAAATGCCACATAATTGCACACTTTAAAATGGTTAAAATGGTGAATTTTATGTTGTGGTATAAATTTTACCTCAACTAAAAAAAATAAAACTCTTAGCTGTGTGACCTTGGGCAAGTTACTTAGCCTCTCTGAACCTATAAAATGGGCAGATGACAGCACGACCACGTAAGCTGGTTGTGAGGATTCCATGAGATGTGTGGGTTAAGTGCTTGGTACAGGGCTGGGCGGGTAGAAAGGGACCAGTAAGCAAGGAAGCTGCCACCGCCAGGATGAAGATTATTATGCCACACTGTCAAAGCCAACTCACTTGGAAGTGGGTGGGGTTTCCACGTTTTCTTTTTTTTTTTTAAAGATTTTATTTTTTTCCCCCAAAGCCCCAGTAGATAGTTGTATGTCACAGCTGCACATCCTTCTAGTTGCTGTATGTGGGACTCGGCCTCAGGATGGACGGAGAAGTGGTGCCTCGATGCGCACCCGGGATCCGAACCCGGGCCACCAGCATTGCAGCACGCGCACTTAACCACCAAGCCACAGGGCCGGCCCATCCACGTTTTCAAATTATCCCTTTAACTAAACAACAACAACAAGACGGTTGGGGGAGGGGTGATGTATAAGATGAAAGATTAAGGAGAGTGGCTCTACCATATTTATAGTATATTTATATCTAGACTATATTTACAGTCTGGTCTGTGTTAAGGGAAGAAACACAAACAATTAACTCGGTCATAGAGGGACCAAGGGGCGGCTATGACACTTGTCCACCACGGAGCAACCTACAGGCTCCTGCTTTTTCCACCTCCTTCCACAGGCCTGTAGACATGGGTCTTTGACTGACCCCTGCTTTATTTGGGCAGAATGGGCTGCATGTAGGTGAAAAGGTTCCATCTGTGCAAACGCCTTTATCTGGAAGCAGCTCTAAAAACCTCAGAACTGACAGGTGGGGGCAGGAAGAACTGTCGCTCTTCTTATCTATCTGGAAATTATTTGGTACAGAATTAGCAGAACTCAAAACTTCCTGAGGCAAGGTGACCTCCCTCACGGCTGACGGTGGTCGGCCTAGGGAGAGGGGTGGGAGGAATGAATAGGATTTCAGGCTGTCATGGAAACTTTTCTTTCCTTGGGCCTCTGAGCATATGGCAGGTGTCCTGAAAAATCCATCCCTGCCGTCCGAGGCTGGCTGCTGCCCTCAGACGTGTGGGTGGGGGTCTGCCTCTCCGTCTGCAGGGCACCCCTGCCCCGCCCCCGCCATGGCAGCGGCAGCACAAAGGAGTCTCCAGTGTGCGCCTCTCGTCCCAGCTCCCCAGACAGGCGCTGGGGGAGAGCCTCCAGGGCCCCATGGAAATCCAAGTCCCGGGCCCCGCGGGCCTCGATGCAGCCCACAGATCACAGACAGCGGCAGGCCAAAGGCCACGGCGCAGACTTCTCCGGGGCCTCTTGAAATGCGATGCCCATTCTGCCCTCCGCTGATGGGGATGCCTCACAAGCCCTGCATCTCCTCCCAAGACTAAAGAGAGCTGCATGTGGATCTGGGACTCGGAAGGAGCAAACAGGCTGGCCTCCTAGCAAGACAGGCTCCTCCGTATAACACGGGAAATCCAGCTGGCCCAAGGTAAAGAAAATCACAAATTGGGAGGCTGTGAACCCAAAGCAGCCAAAAGGATTCTAAATAGCAGCAGGTGGAAGACGCCAGGGTGGAAAACAAGACGGAATTCTGAAAACTCCAAAGCTTCTGAAACTGGGTGACTGTGCCCATGGGGGTGCATGGTAGCGTGCCAGGAGCAGACAAAGCCACAGGAGAAAGTGGGTGCTATCTTCTTGTAGCATCAGTGAGACTCAAGGATTGGGGGATGCCCACAGAATAAAACAGGACAATAACATATTGTGGAGAGGAATGTAAAATCTGATTGAGTCTTAAGGATAAAATACTAGATGTCAAGGAAATGCACGACTGCAGCCAGCCACTCTGGGGCATTCCGCTCCTGTGCGTTAAGGGCAACTTGGAGAAGCGCGGAAGCCCAGCTCTCAAGGAACCCCTGGCTCCATTCATTTCATTTGTCACGCAAATATTTTTTCGAGGTCTTACTATGTGCCAGGCTCCTTTCCCTCCCTGAAACTCACTGCTTAGTTGGGGAGGGGAGGTGTTAATTAAAAGTACATGACACCACGGGACTTACATCAGGGAGACTCTACCTGCCGAGGGCAGTGGGGGAATGCTTTCTTGGGGATGTGGGCCTGAGTGACGATTAACCAGGACCAGACGGGTAGGGGGAGGGAACAGGAAGCTCTCCAGGCAGAGGGAACAGCATCTGCAAAGTTCTGTTTCAGGAGGGGGCTTGGCTGGAACCCAGGGAGCGAAGAGGAGAAAGGTCTGAGGTCACGGAGGCAGGACCTTGATGGCTAGTCCTTCTCCTCAGACCGTTGGTACACCAGGGGGCAACTGTAAGTGGCAGGGCGGCACGGCAGAGCTGTGTTTTAAGCAGATGACCCGAGCAGCAGCATATTCACCTGGGAATCCCTACCAAGGCAGACAGACAGATGGTCAAAGCTGTACCGTGTTTTTAGTGAGGCCTCATTGGAAGATGCAAACCCCGAGAGACCTGTGCCCAGGCCTGGTGACTACATAATGGATCCTGCTCGGGCTCCAATCAGCCACAGTTCTAAACCCCTTTAAGAACAGTGGTTGCTCGAGTTCCCCTCCCAGCACATCCAGCGGTCGCATACCAGGAAGCAGCTGACATGGGGTTAAGAGCAGAGGTTCTGGCACTGTGCAGTTCTGGGCTCAAATCCTGTCTGCTATATACTAGCTGGGTGACCCAAGGCAAGTTTATTTACCTCTCTGTGCCTCAGTAAAATGGGGTACTAAAAGCCCCTGTCTCCTGGGGTCATTGTATGGATTCATGAAGGTCAAGCTGCTCAAGTCCTTATCACTTAGCCTGGTACATTACAGATGTTAAAGAAAATGTAGATTATTATTATTATATTATTATTATTACTATAATTCGTACTCATCTAAAGATGAACATGGAAGATGTGCAAAGACCATGGAAACGTACAATGATTTGGGAGCGCTCAGGCTCACGGAGGAGGAGACCGCACGCAGGAGGAAGCGGGTTCCACGTACTTGCGAGCAGGAGGCAGGAGATGGCCACGGCGTAGAGCTGCTTGGAGGTGGTGATGCTATAGCGGTCCAGGAAGTGGTCCAGCAGGTAGACGGCCAGGTGCCGGGCGGCGGGGCAGAGCTGGCAGTGGCTGCTCAGCAGGGTCAAGGTGTCGACAAAGAACCGGCGGCTCTTCAGGAGTGGGGAGTGGGCTCGGAAGGTGGGCAGCTTCAGCTCCTGGAGGACAGGCAGGGCAGAAGGGGGGGTCAGGGCTGCCTCCTGAGAGCCTCAGATGCCCCAGGAAAGCGAGGTGAGGGGGCCCGCCTGCTGGCTGGTTAGGGGGCAACGATTCCCTCCACATCCTGTTCGTTTTCCTTCAAGCCCTAGGATGGCAGCCCCTCTATTCCAGAAACTCCTGGACCGTCTCCCATCCGCCCTCCCTGAGCACAGGCTGGTAGAGTGTCAGGGACATGATGACAGAGGCAGGTGAAGGAGACGATCAGCTCCAAAGAAGCCAGTCATTCCTGGCAAAAGGTTCACCATTCCAGATATACAGGCCACAAAAGAATGTAGGCCCTGAGGTCGGAGACCCTCATCCAAATTCTGGTTCTACTGCTCAACCAGCTGTACCACCTGGTCACCTGCCTCACCTGCTTTCACCTTTGTTCCCTCCTCAGTAGCTGAGGAGTAAATGAAAAACCAATGGAAGCACCCGGCACACGGTAACCTCTCAGGGTCCATGGCTTAATTCTCTCTGTGGGCGGGACTGTGAGGGACAATTTTTTGAAAACATTCAACCTAAAAAAGGTTGTTAAAATAATAGTACAAAGAACTCTCGAACATTCTCCCCCTAGATTCATTAGTTGTTGACATTTTACCTTTTTCCTTTCTATAAGAACATAGACTTTTTTCTAAAGTTTCAGACATCATACATCCCCCCAGGAGACGACTTTTCCTTTGTAATTTATACACTGCCATGTGATCAGAATTTATTTGTCTAATACAAGAAAAACCAGTGAGAGAAATATCAAACCAACCAAGATTTTTATGATGGAAAACATTTTCTTATGTATTTACCATATTTACAATTTTGCCAAAGTAGACCAGACGCAATTTATTTAGGAAATGTCTTCACAACATTTTGTCAAATGGGGACACTAAAGGGAAGGAAAATTGAGGAAAAACAGGAAAGGAGAAGCTGGCAGAAAAGGAATTGTGAGAGGCCACTGATGGCAGGTTCACTGGGGGATGAGATTAAAACAAATTGGTGCCCCTCCTCTATATAAGGCCACTTGCTTAACCCTGGGGCTTTACTTAAGTAAACAGCTCTGGGACTAGGAGATATCTGTTCATTCAAGAGTATGAGTTCATTCATTTCACTCAGTATCTTTCTATACATTAGGCATTATTCCAGGCACTGGGGATACAGTCTGGAATGAGATGGACACAGATATACATGTAAGATTAAAACTAAAAAACTCTTAGAAGAAAACAGGAGCAAATCTTTATGACTTAGATTCGGCAAAAGTTTCTTCAACATTACACCAAAAGCAGGAGCAGTAAAAGAAAAAATACCTAAGTTGGACTTCAAAATTAAAAATTTTCATGCTTCAAAAGACACCATCAAGAAAGTGCAAAGAAAACATACAGAAAGGGAGAAAATGTTTGGAAACCATATATCAATAAGAGACAGTATTCAGATTATATAAAGAACTCTTACAACTCAACAATAAAAAGACAACCCAATTTAAAAATGGGCAAAGGAGTGAACAGATATTTCTCCAAAGAAGATATACAAAAGATGCTGAACATCACTAATCATCAGGGAAATGCAATTCAAAGCCACAATGAGATACCACCTCACACCCACTAGGATGCTTTTATAATAACAAAAACAAAAACAGAAAATAAACAAGTGTTGGTGAGGATGTGGACAAATCAAAACCTTCATATACCACTGGTGGGAATGGAAAATGGTGCAGCCACTGTGGAAAATGGTTTGGCAGTTCCTCAAAATGTGAAACACAGAGTTACAACATGACCCAGCAATTCCAACCCTTGGTATATACGCAACAGAAACGAAAACATATGGCCACACAAAAATGTGTATACACATATGTTCAGAGCAGCATTATTCATAATAGTCCCCAAAGGAAAACAACCCAAATGTCCATCAACTGATGAATGGATAAATAAAATGCAGTCTATCCATACAATGGAATATTACTAGGTCACAAAAATGAATGAAGTACTGATACATGTTACAACATGACGAACCTTGAAAACATTATGCTAAGTGAAAAAAAAGCCTGTCATAAAAAGCCACAAATTGTATCATCCCATTTATATGAAATGTCCAGTATAAGCAAATCCACATAAACAGAAAGTAGATAAGTGGTTACCGTGTGCTGGGGGTGGAGTTTAATGAGGGGTGACTGCTAATGGATATGGGGTTTCTTTTTGGGATGATGAAAATACTCTAAAATTAGATAGTGTTAATGGTTGCACAACTCTACGAATACCCTAAAGGCAAATGAATTGCATACTTTAAAGAGCTGAATTTTATGGTATGTGAATTATACCTCAATAAAGCTGTTGTAAAAAAAATAAGATGGACATATTACCCACTCTCATGGAGTTTATTGGCCCAGTAAGAGAGAGAGATGGCAATCAAATAATAAGACAACTACGGAATTCCAAACTGTGATCAACATTAGGAAGGAAAGCTATGGGCACTGTGAAAGCCCCCCATCTTCTCTGAGGGAAGGGAGGTCTACCCGGTGAAAATGAAGGTTGAGGTGAAATTTCACGCTGGGATCTCATCTCTTCTGGCTTGTTCCCCCAGAGAGCTCGAGGCCAGGACACGGCTATCTTGGTGGCCCTAGAGCTTTGCACACGGAAGATGCTAAAGCCTGAATAAATTATTTCCTCTCCCTTTCGTTTACATATGAAGAACTCAGTTTGAAAAAGTCCTATCCTATAACTCGGGGCTTTACTTAACTAGCAACAGATCTGAGACTAGAAGATTTTTAATGTATCTTTTTCAACCTTTTATTTATTTACTTTAATCATGGAGAAGATCTTTTACCCCCAGCTTAACTTCTTTAAGGAAAAGACTTGACCTTGTGTATTATTCATCTTCATTGTTTGATGAATTTATGCGGCCACACAGGACTTCAAATTCCTTGAGGGCAGGGTCTGGGTCTGCCTTTGCACCTGGTCAGGTGCCCAATAACTAACTGTTGAAGGAATCAAGGGAGGGAGGGGAGAAGAAGGGAGGAAAGAGGACTGAATTGCAGTGGTGAGTACCGAGTGCCCAGGGCCCACAGAGGAAGGTGTGGCCATCTATATAGAGTGGCAGGGCAGTGGGCAGCACTTTGAGGAGGACAGATCTATCTCGCCAAGTTCTGGAAGGACGTCTAGGAATTGACCTGTTGAAGATGCGCAAGCTCTTTAAAGGAAGAAGAGCTCTTCTTTAAAGGAAGCTCAGCAGGGAATACAACACCTACAAAGCCACACAGGTGTCCCATCCGGGGAATCTGGAGCCCTTGGAACAGCCAGACAGGTAGGGTGTGCTGGACAAAGCAGGCCGTGAGAGGGGGTGGTGTCCCAGCTTGTATGCCCTGCTAAGATACCTGGCCTGCCCTGAGGGGAGCCACTGAAGGATTTAGAGCAGGACATCAACCTGGGCAGAGGGGTCATGCATGAACCTCTCCTGGCCAGCCTCTTCCCACACAGCTGGTAGCAGCAGCCAATGTGGGGCTGCAGCTCCCCCAAATAGCGGCCCCCCTCCCACCCCTTCAGCAGCCCCCACAAGCTTGCAGGCTACTTGTGTATTTCCTCTAAGCAGAGGGTTCTAAGGCTCTGGACAAGAAGTAACAGCAATCTCAGACCCTTGGTGTTTTGTAGGCAGCAGCTGCCGGAAATTAGCCAAGTGACCTTTGGCCCGGGCCGTGCTGCCCTCATCAAGGCAGTTCAAAGGCCCCAAACACAAGTCAGATATGCTACATCCCGACCTCCCTCCCTGCTCAACTCAGCCAAGCTTAACTCCTTCTGGATTTTCCCTTGTGCCAACCAGGAGAAGAGAGCTCAAAGCAACACATTTGTAGGTCTTTCCTCTGTACACTCTCCAGGGAAAAGGGTCCACTGGCTTGAGTAGATTCTCACAGGAAGCCATAGGTGCACAAAAGAAAAAGTTATGGACCTTTGGAACGGGCAAGAATACATGTCAAGAAGGAGTTAGCAGCTGGGGATTCCTGGCAAAGGCTAGACTCAAGGGTGGGCGGGATTCTGAAAGCTACAACAACAGCTGTCTGCGATGCTCTTCATCCTCATTTCTGCTTGTCCCTCAGATAGCGGTTTAAATGTCACTTCCTGAGAGGCCTTCTCTGACCCCTCATCATTCCAAATCAGGGCCCCCCAGTTCTCCCTCATAGCATGCTGTTCTCCATCGCCAAATATTTACTCATTTATGTGTCTCTTCCTGCTAAGCTCTGGCTCCAGACAGCAGGGGCCACGTTCACTTTGTCTATACCATTTGCCCAGCACCCAGTATGTGCCTGGCAGAGGTAGGTGCTTAAAAACTATTTGCATGAGTAAAAAATAATGCATAACCATGAGAAGGCATGGAGGAAACTTAAATGCATATTATAGCCACGCAGCACATAACGACAGGGTTAAATTCTGAGAAATGTGTTGTCAGACGATTTCGTCACTGTGTGAACGTCATAGAGTGTACTTACACAAATCTGCATGGCACAGCCTATTACACACCTGGGCTGTATGGTACTCATCTTATGGGACCACCATCGTATGTGCAGTCCGTTGTTGACTGAAATGTTGTTATGCGGCACATGACTGTACCAAGTGAAAGAAGTCAATCTGAAAAGACGATATACTATGTGACTCCAACTATATGACATTCTGGAAAGAGTTGCCAGGGATTGGGGAAGGGAGGGACGAATAGGTAGGACACACACAGGATTTTTAGGGCACTGAAACTACCCTGTATAGTACTACAGTGGTGGATACATGTCATTATACATTTGTCCAAATCTGTAGAATGTACAACACCAAGAGTGAACCCTAATGTAAATTATGGACTTTCGGTGATTATGATGTGTCAACATAGGTTCATTGATTGTAATAAATATATCACTCTGGTGGGGGCTGCTGATAATGGGGGAGGTGTGGTCATGGGTATACGGGAAATCTCTGTACTTTCTGCTCAATAGTACCATGAACCTAAAACTGCTCTAAAAAATAGTCTATTAAAAAAAAAAGAGGGGTTGGCCCGGTGGCGTAGTGGTTAAGTTCATGTGCTCTGCTTCAGCAGCCCAGGGTTTGCAGGTTCGGATCCTGGGTGCAGACCTACGTACCGCTCATCAAGCCATGCTGAGGCGGTGTCGCACATAGAGCAACTAGAAGGATGTAAAACTATGACATACAACTATCTACTGGGGCTTTGGGGAGAAAAAAAGGAAAAAGGGAGGAGGATTGGCAACAGATGCTAGCTCAGGGCCAATCTTCCTCAAAAAAAAAAAAGAAAAGAATGAATACAGCCAAGTTTCTCCCTGTACCAAACACACCCCCACACCCTGTCTATATGGAGGCGCAGCTTGGCAGAGATTCTGAAGTCAGGCAGTTCTGGGGTGGAATCTCAACTCCACTATGTATTAACCTTGGGCACGTGAATTGTGAATTCCAGTGTCCTCATCTGAAAAATGGAGGTCAAGCTGCCGTAAATGTGAAGTATTTGGCACTTAGGACTTAGCAAGCGTTAGTGGCCTTTCCCTCAAGCATGGCAATCACACTGCAGATAAGCTCAGCTTATCTGCCTCTGTCGGGCTCTCAAAGAAACCCGCTTTGTACAGTGGAATGAGGCTTTCTACCTGAGGGTTTACAGCGGGGCCTGGGGCCTCTGCCTATCCCGTGTCCTCACGTACTGGGCAGAGCTCCCAAACCAAACGGAATGAGAACTCTGAGCCTCAGCTTCTGGCACTCCGAGAAGGGCGATTCTTTGACAAATAAACAACAATGTGGGACGCAAGCATGCCTACCCTCGTTAGTTGGAGGCCAGCTGATTACCTCCCTAACCCAATTAGGGGGAAAAGGCATTCATTACAAGGGCTTTGCTCTAAGGATCACATTCCTCCCAGGCACTCTTGACCTAAATCAGCTTGAAGGCCGCAGCAGCCGGGATGCATGAAGCCAGCCCCTTCTGCTGAGCGGCCTATATCCCAGAAACAAAAGAGCAGCCTGCAAGGGGCGGCTTATAAAGCTCTCCTGGATTACGCCGGCACTTGGCAGGCACTCAGCAGCCAGCGTGGGCAGAAAGGCGGCAGGAACCCAGTGAGGCAGGGTGACCTTCCTCTCAGCAGGGCTGGGGGCAGCATCTGTGTGGCCGGCAGAAAGGCTGCGGGGAACGCACAAAGAGGGGCACAAAGAGGGGCGGAGGGACGGGCAGAGGCTTTCTGAAACTCTTCCTCCCCAGCTGCTGGCCCTCTATCACCTGAGCCAGACAGGAGAGCACGTGCGCCTCAGGTACACCTAGAGATGAGCAGATGAGCAGGTGGGGGCACACGGACAGATGGTCGTGATGGAGTTCATGGAGGGGGAGGAATCCACCTTACAAAAACCTGCCTTGTTATCACAGTAGTTTATTTTATTTTAAAAAAAAATAACAACGGGCTAGAAAAAATGGAAAACATACACCAAAATGATAACAGGGGTTATCTTGGGGGGCTGGGATCTTCTGTGATTTTTATTTTCATGATTCTCAACCCTGTGGACTTTTTTAAACATTCAATCTAAAAAAACTGAATTCATAGAGAACAGACTGGTGGTTGCAGAGGTGGGGGGTGGGCAAAATGAGTGAAGGGGGTCAAAAGGTACAAAATTCCACTTATAAAATAAGTCATGGGGATGTAATGGACAGTATGGTGACTAAAGTTAATACTGTATTCCATATTTGAAAGTTGCTAAGATAGCAATCTTAAAAGTTCTCATCTGGGGCCGGCCCGGTGGTGTAGTGGTTAAGTTTGCACACCCGTCTTCGGTGGCCTGGGGTTCACTGTATTAAGGTCCAGCTCAAAATGTATCCCCAAGGCGTCATCACTTTGACAAAATTAGCCCTTTAGGGGCCGGCCCTGTGGCGTAGCGGTTAAAGTCACGCGCTCCACTTCAGCGGTCCGGGGTTTGCAGGTTCCAATCCCGGGCGCGGACATATACACCACTTATCAAGCCACGCTGTGGCAGGCATCCCACACATAAAGTAGAGGAAGATGGGCATGGATGTTAGCTCAGGGCCAGTCTTCCTCAGCAAAAAGAGGAGGACTGGCAACAGATGTTAGCTCAGGGCTGATCTTCCTCTTCAAAATAAATAAATAAATAAATTAGCCCTTTAATAACAACATCCCCCAGGCCAGCCCTGTGCTAAATATCCCATGTGATCCTCACAAGACACAAAGGTCCCGCCGAACTCCCACCCAGAGGTAATGTTTTTCTTTTTACTAATTATAAACTGTGTGTTCACTAACAAATTTTCACAAGTAGAAAAGAATAACAAATATCACTTATAATCCTCACGCAGAGAGAAGTACTATTAAGTTTTACACAGACTCTTCAGATGTTTCTCCGTGCAAACTTTCACAAAACGGAATCATAATCTCCAAGTGCGCCCCACTCCCCTTCACACAGCATCAGAAACAACGTTTTCAGTGGCTGCCTGGCGTTGCATTGTAAGGTTGGGCTGTGAATTCACCAGACCCTCATTTTGGACAACTGGGCCGTTTCTCTTCCTTCCGGTCTCTGTTCAGGGCACTCACGGGAGAGGCCTTCCCTGACGACCCCGCGCACCCCCGACAGTGAGCAGTCACTGTTGACTGAAGTGTCTGCCTGTTGATTAAACGGCCTCGCTGCCCCCTACAATGTGGTCTCCGTGAGGGAGGGAGCCACTTCTCTCTCCAGGTCTTGGCTGTCCCCTTGGTACCCAGCACACACTTAGGGCTAATGAATATCTGCTGAGTGAGTGAATGAATGAACGAATGAATGAATGGAGTGTTTTCCACGATCAACACAGGTGCGAGCTGAGCAAACACCAACTGGGGGATCCTCCCTCCGCCTGTGGCCTGCTCTGCCTTCCTCCCCCGCTGGTCTCCCTTACCCAGCCCTGCTTCCTTTCCCCGGGGTAACCAACAGGGTGAGGGGTAATGCCCCCTTGAGTGGGAAACCCCAGCATTTCCAAGACCAGAGGAGCTATTCTGGGGGGAAGGAAGATGGGGGGTGTCAAGCTGGGCTGAAGGCCTTTAGAAACCACTCTCCCTGCTGCCCAAGAGCTCTGCCTGGAGGTTCCAAGGCAGAAAGAGGAGTATCTGAGAGGGACAGCGCTCCAAGAAAGGCCAAGGACCAGTGAATCACAACCTACACAAAGCCCCTGACTGAGCTTCGTAAGGAGGCAGAGGGGTGGCCTGGACAGGCTTCTGAAGATTCCAGGCTGTGTCTCGTCTCCGCTGCTCTCCCCCTCCCCCACAGAGGCGCTGACCTTGGCAGAGGTGGCAAACACTCCACACAGTGCTGGGCTCAGAAGTGCCTGGGAGTACAGGCGAGGCCAACCCTGAAGTGCAGTTAAACAGACCCCGAGCCCACAGCCAGGACTGCTGCGCAGGGACCCCGGCCTGTCACTGTTGCAGGACAGATGGGGGAGAAAATTCAGCGTGCGCTCTTCACACACAGGCTCTGCCGGCATTTTGAGGCTAACCTCAGAGGAGTCTGAAGGTCACGTGCACTGTAGAAGTCAGCCAGTCACCCCTGGTTTCTCACATTAGGGGAGGAAGGGAAGTCTTCATTTTAACCCTTGGTGCCCCGCTCTGTATTATTTTCTACTGCCTCATAGTTTTATTTCTCATTACTAACCCAGTCTTCCTTCAGATCTCAGCTTAAAAGTCACTTCTTTTTTTTTTTTTATAATTTTATTTATTTACTTTTTTTCCCCCAAAGCCCCAGTAGATAGTTGTATGTCATAGCTGCACATCCTTCTAGTTGCTGTATGTGGGACGCAGCCTCAGCATGGCTGGAGAAGCGGTGCGTCGGTGTGCGCCCGGGATCCGAACCTGGGCTGCCAGTAGCGGAGCGCGCGCACTTAACCACTAAGCCACAGCACCGGCCCCTAAAAGTCACTTCTGAAAAGAGTGTTCCCTGGTCATGCCCCCGTAAGATATTCCCCAAGCATCTAGGACTTTTCACCCATCCGTCCACCCATCCACCCACCAACCCACCCACCCATCCACCCATCCACCCAGATTTTTACTGTCCTCCTTCAACCCTCGACTGTAAACATCATGAGGGCAGGACCTGGGTTCACCTTGTTCAGCTCTGTGATCTGACACAAAAGAGACACTCAATAATTACCAAACCCCCCAAGTTTGGGGAATGGCAAATACTTGAAAAGGTAAAAAAAAAAAAAAAAAAGATTTGCTCCTGATCTTAGGCTGAATAAAAACTATTCATCATAGTGAGAAATTCCAAATACGAAGTCCAGAGGGGAGGTACAAGAATTCCAGGGGATGCTGAATTCCAGGGAAAAGAAAAAGCTCTATCCTTGCCTTGGGGTGGCATATGCCTCAGCCTACCTAGCAGCAACAGAGAGTTACCGAGGAGGAAGCAGGTCAATGTTTACAGAGGACTGGGAACTCCAAGAATTATAAATTATGCACTCTATACTCAGTCATTTCTAAGGCAATGTTTCCCAACGTGTGTTCCATGACACCCCAGTCCCAAGATACACTTTCTGAAGAAAAGGGTTCTGTGCGCCATTAGTTTGGGAAACACTGCATACTACATTGCTCCTTCCTAAAGGAATCATACATTAGCCCATTAGAGGCCCTGAAACATTTGTTCAGGAAGAAACTCATATAGTTTTGAGAGACTCCAGGTTGAATTTATTTACCCACAGACCACCACCATCACCCCCTCTTCTCAGGGGGGAGAGTAACAATATCCCAGAGAGCTTGTTCTGGGAAACGGTGCTTTAGGGTGCTGGCGGCTGGGCACTGGTGCACTGGGGGAAATTAAACCCCAGCACGTCTGTAAGGCGAGACTGGTGGAGATCCCTGGCTCAGTGCCGAATAATTTGATGACTCTAAGCTGAGAGATTTGCTGAAAAGCTTGCTGAGATTAAACACCACAGCTTCCACCTGCAGAACGGCCCTGGTAAGAACCTCTACACGGCCATGGTATTAGGAGCCTAGGAGAGGCACAAAAGGCGGCAGATGCCAGCTCACAGAAGCCCCAGGCAGCCAAGGGCTGGGTGCCCTGCCTTGGGGGATCCAGGGGTTGGACCCAAAACTAAATCCCCCCACCCCTGCCCCATCTCTTATATATAATACATATATATCTTTTATATATATATCCATATTTATAATTTTGGTAGCTCCCAATTCTTCGTAAACACAGATCTGGTTCCTCCTTGGTGTTGCTACTGGGTAGACTGAGGCACATGTCACCACAAGGCAAGGACAGAGTTTTCTCTTTTCCCTGGAATTCAGCTCTCCAAGCTTCTTGTACCTCCTCTCTGGTCTTCATGAGTATTTGGAATTGCTCATTATGATGAACAGTTGTATACAACCCTTCTATTTTATAAATATGTATTATATATATAATTTGAAAGCTTATATATATATATCTCATTTGCCAGACACTGTGTTCCATGCTCTCATCCTCCAACAGGCCCACGAGGCGGGCATTATCAGCATCCCAGCATTCCAGACAAGGACGGCTCAGAGAGGCTAAGTAACCTGCTTAAGGTCTCCCAGCTAATAAATGATGACTCAGAATCTGGGCTTTCTGACTCCGTGCTCTTTACGCTATGTTTTGGGGGCTTCACAGGACAGTTTAGGTTTGTTTGTGATTTCCTTCCAAAATAATGTTATATTTAACCAATTATAAAATATCTGATCACTACAGAAATTTCAGAGCATACAGATGAGTACAAAGAAAATGAAAACCACCAGCAATCCCACCCTGAGGAAAGAATTGCAAGGGTGTGCGCCTGTCAGTATATACGCCTTCCAGTCTTGTTTCTCTGCACACACACGCCCCCACTTCTCTCTCAGGAGACTATCGCCCCTCTGACAACTGTAACTCACTTTAGGCTCTCCATCCCAACACCCACCCTCTCCAGGTGAGCCCAGGCAGTGGGACCACCACTAATATTAGTACCCAGGCACAGAAGTGCAACAGACAAGGCCACACTCAGGTTAGTGGCAAATCCTGCACTTAGACATGAGAGGAGCCCGCTAGGCCTGGGGTGTGATAACCACTTCAGACAGAGTCCAAGGTGCAGAGCAGGGCTGAGCTGCTCTCCTCCACCAGCCATGGAAAGAAAACCACGCTAGGTCTCCTCTTCTGTGCTTCCCATCATGCTCATCCTCACTGCTGCCAACTGCGGCCTCCCTAGGGAGGCTGGGCCTCCAGGCACTGGGCCAGCTGCTTGGGAAACAGCTCTAGGGGTTGAGTCGGCCTGAGAACAAAGAGTGGCAAGATGTGAAGAAACACCATGGGTAACCAAGGTGACCAAGAGGAAGAGGAGACTTGCAAATTGAAAGGGAAAAAGAAAGGGGAGGGGGTGCTTCAGAGGCCTCAGGAGTATACACCACTGACCTGAGAGGCCCTGGCCGGGATCACCCTCCTTCCCCTCTCCGCCCTGGTTGCTTCATAAAGCCCAAAGAGGCATTTTCGGTAAAGAATCAACATCTCTGCGGGAACACAATTTCAACATTCTCAAGAGGGTGGCCTGTGGCACGTAAAGTCTACAATGCCACTGACATCCCCTCCTGCTGACGTCCGGCCGTAGCTTCCTTCTAGCAGAGAGAAAGGTCACCCTCAGCCACCACATCCCTCACCAGCCCCCTGAACTCAGCAAATGGCAAGGGGGCCAGCTCAGGACACACCTCCTCATTCCCAGCAGCCAGAGCCACTGCCCTTCCGGGCATGCTTTGCGCCTGGCCCAGCTACAGGTGCTGGGCATCCAACCACGGCCACAGTCATGCCTGCCCCCTCTCAGGGGTCTCCCTCCCACCGATGACACTGAGCACCCCCAACACCCCCACAGACAACACTCATGGCCTTTTCATAAAATGCCCCTCACGTTCTTCACTTCAGCAGCTTCCTGATCTGACCACATCCCACACCTTCTCTACTGGGGGTTCCCCTCCTTCTCCCACACCCTCTGTCATCTAGGGGCAGGGGTCATCATGTACCTCCTTCCTGGTTCTCTGTAACAGGTCCAACTCTTGGATCTCTCTTCCTTTCCTCCTAGGTCACCATTCCTAAGCTACGGCCTTAAATGCTCTTTGCTCCACACTTCTGGCTCCTGTCCCCAACTTCCAGATTCCTTCTGATGGATTCTATCCTGGGCACCTTGACCCTAACATGCAGCTCGAAATGGGTGAATAGGGCAACCACCACCACTACCCCCCAGTCGCCCCAGCCAGGACTCCATTCTCCTGCTGATCCCCAGTCCAAGGTTTCTGCAACTGTGGTCAGTTGACCACAGGCACTGGAATCTCCCAGAAATCTACTGAAAAATGGAGCCTTCCCTTCTGTACTGACTTGGATAGCGTCCCCCCAAAATTCATGTCTACCCAGAACCTCAGAATGCAATCTTATTTGGAAATAGGGTCTCTACAGATGCAACCAAGTTAAAATGAGGTTGTAGTGGATTAGGGTGGGCCCTAATCCAATGACTGGTGTCCTTATAAGAAGAGAAAACAGAGACATACAGAGGAAAAACTAGGTGAAGACGGACACAGGAAGAAGGCCATGTGAACATGGGGGCAGAGAATGGAGGGATGCAGCTACAAGCCAAGAAACGCCAAGGATGCTGGAAACCACCAGATCTAGAAGAGGCAAGGAAGGATCCTCCCCAAGAGCCTCTGAAGGGAGCAGGGCCCTGCAGACACCTGGATTTTGAACTTCCAGCCTCCAGAATCGTGAGAATAAACTGTCGTTTTAAGCCACCCAGTCTGAGGCAGCCCTAGGAATCTACTACTCCCCACTTTTCTGACCTACTGACTCAGACTTCTTGGGCACCTATCTGTGCTTTACAAGGACTTCATTCGAGCCTGATGCTTGACTCCAAGCTCCGTGAAGGTAGAGAACTTTGTTTTGTTCGTCACTTACACCCCCAGTGGCTAGCAGTGCTTGGCATGTGGTCAGCTGCCAGTATGTGTTGAATGCAAGAATGAACAGGCACTGATGTTCAAGAACAACTGCTGCCTTGGTCAGGAGGTTTAACTTGTCCTTTTTTAAAAGCAACTTTAATAATCAAATGAGATAATGTGCATCAGCCATTCAACAGCGTCTGGCATATCATAGGTGCCCAATAAACATTAACTCCCTTAACGTGGTGGGCAGTGGGAGTCCTTAAAGACTACACAGAAACTAGCAATTGCTAGAAGGAGCACTCCAAGAACACCACACTGTGAAAAGGGCTGATCGTGCTGAGCAATGGAAAATTACTTTGTTCCAACCAGTAAGAAACTTGAAATCTTTCAGTCCTTTTGTTAACTGGTCCTTTTGACCCTATTTCCTAAAATTCTCAAGTCTCTCCACTTCCCGCCCTGGTTCAGATGCCATCTCCTTGGATCACTGCCAACACCCAGGTCTCCAAGGCCAAGGCCCCTGTCCAGTGGTCTGGCACTGCCTTCCTCATACCCTCTTCATAGCTCTCCAAGTGCTCACCGGCCTCCCCAGAGCCAATGCTTCTGGTCCATCTCCCTCTCCTTTCCTACTCACCTCACCAGACCGCCACCCCCCCCCTCACCCCCGCAGGGTCACTGATGTGTGACCATCACACGCTGCCCTGGGCTCTGGTAGATGAACTTCCTCCACACCTCTCTGCCTAGCAAGCTTCTGCTTATCCTTTGAACTTGGCTCAAACAGCACCTCCTCTTTGAAGCTTTTCACACTTCCCTAGGCAACGGGATGTCACCGTTGGTACAGCGGTTAAAAGTGTGAGCTTGGAGCCAGGTTGCTTGGGTTCAAATCCCGGCTCTGCCATCTACAGTACTAGCTGTATGGCTTTGGGTAAGTTATTTAAGTCTCTCAACTTGAACATGTCCCATCTGTAAAATGGGGATAATTACAGTACCTATTAGAAAGGGTTGCCTGAGGATTTAGATAATGGAAGGGAATATGTCAAGCTCTCAGCACACTGTAAGCACCCATTAATGGGTGTAAACCACTATTAATGATGATGGACCATCATTACTAACTTTCACTGGCCATTACAGCCATTAACAAATGGAATGGCCATAAACGGTCTTATATGACTATGTCCTCAGCTGTGCTAAGGACCCCAGGGTGGGAGTTGGGTCGGGGCATCTCCTGGCAGGGCCTCCCATGGGTCTACGGGTTATACACGGGGCTCAGTAAATGGCTTCTGGATAAAGAGGCTCTCTGCCAACCAAGCCACGGAGATGGTCCAAGGAAATAAGCTAGAACTCCGCCTTCCCCAGACACAATGGCCAACAAAGACTACCTGTGGCCACTTGGCTTCCTCCTTCCTGATCAGAAGGCTGAATCCCCTCCTCCCAAAACAGGCTTCCGGGGAGGTTCCTGACATCTGGGAGATGTCCCTAGTGGTCTGACATAAACTCCTCCAGAAAGCGCTCCATGGCCCATCTTAAAATTAACCATGTGAAATAAACTCTAAAGTATTAAGGGATAGTGGGGTATCATGTCTGCAACTTGGTTCCAGAAAAAACAAAATGTATAAAGACAGAAGAAGAGAATAAGGCAAATGTGTTAAAATGTTCACAACTGTATACTCTAAGTTTGAAAATTATTTCAAAACAGAAAGTTAACACAAAAGCAGAGACCAATGAGAGAGTTCAACTCAGAGCCAGCAGCTTTGTACTACGAACCCGGCCTTCTCACCTCGCACCGCGGCTGCCCAGGGTGTCGGCCCCACGGGAGGGGAAGTTCATGTTACACCATCAGTGACTTCAAGACTGACTGCAATTCCTCTGCTTGTCAAAAGCCGGGCTCTGAACAGCAGATCACCCTATTAAATAGGGAGACCCTGACCAAGCTCTTAAGTCCTGGGAGGCGATTATCTACCAGCAGAATGGAGTTAGCAGCCGTGCTGCCCACCCCACAAGGCTATTTCAACAGCGAAGGCCCGGAAGGCAGGGTGTGGCTGTAAGGCACAGATCCCAGATAAGGTGTCCACGATGAGTACATAGTGACGGGGGGGGGGGGGGGGGGGGGGCGTCTCATGCAGCAGCTGCTCTGCTCAGAACTTAGGAGACACAGCCCCTGCCTGCCTTCTAGGGATGGAGCTAGATCCAAATGGAATAATCCCATTAACAAGTGTATAATCACAAACTGTGCTGAGTGCAGAAGGAATAATCGAGGGTGGTCTCAGAACATAACAAGGGGCCCAGCCCTGATCTTGTTGGGGAGTCAGGGAAGGCTCCTCTGAGGAAGTGATGTTTGAGCTAACAGCTAGAGAACAAGTAGGTTACAGCATATTATAATCCCACAAGAGTGGGGAAGTACATAAACCAAACGTTAACAGTGAACTCAGGTTAAATGATACCATGAGGAAGCAACAGGCCAAATCAAGAATAGCGGACGTTCATCAGGACAAATGACCCAGTTTTCTCCAAAAATCAATGGCATGAAAAAAAAATTTTAAGGGCATGGAGGACAGGGGGACCATTAGAGAATAAAAGACTTAAGAGTAATTTTTTTAATGTAATTAATGCACAGACCTTATCTGGATCATGATTTGAACAAACCAACTATAAAAGCCATTTTTGAGACAGCTGGGGAGAACTGAATATGGACTGGGCAATAGAACACATTAATGAATTATGGTTAATTTTGTTAACTGTAATAATGGCATAGTTGTTATGTTAAAAGAAAAGTCTTTCTTTATCTGTTAGTAGATATCTACGGGTGAAGTGACATGCTGTCTGGGGAAGAGAGGAAACAGGCCCTGGGCTGGGTGGTGGGGACATGAGGATTCACTCTACTATTCTCTCTACTTTTGTGTATCTTTAAATATTTCTATAATAAAAAGTTAAGGAAGAAGCAGTGATTCACTCCAAAGAGTCAGAAGTTCTCTCAGTTGCTTGGATCTTTTACAATGATCAGAAAAATCAATCGTCATCAAGTACTAAGTTATCTACCACGTCACATCTAAAGACGCCACCAAAATTTAGTGGATGGATGAACCACAGGGAAACCAATTCCCTTCTGATGGGCATTTACATTCTTTCCAACTTTTCCTTACAGTAACTGAATCTATCCAGTTCCGGATGCCTCTGTTCTGATGATCCTCCCTTCTCCTCCTTGTCTCCCCCAACCCAGCCTCTCAAGTCACTGGATGACCATTTCAGGACTAAGTAGCTGGTGGTAGCAGCGTGGATGTCCCTATCATAAAGACAGCCCAAACTCTGGCACCATCTGCTCCAGTGACCTGCAAGGGACCCAGTGCTTCAGGACAATTCAAATTCAGCCTCAGAAGGATTCAGTTTCCCAATAACTGCCCCTTGGGGGTAGCGGACAGCACACATTGCAACGATGGGGCTAAGAGGGACAGTAGGGAGTTTTCTGGCCAGGGCTGAGGGTCACCTCAATAGCCCTCAAGCAGCCTGACACAAGTCTCCGGCTGGTTCCCTGCTGCAGACGGGGCTCCCAGACCCTGGAAAGTATTCAGAGTTCCCTCCCCATGCCCTGCTATTCTGCAGTGCTTTTCCTATTCTAGGTTCCTGCTCCTTTTAAACACAGCCAAGAGACACCATTTCGACCTCTGTAAAGGGAATTGTTTTTTTTTAGAGGCTAATATCCAGCGTTAGCAAAGCTGCTGGGAAGCAGGCACTCTCCCGCCCCACCGGTGGAAGTGCAAGCTGGTGCAACCTTTGGGAATTTATTAACTGATGATGTGCAAGGTTCTTAGAATCATACCCTGTGACCAGCAATTCGATTTTAGGAATTTATTCTCATGAGCATACGCACAGATAAAAGACTAGGCTCCCCACCGCAGTGCTGTGTAAAATGGCACACTAGAAACGACCCAAAAGACCATCAAGACGGGAATGGATAAACAAATTATGTTATATACATACAACGGAATACTATGCAGCAACAAAAAGAAATAAACTCCTAATAGATACAACATGGATGAATCTCAAAGCATTACACTAAGTAAAAAAAGGCACACAGAAAAGCATCCATACATGTAACTCCATTTATACGACTCTAGAAAAGACAAATTAATCTACAGAGACAAAAAGCAGATCAGTGATTGCCTGGGACTGGGAGCAGGATGGGGTGAGTGACTGAGAAGGGACACCAGGGAACTTTCTAGGTTGATGGCAATGTTCTACATCTTGATTATACATTTGTTAAAACTCACTGTACACTCAAAACTGTATGCACACTTAAGATCTGTACACTGTACTGTATATAAATTATACTTCAATTTAAAAAAATGAAAAAAGCAGCTCCATCTAAATATCCAACAAGATGAATTAACCCAATCATGGTATATCCATATAATAAAACATTATGCACGATACTGTAGAAGAATAGTTAATGACACAGGAAGTTACTTAGTATATATGCTTAAGAAAAAAAATTGTTATGGAACTCTAATATACTCCAACGGCCTTTTTGTAAAATAAAATGTATATACTTAGATAGAAAATGACCAGAAAGAAATATTCCATTCATTCATTCAACATAAATTTATTGAGTATCTACTACATATCTTTATTGTCACGATGAGCAGAAAGGACAAAAAAAATCCCTTCTGGTCATGGAGCTTCTGTTCAGTGGTTTCATAGAAAATATTAAATTATTAAAACGTAAACATCAAAAAAAAATCAAACGGTAGAGGAAAGTGTGTAAATTATACTACCACTCATGTTAGAATACACACACATTTGGTTTGTTTATGCAGAGAATAACTCTGGAAGGATTCATGAGAAATTGGGATCAGTGGTACCTTTCAGGGAAGGAAACAAGGGGAACAGGGAACAGGGTAGAGAAAGCCTATTCACTACCTGCTCTTTTATACAGCTTGATCTTTTTTTACCAGTTCATGTATTATCTATTCCAAATAAACACAATTGATTGTTTCTAATTTTCAGCTAATGACCAATAATCAGGAATTGAGTGGGGAAGAATGATATGGGAATGTGTAGATGATATACTGCGAAATGAACCAAGTGTTTTGAGGCAAGATGTTTTTCATTTTTACCAGACAAAATTCCAAACTAAAAATGTTCTGTGATGACATACACACAAAAGAACAGGAGAACCTACATCAAAATGTCAACAGAGATGACTTCCAAGTGATGGCACTGTGGGAAGGATTTTACTTTCTTCTGTTTGCTTGTATTTGTTTTTGCAGTTTCCTAAACAAGCAAGTAAAAAAAAGACCCCACTCTGTGTGTGTGTGTTTAATTACTTAAAACAAAAGTGAAAAGAGAGAAAACAGCAGACCTACAGTGTCACCTCTTTCTGCCAGGTTCTCAGATACACTGGAGAATCCTTGGCTGCACCCCCTCTACCCAAGGGGCCGTGTGGTTTAGGAAGACAAAGAAGAAGTCAAGGGCAGGGCACAGGGCCAGCCCAAAGCCTTGTGTCCTCCCCTCACTTAGAGAGCACAGGCTTCCCCAGCCAACCAGCGTGCCCGCCAAGCCCCTTGCCCATCCCCAATCCAGAGGCCCTGGAGGTTGTTGGACTGTGCCCGTCTTGCTCTCCCGGGACACCTGGGAGGCAGGTGGCACAGCCATTTCCTGGTTCACAGATGAAAGGCAGGCTCCGAGGTAATCTGCTTCTTCCACAGAGAAGGTGCACTGAGACAAGTCTCAGCTGCATGTTGTGGGGGCACTGAGCCCTTCGGTCTTCTAAGACATGAAGGACTCGAGAAAACGCCTAGTTTTGTCACCAGCTTCCTACAGAATACACTGGAGTCAGGGAGTCTCCAAACTGGCCGCCACCTTGAATGACATCTCATCCAGCCCCCAACCCCATTGGTCAGTCCATCTTTCATCCTCCATCTGCACACACCTCTGGGGACAGCTCAGATCACCTCTGCAGGCTGGACTACACGAAACTCCTCCTTATACTAAGAGCCCTGACATAGGATCTCTGGGAGGCGTTCCTGCACAACCATTCCAATGGTGCCAGAAGAATCCATCTGAGCCCAGTCCTTCCCTTCTGTGCTCTCACCTGTGTCTGCATCAGGTGAGGCAGTGGACACCCCTCGGCCCCTCTCCACACGGGACACTGGTCTGGGAATGCTGGGACACGAGGCACACCTCATGCTGCAAAGAACTTACAGTCTAGCAGGTAGGACATGTTACTACACAGGGTGACAAGGACACTGAGAAGTAAGCATGAGGTTGGGGCCAGGACACATGGCAGAGGGGAGAGACTTGAAGGAAAGGAAGTTGGCCCTCAAGCCGAGAGCCGCCCCATGCCCTAATTCCACCGTATGCACCCAGAACCTGCCAATTTTAAACTTAGGTGGATGCATCTTTCAAGAGGAAGAAAAAAAAAGGTGGCTCTCAGTTTTAATCTAAATATTTATGGAGGCGCACACCCGATTACCAGAAAAACATTACCAACAGCCTCATTGTCGCCACCAGCCTGGTGCTGATCTGCTCCTCTTCTCACATTCAGTGAAGAAGTTCAAGGGCACAGGTGTTAACAGGTAGGAAACCTGACTCCCCTGTACTGGCCAGCATCCCCCAGACCCAGCAGAAAGGTCAGAGGCGGGTAACTGAAGTGGGAGGGGGCTCTAGGTCTGCTCCAGCAGAAGCAGTAGGGCCAGGAAGGATGATCAAAGGAGCAATTTAAGGCTGAGCATCAGATAAAGGTGACCTGAGAGGGGCAGATTCTTCCAGAGCAACTTTCGGGGAGGAGGGTTCCATTCTCCTCTTCCCCAGTCAGGATGTCTTATCCCGGCTGTTAGAAGATCTTGCCAATGGGGTCTAGCTCCTGGCTCCCAGCCCTCAGCAGCTATGTGACTTTTGGCAAACTGCTGGCTTTCCCAGCTCAACCCCATCACCATCCAATGTCCAAGGGGATAATGCTGCCTTTCTTACAAGGATTATTTGTCAGACTTGTAAACCCCTCGGAGGGCAGTCACACACCCCAAACCTTCCCCTGACAATGAGCTACATGAGAGAGGCTGTCGGGCTCACAGGCAGCAATCGTAAGCGGAAAGGAACGACACCTGTCAGGTACCCACCATGTGCCTTGCACAGTTCTTAGGTTCTCTCACTTACTCCTAACATTCCTATAAAACACTTCCCCCAGTTGACAGAAGAGGAAATTAAAGAAGATTCTTCTCGTCATTGCACATAGATCGAGGAGGCTCCGTTCTAGCCACGGAGGCTGGCAGTGAACAAGACAGACACAGGCCTATTCTTGTGGAGCATATATTCTAGTGTGGGGGAAAAGATAATAAACACAAAGAAAATAATTCCAGATACTGCTAAATGCTATAAAGAAAACAAAGCAGGATGATTTGATAGAGTGACATGGAGGAACAGTAATAGAGAAAAGTCGACTCTAAGTAGAGGGAACGGAGACAAAGGCCCTGAGACACAAACAAGCTTGATTTATTCAAGGAAGAGAAAGGAGGTCAGGGTGGCAGGGGTGGGAGACAAGGTAGGCCATCAGGCCAGGGCCCTGTGTGTCAGGTATTACAGGTAGTGGTAAGGACTGGGAATTTTATTTTAAGTGCAATGAGATGATTTGGAGATCTTTAAGCAGGGGACTGAGAGGATCTAAGTTCCGGCTGTTGCGGGAAGAATGGGCAATGGGGGCCAGGTTTAAAGATGTTTAGGAAGGTCACACAGGCAGCTCAGGGTTTCACTGCCAGTACTAGTTTGCATCCCACACCAAGGTTCATTTCCACTGTGTCACATTCCACATACCGTAGTTTAATGCTATTCTGGAATCTCACATCTGACAAAGCGGGGCTCCCACTGTCTCCCTGACCCCAGCTCTGCTTCCTGCAGCAGTCGAGTGAGGATAACTGCTCCCGGTCCTGTGATGACAATTCAACAGCACATATGGAAACACGCTTCACGTCGATCTGGCAACATTCAACAAACAGTGAGTGTCTACCATGGGCCAGACACTTGTAAAGTTGTTTTACAGTATTAGAAATGTTTTATTAGATAGATGCTTAATAAAAAATGACTCTGGGAAAAATAAAGGGCCAGCTGTCACTCCTCAAGAAAGGTGGAGGCTAGCGTGGATTCCGGGTTCCCCCTAATCTTCACTTCTCTCTGCAAACTTTCCGTTAAGTGAAATCTTATAGAGAAGCATCTGCTTCTTTGAACAGGGAGAGGAAATAAAGGAGAAAAAGAAAAGAGTCAATACATTGGGGAGGCGGGACATTATAACCCCAGGAACCTGGGTTTGCCCTAATAAGACCAGCTTCAAGTCACAGGTGACCTTGAGCATCAACCCCTCAGTTTTCTATTTCTAACCTGTAAAACCTGACAAACCCATCCTCCCTCTGAGGCGGGCGGCCCAACAGTGAACTAACACGACACTACGGCATGGGTGAGGCACGATTAACGGAGAACAGCCTGCCCTGCTCCTTTGAGCAGCTGGAGGAGAGATCAGAACCCTCTAATCTCACTTACCTACAAAAGGTTGGCGATTCTAATGTAACTAAGCTGGTTGAGTTTCTACTGCTCTCAAAATCTTTCCTGCTAGAAAGGGGCAAATTAGGTCCAAGTCATTCCTCCCAAGCTATGAGCAGAACTGAGAACCACGCCAGCCTATGATAAACAACCAAGCCCAATTTCCACGGCAGCCCTCCCTAATTGATTTAGCTACCACCTCCAGAAAAGAACCCAGACTGTGCTGCCTGGTCTACCATCCCACCGTCCTGCTTTTTAAATGAACCACCAAGACCTGGATTTCCTCTCCAGATGCCTAAAATGTGCTGCCCCTTGGCCATCCTGCTCCAGGTAGAAGACCAAGCGAAGCAGAGGGAAGCTGGAGAAGCAACGCAAGGCAGAGATACACTAGCAGGTACAGGAAAAAAGAAAAAATGATTAATTTGGCTAGAAGACAGCTACTCCCTAATGAGGAAAAAATCCTGAATAGCTGGTGGTTTTTTAAGCAGAGCTCCATACACACTGGGTGCAAGTGCACTGGAAGTGGGACCTGTCTGTATACAGACCCAGATACCCCACTAGGAAGGCCTCTCCCTCCCTGTGCTGGGTGGAATAGTGTCCCCCCATAATTCATGTCCACGTGGAACCTCAGATGTGACCTTATTTGTAAAAACGGTCTTTTCGGAGGTAATTAGTTCAATTAAGATGAGGTCATACTGGATTAAAGTAGACCCTATTCCAATGACTGGTGTCCTTATAAAGAGACAAAACAGAGACACAGATAGATGGCCATGTGACACGGGACTCAGATTGGAGGGATGCATCGACATGCCAAGGAATACTGAGGAT
Source organism: Ceratotherium simum simum (assembly GCF_057802395.1). Taxonomy (NCBI): domain Eukaryota; kingdom Metazoa; phylum Chordata; class Mammalia; order Perissodactyla; family Rhinocerotidae; genus Ceratotherium; species Ceratotherium simum. The sequence goes on along the minus strand of NC_141903.1, from coordinate 18,553,948 downwards.
TGTCTGCAACCACCAGAAGCTAAGAAGAGGCAAGGAAGGACCCTCCCTCCTTCAGAGAGAGAATGGCGCTGCCAACACCTTGATTTCGGACTTCTAGCCTCCAGAACTGTGAGAACAAATTTCTACTGTTTTAGGTCCCCCACACCCGATTTGTGGTGCAGTGGGCCCTCTGGCCCTGTGTATCTGCCGGTTGCGCATCCGCGGATTCACCCAACTGCGGAGCCGAAGACCTACGTGGTTGCGTTGTTGGTTGCGTGGGTACTGAACACATGCTACAGAGTTTTTTTCCTCGTCATTATTCCCTAAACAATACAGTATAACAACTTTTTACATAGCACTTACATTGTATTAGGTATTATAAGTAACCTAGAGAAGATTTAAAGTACATGGGAGGATGTCGTCTAGGTTATATGCAAACACTACGCCATTTTATATAATGGATTTCAGCATCCGCGGATTTTGGTATCCGCGAGGGTCCTTGAACCAATCCTCCGCGGATACCGAGGGGCTGCAGTTTGTCACGGCGACCCCAGGAAACCAATACACACTCTTCTACTTCACACCTGTTCCCCAAACCACCCTTCCCTGTCTCAGTCCAGAGGCAGCAGGCAAGACACACAGGCCCTGTCTCCAGCCCACCTGCATTTTTCCACCTTCCCAGGGCCCATCAGCTCTTCTCCTTTGAGGTGAGGGGCGTGCAGGGATCACATTTCAGCTGCCCCCACCTTCTGCCACCGGAGGCAAACTGGCAGGGGAGTTTTTGTTTTTCTCCCCACAGCCTCCTAGTTTTGTAGCCTCTTTCATTTAGATTGGTATTTCTTAAATTCCCATCCCAGAGATACACTGGGGGGGAGGGGGACCATAACTATGTATTCCTTATACTATCATTTACCTAATATTTCTTTATATCGAGTCACTACTTTTACTTAAATGAATTTAAAAAAGGACTTGCTACATCGTTACAATAAATGGAAAATTAGCATCATTTAGCCTATGCAGAACTTGCTAGATATATATTTTAAACTGCACATTAAAATACACAATAGTTTTTTTAAAAGTCCATTCACGTACCATTTAAAATAATCTCGGGTGGCAATACTACGGGAAATACTGCCCTAAGAGTACAGTGATTCTCTCTCTTTAATTGGCCTGGAGCTCCGGGCTCCTAATCAGAAAAACCAATTTAAGCTCTCCAATCTCGTTTTCCTTTCTCGCCCCCACACACTCCGGGAGAGGGTTAAGGGCAGGAGGAAAGCAAGGCACCGAGAGTTCCGTGTTCCCAGGCGGGGCGACCTGAGGACACGGAATCGAGAGCGAACGGGACGTTAAATACCCAGTCCTGCAAGTGACAAGGGCGGGGAGGGACTGACCTTCTCGCGCAGGGTGCAGTGGACGTCGGAGGCGACTCGCCCTTCCCACCACGGCTCATCCATCATTGCGTGTGCAGCGCCGCGATCCGAGGCTACCGGGCTCCCCGGGCGCACCCTGCGTGGACACAGGCAACTTCAGCGGCCGCAGCGCGTCCCCCGGCTCCGACCCCCGGCATCCCTATCCTGGCTCGTCCCCGGCCGGGGGCCCTTTCCTGCCTCGCTAAGCGGAGCTGGTGGTCGCCTCCTGTCCCGGGGAGAATACGGTGCCCGCTCCCCTCTGCTCGGGGGACCTGGGGCGACCTGGAGCTGTGCAACAACTTGCAGAATTTTTATCTTCCCTTTTGCAAAAGTTGCAGAGAAAGTTGCCGACTCCGCTAGCTCGCCCCGAGGCTGGGGCTCCGGCGGCGGCCACCGGCTCGCCGTCCCCAACTCCTCCCCCGCCGCCCAGCCTTTGTCCTGCTCCCACATCCTGCCCTTGAGCCGGGGCGAAACTCACGCATCCCGCTCCGAACGTGGGGGGCTGCGGGCGCCGGGCCCCTCCCAGGGCCGAGCGGGCGGCGCCTCCGAGTGCCTGCACGCGGCTGGGCCCTCGCGCGGGGTGCTCCACGCTCTCGACGGCCGCCCCCGCAGCCCGGCTCGCCCCGGCCGCCGCGTCCCTGCGTGCGCTCGCGTCCTGCCGCGGCTCGCAGCCTCCGGGCCGCCGGGGGCCTCCCTCCCTCTCTAGGGGAATTGGGGGCCGGGCCTCGCGCATGCGCCGCCGGCCCCCGCACCCCACGGGGCGGGGGGCTGGGAATTGCAGTCTTTCTTTTGCCGGCTGTGTCTCAGCTTCCTGCCCGCCCTCCTCCCCCGCCTCGGTGGAAAGCTTCCTCTCACCTTCGCGGAGACTCCTGGTGGCCTCTTGGGCACGCCGCCGGCGTACTCCAGGAGCGCAGGGACCGCGGCGCCACCTGCGCGCACCACGCGTGAAACGCGCGGGCAGGATGCACCCAGAAAGTCCTGTCTCCTGCATGCGCTGCTCTGGCCAACTTGACGTCGGTTCCACCTGTTTTTTCTTTCTTTTTTTTTTTATCCTGTCCTGCTATGGGGAGGTAGATTTCCAAACGGACAATTCCCACGAAAGCTCCAGAAAAGCCACTGTTGATTATCCACGAGTCCCTAATTCTAAAGGAGGCTCAGTAAGTCAACTACTATTTATTGGGCTCCTGCCAAGTACATATTATCTACGCCTCACATTGGAGGAAAACCAGTCTTTTTGGAGGGTCCAACGGATGGAAAGCATTGTCTTTTAAATTCAGTTGATTGCTTTCGGAAAGGCGCTGCCTTGAATCAGCTAATCTGATGGCACAGTATTCGCGATCTGGAGATTCACAGACCTGAGGTCAAATCCACGTACCAACTAGGTGATTTTTGCCAAGTTCCTCAGACCTCTCAGGGGACTCACTGAGGGTGCTCTCTTGGGAACCCTTATGTGTAAAATGAGAATAAAAGTTGCACCAACCTGCTAGGGATATTGTATCGTTAAGTAAGATAATTCGTGTAAAGGGATAATCGCCCTGCAAAGTATAAAACGAACGCTCAGTAAATAGCTGCTAGGAAAGAGTCTTTAGTTTATGATTGGTTTCCTGCAAGCAAACACTACCTGGAAAAAAATTTAGAAGTCAACTTTGATAAACTTTAATTGGAGCTTAAAGAGCAGTTTTAACGTAAAAAAAAAATTACGAATTCTTGTAAAACACGTAGGAATAAAAAAAAAGTGCAGGCTCTTCAGGAAGAAATTATGAAGGTTGAAACATAATAAGAAGGGCTTGAAGAAACAGAGGTGAAAATAGCAACTTTACCCAAATTAGCTATTTTAATAAATTCTAATGGTTGTGAGTAGATGGGGGTGAGGGAGGGATGGCACAACACTTTCTAACTCTCAGATGGAAGAATATCTGTGAGAAAAGCTAAGATTTTTTTATTTTAAAAATGAGAATAGACCTGTATTACCAAATCTTAAAACATATTGCAAAGTTATAATTAAAACAGTGTGGTGTTGATATGAGAATGGATGGATAAGCATCACTGGAATAACTGAAAGTCTAGAAACATATACAGTATACTTAAAAATTAACCGTATGATAAATGTGGCTGGGGTAATTAGTTAATTTGGGGGGAAAACGTAACACTACATATTTATTTAAACCATCACCAAAATAAATATAAGAACCTGTCAAATGACAAAACTAAAACAATTTAGTAATGAGTTGGATGTTCTTTATTCAAGGGAAAACAGTCCATGGGTTGGGGACGACAGTGCCTGATGAGCAGTGGAGCGCTCCTCCCCAGGGATTTTGGGCAAAAGTGAGTTTTATAGAATGTTGGACGAGGCAATGTGGAAATGGCATGATTGGCTAGGAGGACTGGGATTTCCTTATAAGGCTGGCTGGTCCTATTTTCTAGGGTAAGGTGAGCTAGCTAAAGATGTTGGAGATTTGTGATTGGTGTATGTTAGGTTTCCTTGACAGGGGTTTCCTGTATGTGCAGGCTGACTTAGGTTTAGATTTGTTACCTGAGCAGGGCCGCTAGGGTGGCCTTCATTTTTTACAGTTCCTGTATATGAATTAACTTCATCAAACCCAAAGAACTACAAACCAACAACAACAACAATCACAAGAGAATTAAAGGAACACATAAGTGAATTATTTCAGAGGAGAAGGCCCAGACATTAAGGCATAGGAAGAAACCAAAGGCAAGAATGAGTATATATGTTTGAATAAATATGCAAGACTTGGACATACTGAATGTCACCAAAAAAGGCAAATGACAAATTGGAGAAAATGTTTTTAACAAGTGTTACAAAAGGTTGATCTTACTATGTAGACCTCTTGTAAATCAATACGTAAAACACTCACACCCAAAATGCAGAAATGGATGAACAGGCCCACCATGAAAGAAGAAATTCAAATGGATGAATATCATTTTTAAAATGCTCATACTCACTAGCCAAGACATTGAAAATTTTTTAGAAACAGAGGGATATATCTTTGTGAAGGATTTTTAAAAACACAATATGCAAGGTTGACAAATATACAGTGTTGTTGGGAATATAAATTAATATCATCTTTCTAAAAGCTCATTGAACTCAGAAAGTTTAAAATTGTATTATTTGATCCAACTATTCCACTTCTGGAAGTTTATTCAAAAAAATAAGCAGACAAGTATAAAGATTTATTGACAGGGGGTTTCATTATAATGCTTTTTTATTATAGTGAACTATTAGAACAAGGACTGGTTAAATAATGATTTGGCTCTTAAAAAATATTTTTTAAGAGAATGAATATTGACTTGGAAAAATGTTCCCAATATATTATGTGAAAAAGATTAGAGTATGACCCCAGTTATCCTGCATTCACACACACACAAAAGAAATGGAAGCAGATCCATAAAAATATTAACTGTGTAATCGGAATGGTAGGATTATGGGAAATTTCGTTTTACTTTTTATTCTAGTATGTCTGTATTTTCTAATTTTTCTACAAGAAACATGCATTACTTTCATAATCAGAAAAAAAGAGTGAATATTATTTTAAAATAAACACATGATATACTTACTAGAGTGGCCTTCCATTGAATGACAACTCACGGTATTGTTTTGTTTTTGTTCTTTTCTTTCATAGCAGTATTATTTCTTTCTCAATAATCTTTCTACGCAGGGCACATCGAAAGATGAAAGGCCTTTATTATTGACTAATTTGGAGTCCTCTTTTCCTAAACTTCAGCTCTCAGTTATCAGGAGTTCTGATAGGTGAGGGAGGTAGGCAGAAACTTTGGACTTTTCTCCAGGGGCTGCTTTAAGCGGATTGTGAACGTCATTCACACTCTGCAGTCCTTACTGTGTCATTCTCAGGAGTCTCTGGTTTTCCCAGAATCTCTGAAGAATGAAAGTACTTTGCACTGATGGTCACTGTCCACGGGTAGAAATGGTGTCGGTGCCCTTAGCAGGAGAGGCTTCTTCCTCTGGTGGACAGCAGGGAAACAATGCGACTGGAGATAATTTTCCCACCCACTCCATCCCCAACGGAGCCAAGAAGTAGTCATTTCTTCATTCGTTCATTCATTCATTCATTCAAAAACTAAACTTTTATCAAGTACTTACTATGAGCCAATTACCAACCACCTATCCCCAATCTCTGATGCTCACAGGTTGGGAACCAAAGATTTAAACTAAGACTATCCTACCTATCTACAACATTCCCATGTATAAAATGGGAAAAAATTTTTCTCTGGGCTTTCCAATCTTCCTCAGAGGACAAATCAATCTAATGTTATCAACTGCTCACTTTAACTTTCCTTTCTCTTTTTCTTTTCACGTGATGCACTATCTCACATTACAACTATACACGGTGAAGTATAGATGTGTTCGCCCTTGTCCCAGGCCTTGTTCTCCTCCCCAAGGGTAAGCAGCACCTTGTGTTTCCTTCCAGAAGTGATCTTTGCACTCACCAGCATAGACATTCATGCCCTTCTTCCCTTTGCATGAATGGCAGCTTACGGTACACATCCTCCTGCACCTTGTTTTTTCTCTCCGCAGCGCTGCACAGTTATCCCGTAGTCCCATAGTACAGATCCATCATGATGTATGTAACCAGTCTTCTTTGGCTGGACATTTAGGGTGTTCCCAGCCTTTTGCTGCCCAACCACGCTGCAGTGAATACCCTGGGTGGCAGGGGGGTCAGTGATATAAATTCTTCGAGCACTCAGCCTTTCAGAGGAAGTTGAGGTATATACTTTGAGCAGTGTTTCCTTAGGGTCTTAATGGTCTGCATTGCTCCATTAAGGACCAAAAGCATGAAGTCTGGCTCTGTTTATAGGGACAGAAGGAAGACATCTGGGCCATAAACTTTGAGACATAAGCCTTGTTTACCACTTTGTCTTTAACCAAAAACCAAACCAACTCCTTTAAACTGTTTCTCGCGATGTGCTCTACATAGTCAAGAGAATATTGGGCAAATCCTTTATGATCCTTGACTAGAAATTCTTGAGATATAACTCTACACATTAGGTCTGAGAACCAGGCAGTAAGAATAAAAAAGCAGCATTTTGCAAACAGGACTCAAAACCTAGGACATTTATAAAGCTGGCCCATATTACTCTTTTCAGTTAAAAAAATGGTATGAGATCAAAAAGGTACAAAAGGAATAAATAAAAAATAAATCTCCCTCTCATCGGGGCCGGTTCATGGGTGTGTGATCTACGCAGCTGGACAGCCTGTCATCAGAAAGGCCGCGTGCTTGGTTTAGTGCTCTGCTGTCGCCACCTTGAAATTCTTAAGAATTTTATCTTTGAACTCTGTGTTTTGTAAATGAAGTCCAATGGGACAGTAGTGCAGGCACATGAGCAGAGGAGAGGCGTGCAATAGGTGTCTGCTCTCCCTTGCCGCCCCATCTGCATATAGTGTTCTCCATGCCTCATGAGCACAGAGTTCTGGTGGACCTACTAGGCATGAGAGTTCAGCAAGATACAAAGGAAGTAGAAGGTAAGTGAGTTACATCTACAACTAGGGGAGAGGAGAGCAGGAGGAACTGACAACCCTGGAGGCCATGCTTTCCATTTGAACCAGAACTTGCTTTGAACACAGAAAGGTGTATAGTCTCCCAGGGCTGCTGTAACAAAGTACCGCAAACTGGGTGGCTTTAAAAAACAGAACTTTATTCTCTCCAGTTGTAGAGGCTAGAAGTCTGAAATCAAGGTATCGGCAGGGCCATGGTCCCTCTGAGACTCTGGGCAGAATCCTCCCTTGCCTCTTCCTAGCTCCTGGCTCTATCTTCACAGTTTTCCTAAAAGGACACCAGTCAGTGGTACAGGATTAAGGGCCCTCCCTACTCCAGTAAGATCTCATCTCAACTAATTATATCTGGAATGATCCTATTACTAAATAAGGTCACATTCTGACATACTGACTGTTAGGATTTCAACATATCTTTTTGGGCGGACACAATTCAACCCATAACAGAAGACAATAGGAGTCTAAGAAATACAAACAACTGGGGAACCCTATCATATCCTTTCTTATTGGTGTCGCTTCCTTGGATTAGGCCAAGGTAGAGAGTAAGCCAAAGGTAGAGAGTACTGATAAGATGTGCACATCTCAAGAAGTTCATTGCATTATTATTCACAATAGCCAAGACATGGAAACAACCTAAGTGTCCATCAATGGATGAGTACGTACACACGCGCACACACACACACACACACACACACACAGTGGAATATTATTCAGCCTTAAAAAAGGAGATCCTGCCATTTGAGACAACATGGATGAACCTGGAGGGCACTGTGCTAAGTGAAATAAGCCAGTCACAGGAGGACAAATACTGCATGATCTCACTTGTATGTGGAGTCTAGAAAAGTCTAATTCATAGAAGCAGAGTGAAACAGTGGTTACCAGGGGTGGGGAGGTGGGGAAATGAAGAGATGTTGGTTAAAGGGGACAAAGTTGCAGTTATGCAGGATGAATAAGTTCTGGAGATCTAATGTACAGCATGGTGACCATGGTCAACAACAATGTATTATATACTGAAAATTTGCTAAGAGAGTAGGTCTCAAGTGCTCTCATCACCAAAAAAAAAAGGTAATTATGTGAAGAGATGGATATGTTAATTAGCTTGACTGTAATAATCATTTCACTATGTGTGTGTATATATATATATATATACATATATATATGATATATATATATATGTATATATATATCATATATATATATACATATATATATGATATATATATACGTATATATATATGATATATATATATATATACATATATATATGATATATATATACATGTATATATGATATATATATATATGTATATATGATATATATATATATATACATATATATATCAAAACATCATACTATATGGCGCCAGCCAGGTGGTGTAGCAGTTAAGTTCATGTGCTCCGCTTGGGCGGCCCGGGGTTTACAGGTTCGGATCCTGGGTGTGGACCTACGCACCGCTTATCAAACCATGCTGTGGCAGGCGTCCCACATATAAAGTAGAGGAGGATGGGCACGGATGTTAGCCCAGGGCCAATCTTCCTCAGCAAAAAGAGGAGGATTGGCAACAGATGTTAGCTCAGGGGTAATCTCCTCACCAAAAAAAATAATAATAATAATATTATACACCTTAAATATATACAATTTTTATTTTTAAAAAACCCCAAACAAACAAAAAGAAGTGAAATAAAACCAGTTGAGTTAGTTTTGTACGGCATTTCCACTGTTATTGTATAAACTAAATACATGTGCAAACACAAACTATGAAATACAAATTGTGTAATTTTGGGGATACTGGATGTGAGTTAAATGTTCCTATTGTTGCCTTGAAAAGTGACATTGCACAATATAAAGATAAAGGATAAATCTCATGCAATATTTTTAATTTTTCTTTACTTAGAACATTAAATATCAAAAAAACAAAAAAAAACATGGCACGTCAAGAGATGGCAGAAGAAAGGAAAAAACTTTGTATTTTAGTACCTTTAATAGCACTTTCCCTTGCTTTTTGAACAAGGAGCCCCATATTTTCATTTTGCACTGGGCCTTGCAAATTGTGTAGCTAGCCCAGCTCCCACTCTGTCCCCTCTCAACTCTACCCTAGAGGAAACCTATTGCTATGGTCTGAATGTTTACGTCCCCCTCAAATTCACATGTTGCAATCCTAACCCCCAATGTGATGGTATTAGGAGGTGGGGCCTTTGGAAGATTATTAGGTCAGGAGGGTGGAGCCCTCATGAATGGGATTAGAGTTTTATGAAAGAGACGCAGAGAGCTGCCTGGTCCCTTCCACCATGTGAGGACACAGTGAGAAGGTGCCGGCTACGAACCAGGAAGAGGGCTCTCACCAGAACGTGACCATGCTGGCACCTTGATCTTGGAGTTTCCAGCCCCCAGAACTTGTGAGAAATAAATTCCTGTTGTTTATAAGTGACCCAGTCTGGTATGTTGTTATAGCAGCCCAAATGGACTAAGACATCCATTTATGTTTCCTCCCAAAGATATTCAATGCCGTATCACTCTTATTCTGAACTCGTCCATCCCCCTCCATGGGCAATCTTTGGGACAAGATTTTCTCCATTTCTCCCCACCATTACTATTTACCCTCACACAGTTTAAGCTCCTTGAAGACACGTACAGTGCCTGAGGTAAAGGAGATAATCAATACAGGTTTACTGAATTAATAAATGGTGGACGCGTGGATAGCAGAGCTAATAGGGGCCTGGAGGAACCATTGGCCCAGACTTCAGATTGGTAAGGAGTTATTATCACCATTTTTCAAATGAGACTAGGAAAGTTGTGTGACCCTGGACACTTATGCTCTTTGGGCCTCGTTCATATTAATACAATGGAGGAACTACTCTATCTTTAAAAGACTGTTGTGACTATGAAAAGAAGAAACGTGAGTGGAAGTACATACTGCTCTCTAATATTTGCCATTCATAATAATAACAAAACATGCTAGAAACTTCCTAGGACATTGCTCTTTACAGCCTGAAGCAAACACTGTGTGAACTCACTGTAGGGACTTGGCAAGTAGCCCTCCCTCCACGGATCACAGTTTCCCCTTCTGTAAAGGGAGCGAATGGGGTTAGATCATGGGGGATACAAACCCAGGGGGATCAGAGGATTAGGAAGACAACGTAAGAGAGAGAAGCTTGCTGGGTGGAAGAAAACTCTCACAGCCCTCCTGGTCTAACTCTCTCCACCCGTCACTTCCCACTTTGAAAGAGACACGAAGATAGAGAATTATTTCTCTCTGTGAGGAAAACAACAGCACAAGTTTGCTTCCCAGGGAAGCAGTAGGGAGTGGTGGGGACTGTGGTGAGCCAGAGCGCTCATGGCACATCCAAAGTGAGGAGACCCTTCTGTGCCTCTGTGATTGTCCAGGCTCCAGAACTTGGCCCATTATTGCCAGATTGTTAGATTTTTCAAAGAAAGAAGAAATCAAGATGTCTCCTGATTTTTACAATACTGCCTTTTCCTTTTTTCCTCGTGTGGCCACCCACAGCATCTGCCCTAGTTCATGAACTCCGGAGTCCGTGTGTGATAAGGAGCCTTCCAGTCTGACTAGGATTCTGTGGGGAACAATGGAGCAAGACCCTAAGAGCTCCCCAGACTCCAGGAGGAGGAAATAAAAGCAGCCATTAACTTCAAAGCCCCTGAGCCTGCCAGACCCCCCTCCTCTGACAGACAATGAACAGGAAGGAACCTGCGACTGGACAGTAAAAAACAACCAGACAAGTCGGGGCCTGCCGGCGGGACCCTCAAGCTGAGGAGGTCCTGAGTGCCAGCCGCAGGGCGCTGCTTTCCTCAGGCCACGGGACCCACGTCACCTTCCATGAGGGGCTTCCGAAGCTTCCAGGTGTGCAGAAACCCAGGTGGAGCAGCTGAGGATTAGGGTAGCAGCCACTCCGCAGGGGGGACTAAGGCCGGGGGATGGGGAGGGTGCTGTGCCATCTTCTGTTTTAAAAGTTTTTGGTTACACCAGTATCACTCTCCTTGTAACACTATTAAAGCATATTTAAACCATTTTAACGATGCTGAACAACTCCACCCTCCTACCACCACTAGGCGACCATGTGAAACCAATGTGATGGTATCCTTGGCTGGGCACATAGACAGTGGGGGGCAAGGGAGACCAGCTTGGAGGCTCCAGGTGGAGGTGGTGGAGGAGATGAGAAGGGGCCAGATTCTGAGCTTTTTTTTTTTTTTTTGGTGAGGAAGATTGGCCCTAAGCTAACATCCATTGCCAATCTTCCTCTTTTTGCTGAGGAAGATTAGCTCTGAGTTAACATCTGTGCCCATCTTTCTTTATTTTGTATATGGGACGCCGCCACAGCATGACTTAATGAGCAGTGCGTAGGTCTGAGCCCGGGATCCAAACCTGAGAACCCCCGGCCACCTAAGCGGAGCACGTGAACTTAACCACTTTGCCACTGGGCCGGCCCCTGAGCATATTTTGAAGTTAGAGCTGATAGGATCTGCTGATGGACCAGATGTGGAATGTGAAAGAATGGAATCACAAAGACCCCAAGGTTTTAGTTCTGAGCATCTGAAAGCTGAAGTTCTCATTTACTGAGAGGGGGACCTTAACCTCATCACTCGGGACTTTTGATGTATTGCCCTCCCCTCCCCCGGCCACTCCACCTCCCGCCAGCTCAGTGGGTAATCGGGCTCTAAGCAAGACGACCTCAGACTTCAGTCTTGACTTTGCTTCTTTCTAGTTGATGATCTCAGGCAAGTTACTTAACCCAGATTCCTTGTTTGCAAAATGAGGATAATAATACTTCCTTTATAGAGTTATATAAAGATGAAATGACATGATGCTTGGTATGTAGAGGGCACTGAATAAGGGTGAGCCAAAATTACTATATCATTCTTAAGTTGTAATCGTATGTATACATATTTTTGCATCCTGCTCCTTCTAAGCCCAAAATTATCTTATGAGCATTTTTCATGAGATACCTTAAAAAAATCTTTCAAAAATATTTTCAATGGCTGCATAATAGTCTATCATATAGCTAAATCATCATTTTATTCAGCAAGTCTTTTATTGTTGGATATTTCAAAATATGACTAAGAGCCATTGTTAACATTTACAGTGTTTCTGTTTTTTCTCTATGCATTATAAACAACGAGATGAAAATCCTAAAAACATACTCTCCAATTATATCCTGAGGATACACTCCTAGAAGTGAAATTGCTGCGATAAAGGATATGAACAGTTTTAAGGCTCCTGAAAGAGATTGTAAATTGATCTCCAGGTTAGTGCTACCCAAACACATTCCTGTCCACACAATGTTAGAAGGTGCCTGCTTCAAAATCAACAAATGGGACGACATCAAGCTAAAAGCGTCTGCACAGCAAAAGAAACTATCAACACAATGAAAAGGTAGCCTATTCCATAGGAGAAAATATTTGCAAATCATATATCTGATAAGCAGTTAATATCCAAAATATATAAGGAACTCATACATCTCAATAGCAAAAATACAAACGATGTGATTTTAAATTGGGCAGATGACTTGAATAGATATTTTCCTAAAGAAGACATACAAACAGCCAACAAGTACATGACAAAGAGCCAGCCCTGGTAGTCACAACTTGGCGCTCTCACTGCCTGGGCCAGGGTTCGTTTCCCGGTCAGGGAACCACACCACCCATCTGTCAGTTGTCGTACTGGGGCAGCTGCATGTTGCTGTGATGCTGAAAGCTATGCCACTGGTATTTCAGATACTAACAGGATCATTCATGGTGGACAGGTTTCAGTGGAGCTTCTAGACCGTGACAGATTAGAAAAAAGGACTTGGCCACCCACTTCCGAAAAAGTTGTTCGTGAAAATCCTGTGAATAGCAGTGTAGCATTGTCTGATAGAACACTGGAAGATGAGAGGAAAGCACAAAAAGTGGAAACCGGGCCGGATTTCACTCTGCTGTACACAGGGTCACTAGGAGTCGGAACTGACTTGACAGCACTAACCACAAAAACATGAAAAGGTGCTCAACATCACTAATCATCAGGGAAATGCAAGTCAAAACCACAATAAGATATACCTCATACTTGTTAGAACAGTTATTACAAAAAAAAGAAGAGATACCAAATGCTGGCGAGGATGTGGAGAAAAGGGAACCCTGGTTCACTGTTGGTGGGAATGTAAACTGGTACAGCCACTATGGAAAACAGTATGGAGATTCCTCAAAAAATTAAAAATAGAACTACCATGTGATCCAGCAATTCCACTTCTAGGTATTTATCCAAAGGGAATGAAAACAAGATACTGAAGAGCTATCTGCACCCGCATGTTCATTGCAGCATTATTCACAATAGATAGCCAAGACATGGAAGCAATCTAAACGTCCATTGAAAGTGTCCATTGATGGATGAATGGATAAAGAAAATGTGGTACACACACACACACACAGGAATATTATTCAGCCATAAAAAAGAAGGAAATCCTGCCATTTGTGACAACATGGATGGACCTTGAGGGTATTATGCTAAGTGAAATGAGTCAGACACAGACAAATACCGTATGATCTTACCGTAAGAATACTGTAAGTCCGACTTACATGTGGACTCTAAAAACATCAAACACATAGAAACAGAGAGTAGAGTGGTAGTTGCCATGGGCTGAGGGAGGGGGGGAAATGGGGAGATGTTGGTCACAGGGTACAAACTTCCAGTTATAGGATGAATAAGTACCAGGGATCTAATGTATAGTCTGGTGACTACAGTTAACAGAACTGTATTCCATACTTGAAAGTTGCTATGAGAGTAGACTTTTAATGTTTTCACCATAACAACAAAATGGTAATTATGTGAGGTGAAGGAGGCGTTAACTAACCTTATTGGGATAACATTTCACAAAATACACATGTATCAAGTCATCATGTTGTACACCTTCAACTTACACAATATCATATGTCAATTATATCTCAATAAAGCTGGAAAAAATAAAATGCCTGCTTCCCTGGACCTTCACTAAGACTAAGTCACCATTAAAAAAAAGGAAAAAATATTAAATTTCCCCCAAATTGATTATGAAATTGAATACATTGTTTTAGTTCACATTTCTTTGCTCTCCAGCAAGACTGGAGTTTTAAAAATGTGATTATCTGTCATTTGTGTTTTTTCTACAAACTGTCCTTCACTCATCTTTCTGTTGGCATATTCGAGTTTTGCTACAGGAAGAGCTAGTTATATATTAAAACTAACTTGGTCTGTTGAATTCGTTGCCAGTGTTTTTCCTGCTGTTTTAAAATTTCATGTTGGGTTTGTACATGTAGTGAAACATATTGTTTGTATATTCTCAGTGGCTACTTTCATGCTACAATGGCAGAGGTGAGAAGCTGCCACATTTCACTACAGGATACGTGGAATGAGATCTCTTTTTCCTTCCTGAGAGTCTATGCTTCCAAAGCACTTTGGTGTGCGTGCTCAAATGCACCTGGAAACCCACCGCTGCCCTAGCTTGATGGATGGCATAGGCACGTGACATCTCCTCTCAGATCATAGCCTCCCCATCTGTCCATGGGGCACAGTCCTGGGTAGACCTCTGAGCTTCCTCTTAGCTCTGGCATTCTTTTTTTTTTTTTTTTTTTAAAGATTTTATTTATTTATTTATTTATTTTTCCCCCCAAAGCCCCAGTAGATAGTTGTATGTCATAGCTGCACATCCTTGTAGTTGCTGTATGTGGGACGCAGCCTCAGCATGGCCGGAGAAGCGGTGCGTCGGTGTGCGCCCGGGATCCGAACCCGGGTCGCCAGCAGTGGAGCGCGCGCACTTAACCGCTAAGCCACGGGGCTGGCCCAGCTCTGGCATTCTATCTTTCCATTCTCAAGCTAGAAATTTGGCTTCAAGCTCAAAGCTCATTTCAAGAAACTGTTACTGTCTATTACAACAGTCTCTCTCTTTGCTCGAACTGTTATAACAAATTACCATAGACTGGGTGACTTAGAGAACAAACATTTATCTCTCACAGTTCTGGAGGCTGGATGTCTGAGATCAGGGTGCCAGCATGGTTGGGTTCTTGGGGAGAGCCCTCTTTCTGGTTTACAGACAGCAGCTTTCTTGCTATATCCTCACATGGCAGGGAGAGAAGGCTCTGGTCCCTTCATCCCCTTATAAGGGCACCAATCCCATCATGGGGGCTCCACCCCTATGACCTCATTCAAACTCAATTACTTCCCAAAGGCCCCACCTCCAAATACCATCACACTGGGGATTAGGACTTCAACATGTGAATTTGGGGGGAACACAAACATTCAGTCTATAGCAGTCTCTTAACTGGTCTCCCCATTTTTGATCCTTCCATGCTCCAATCCTTAACGGGCATTGCTAACATGGACCTTCCTAAAGGGCAGTTCTGAGCACGGGGCTCAAGGTCTAAAGACCGGACCCCACCCCCCTTGGCAGTCCTTGATCTTCTTCTCTGCTTTCCCAGCCTTATCGCCTACTGCTCCCTGTCAAAATAAATATTTGTGGTTCCCCAAATATTTTTGCTCATACCATTGCCTTTGCTGGGAATTGTCCCACATTGTACATTTTACATGGAAAAACATTACCTAACTTTTAACCACAGCTAAGCACCACCTCCTCCAAAAAGCCTTTGGTAACCATTTCCCAGTCCAGAGGAAATTTTCTCTTTTGAACTACAGTATTTTTCACATGCTATGTGTATTATGGTGGTTGATATTTATGTTTTACTTCCTGAACAGAAATATACCAACCTCTGAGGCACTATGGCGGGCCACTAAATTAGTGAGTGCAAACTGGCAGCCTAGATAATATTTTTCAGAATTGGGAAATTTCACAAAAAATCCTATTTCCATCTTCTCTTGAAAAATCAGAAGATCTAGACTACATTTCCATAAGGCAGCGGTCAGCAAACTATAGCCCATGGGCCAAATTTGGCCTGTCACCCGTTTTTGTAAATAAAGTTTTATTGGTACACAGCCAAGCGTATTTGTTTACCTATTCTCAGTGGCTACTTTCATGCTACAATGGCAGAAGTGAGTAGCTGCCACAGAGATTATATGGCTGACAAAGCCTATTTACTATTGGGCCCCTTACACAAAAGGTTTGCAGACCCTTGCTGTAAGGCACCAACTGTAGGCCACCACTGAGGCTCCCTTTAAATGGAGCATGTACTCTCCAGTTTCCACTGGGAACTTCCTCACCTGCTCTTAGATCAAACCTGGCCAGCTACCGAGTATTTATCTTACCCTCCAAGACCTTTGAGCCATTTGTATTTTTCATTCCTATGAACCCTCTAAATTACACCCTAATACAACATGAAAGCCATTATGCCATATAAGCAAGGCAAGCTCTAAAAAAGACCTAAAAGCATTATACTGCCAATCTTAAATTTGATGATCAAGTCTAATAACATTCCTCGGTAAATACAGCTACTGATGAAGTGACTTCTTGCAGATCAAGCTTGGGGTCTACATTGCCTGGGTTGATACTCCAGCTGTATCACCAGTGAGCTGGGTGACCCCACTAACCAAGACTGAGTGTCTTAATTTCCTCATCTAAAAATGAAGATAACGGCAGTATCTACCACTGGATTGATGAAAGGATTAAGTTCCTTCAACTAATATTTATTGATACCTGCTATTTGTCAGGCACTGTGCTGGGCTATTGGGATACATCTGTGAACAGAAATGACAAAGTCTCCACTCACTAAGAGCTTCCCCCACTCTAGTGGGGGAAATGGGTCAGGCAGCAGACACCACGGAGCCTAATACAGCCTTTCGGCCCAGCTCTGAGCTTAGCCATGGCTGTGTTGGGAAGTGCTGACTTGCCTCTGGCTGCCAGAGCCTTCTGCAATGCAGCCTTGGCCCTCAGGCAAGCACAACCTGGTAGTCAGGGAATTAATGCCCCAGAGGCAGCCCTCAACCAACAGGGTG
The DNA here is from genome assembly GCF_057802395.1 of Ceratotherium simum simum. Taxonomy (NCBI): domain Eukaryota; kingdom Metazoa; phylum Chordata; class Mammalia; order Perissodactyla; family Rhinocerotidae; genus Ceratotherium; species Ceratotherium simum. The sequence continues at coordinate 18,537,119 of NC_141903.1, read as the reverse complement.
TAGGAGCAGTGGATAAAGCTTGGACCTGCCATCTTTTGCAGGACAACCCTGCGAGGTATTCCGAATGCTTCCCAGAGGTCCTGGTGGAATGAAGACCCTCCACTACAGTAGTGAGGCTGATAACACCCTTACATTGACTTGGCATCCTCCTCATCTCACTCTCCGTGCATCGTTTCCCCACTTTCTGGCAACATCTTCCAAATAAGCTACCTGCACCCAAATCCTTGTCTCAGTCTCTGCTTTTGGGGAAATCCAAAGTAGAACAGACATAAACAAAACCAAGACAATACAAAAGGGTCATGAGTACCATGCAGAGAATTAAAATAGGCATGAAGAAAGTGAGTAAGCAGAGGCCACAGGACATTGGGGTTTGGAAGGCCTCAGCCGAGACTTGAGGGATAAGAAGAATCCAGCCATGCACGGACTAGGGAAAGAATCATTCGGGCAGGGGGAACAGTGGGTGCAAAGGCCCAAAGCAGGAGTGTGCTGGCATGCTAAAGAGAAGGGGCAGTGGACCTGGAATTTGGTGGGGAGGAAATGTGGTGGAGAGGAAGGCCAGATGGTGAGGGACATTGCAATCCAGGAATAATGACTTGGGACTTTATTCTAAATGCCATGGATGAGAGGTCATGGGACAATTTTAAGCAAACGAGTAACATGGATTGATCTGCAGTTTCAAAATGTCACCTTGGCTGCAGTGTGAGAGTGGAGTAGACTGGGGAGCGGAACGGGACGCCTATTAAGGAGGCTCCAGCAGGATCCCTGCACATGAAGAGGATGGCTTGGACTGGTGTCATAATAATAGGGATAGAGAGAAGTAGAGGATTTGGGAAATGTTTTATAAAGAATAATGGCAAAGTCAAATAGGGTCTACTATATGCCAGGCATTCTTCTAGCACCCTCCATAAATTAACTCACTTAATGTCCACAAAATCCCTTAGAGGTGGGTACTATTCTTAGCCCCATTTTACAGATAGGGAAACCAAGACACAGAAAGATTGAGTAACTTGCCTAAGGTCACCCAGAGCAGAGATTTGAACCAAGTCCATCTGGCTCAATAGTCTGGGCTCTAACCGCCACATGACCCTGCCTCACTTGAGCCCACTGGCATGCTGAGGGATCAGATGTGGAGAAGAGGAAGCTAGGAGCCAGAGGGGAGCCCAAAGTTCCAGATGTTCCATTAGGATCCCCCTTCCAGCCTCCAGGCCACCACTGCCAGGAGAAGAGGGGGCCACTGCCTTCTCTGTGATCTAGACAAGACCCCATCCCTCCCTCTCTCCAACACTCTCAGCCTTGCCACCACAATCTGCCTTGAGACCGTGGTCAGGCACTTGAACCCTCCTCAGCCCAGGTCTCCCAGGTCTCCCCACTCCCCCAGACTCAAATCCTCATGCCCACCATCCTCCCCTATTCTGACCCCATCTCCTGAAGACTGCCATTTTTTCCTCTGGACCCCAGGCCGATCGTTGACAAAGTCCCCCACATCCTCAAACTCCTCTCAGTGTCCCCTTCACCTTCTCCCTGCCGAGCTGCACAGACAAATCACGTCAAGGGCTTAAAAACACATCGAAGTCTGTGCTCCTCACCAGACTCATTAAATTCAAATCTTGGATGGTGGGGTCCAGGCTCAGGTATGGCCTCAGAATTCCCCAGTTGTTTCTCATTTGAGGCTAGGGAACAGACCCTGGCTCTCCTGAGATCACGGCTTCTGGCGGCTCCCTCAAGTGGCTGCTGTGTTCACCTCTGCCTCTCAGCTCCCTGGGCCTGGAGGTGGGGTGGGTTCCTCCTTGCTCCCCCTTGTCATGCCAGACCTTTCTCCATGGTCATTCCTGTAAAACCTTCTGGCTTTGAACCTCTTGTCATCAGAATGCAGCGCCTACCACATCTCCTTGTCGCAGTCACCTTCCGGAGCACCAGGTCAGCACCTCGTTGCTTGAGGATTTTAGCTCCTAGCTCACTGTCACTCTCTCTCACTGGCTTCTGCTTTAACTCTTAGTGTGTTTTCAACATCCAAACAGATAGAGGTACCTTCCAAGACTCTGGCCTCTCATTCCTTGACCTCCTGTCCTCCAAGCACCCTGTCTTCCACCCCATCTCTGCCACTCCTTGCTATGGTCTCACCCATCCATAACCTCAATGTCCAGCTCACCCCCGCTAGGACCCAGACCCCAATAATCCTTGATCCTGACACCTCCCCACTGTCTCACGTGCTCTCTCCTCACCTGGTCCAGATTCAAATCCAAGGTCAATCAGTCCAAACACTCCATTGCATGCACCCTTAACCCACTTGCCTTTCTCGTGATTTGTAGCATTCACTTGGCTAAACTTCAACCCAAGTTAAACCTCCCTGACTGTTCTGTGCCGGCTCCAGTGCAGCTGAGCGTGATGGGACAAAAAGCCAGCCACGCTGGCCGCCTTCAGTGAATTCCCCATCGTGAAGCGCAAATGGGCGCTCCATTCTGCGGGGCAAGCCCACTGTATTGCACTTGTCTTGTGGTTCTCAAAACTGGCCGCTGACCAGCAACATTAGTATCAGCATCACCTAGGAATGTGTCAGAAATGCCAATTCTCAGGCCCCACCCCAGACCTACTGAGTCAGAAACTCTGGGGGTGGGGCCCAGCACTCTGCTGTATCGAGCGCTCCAGGTGAGCCTGATGCGCAAGCTCAAGTTTAAGGCCCCTCCCTCTAGTCCATTTCCTCTCCTGCTCTCCTAGGTGACTGTTTATACTTTGTCCTCTCCCTGCAAAGGTCCAATACTTCCCGGCCAACCCACCCCCGCCAAACACCTGCGTTCCCTCTTCACCTGTGCCCTCCTGCCCTACCTGCTCTCTTGTCAGTAAACAATTCACCCGCTATTCTGGCTCCAAAGGCCATGCCCCCACTACTGCCCTGGTCCAAGCCACCACCAACTCTCGGTCGGATTATGGCAAAAGCTTCCTAACTAGTCTCCTTCATCAGCCTTTGCCTCTTACTTTGTCCTCCACACAGCAGCCAGCATGAACCCATCAAAATGCAATTCACATCTCTCCTTTGTCCGAAACCCTTCATTGGCTTCCCACCTCACTCAGTGTACAGGCCAATTCCTTCCTATACCCACAGGGCCCTCCATGATCTGCCCAGCCCTCTGTTTCTCCCCCCATAATCACCCGTCCCTCCACCGCTACTACCACACTGGCCTCCTGGCTCTTCCTCAGACATTCTGGGCATGCTCCCGTCTCAGGGCCTTTGCACTTGCTGTTCTTCCTACCCTCAGGTCTCTGGTCAGCTCTCCAATATCCTTCAGGCCTTTACTCAATGTCACCTTCTCAGGGAGGCTTTCTTAGCCAACTATTATAGTTTTAACTCCCAATTACTGACACTTCAATCTTTCTTCACTGCTTTATTTTTTCTCCTAATGTTTAGCACTATCTAATAGACTATATATTTGACTTTTTCAATCTTGTTTACTCTGTCTCACCAGGTGGAACATAAGGCCCACGAGGGCAGGATATTTCACTCTTTGGTTCACTGTCTCAGTGCCCAGCTGAGTGCTGGGCACAGAAAGTGAATTAACACCATCAACTTCTTTGAATATTCCCTTCCTATTCTCCCTTTAACCAAAACCTGGCTCCTTTCTGAGAACATGCTTCGACTGTGGCCCCCTTAGGTTGGGTTTGTTTTCTGTTCCACTTGCCTGGTACCAAGGGGCTTGAACTGAAGGTGGGTGACCTCCTTGCTCTGCATTGCATCACCCAAACCATTCTCCCTCCCTCCTCCACAAGCCCCAACACCTTAGAAATGCACATCATCAGGCTAGACTCTCATGTCATAATCTCCTAGGAACCCCCAGGACATTCCCCTCACTCCTTGAGGATTTGAGCCTGTGCCTCACTGTCACCATGTCCACCATTATCTCATCACTTTTTTTTGTTGTTGTTGTTATAAGTTTTTTTAAAAATTTTATATATTTTTTCCCCCCAAAGCCCCAGTAGATAGTTGTACATCATAGTTGCACATCCTTCTAGTTGCTGTATGTGGGACATGGCCTCAGCATGGCCGGAGAAACGGTGCGACGGTGCGCGCCCGGGATCCGAACCCGGGCTGCCAGCAGAGGAGTGCGCGCACTTAACCGCTAAGCCACGGGGCCGGCCCTCATCATAATTCTTGGTGATTTCATTATCTTGGTAGATGACTCACCCAAGACCCAAGTCTCTCGGTTCCTTGAGGTCTTCCCGATAATCTTGCCCTCCACACTACCTCAGCCCAAACCCAGACTTTGTTATTACTAACAACTGCAAACCATCCATTTCAGGGATCACGTGCTATGACCACCCCGCTGTCTTTCCAGCTCACCCCTCTGGCACTCCAACTCCAACAACCATTCCACCCCACTGGGTCTTTCATCCATTGATCCCTCCACCTTTTACTGTCCCACCCACCTGCTGTCACGCCCATACTTGCTTCTTTACACAGCACAGACCCCACAGTCTATCACTAAAGCTTTTCATTGCACACATTCGCAACTCTGCTGCCCTTTCTCACTTCACGACTTTCACCTGGCTAACCCCAGCCCTTGCTGAATGCAACTCTCCATCTACTTTACCTCTGTGCAACTAGATGTCACAATAGAAAAATGTGACACCATGCTGAAAGCCTCATTTTAAATTAATAATAATAGCCACATGCATAGTGTTCTCTTTGGGCAAGGTACTATTATAAGTGCTTTACACATAATAAGTCATTTAATCCTCACAACACCCGTATGAGGTACTATTATTATCATGTTCATTTTCAAGATGAGAAAACTGAGGCACAGAAAGGTCAAGATCGCACAACTAAGTGGAAGAATTAGAACAGAGCCCAGGCAGCTTGGCTTCGGAATCCACACTCAGAACCATTCCACCAGCCTCTCAGGTCCACTAACTTCACATGGTGCTCATGCCCACCAATTATACCACATTTAAGTAGGCCAGCCTTCTCTCTGGGTTCAGTTCCCCGGGCGCAGACCTACACCACTTGTTGGCAGCAACATACAAAATAGAGGAAGCTTGGCACAGATGTTAGCTCAAGGATGATCTTCCTCAAGCAAAAAGGGGAAGATTGGCAACAGATGTTAGTTCAGGGTGAATCTTCCTCAGGAAAAAAAAGAAAAAAATTATTTCAAATTCTCCTCTTAGTTACCTCTCTCTGCTTTACAACAAAACTTCTCAAAACAGTTGCCTATAATCACTGCCTCCAATTATTCACCTAGTGTCTCTTTTTATTTTTTACGAACATTTTATTGTGATAAAATATCTGTGACATAAAATATGCCCTTTGAACCATTTTAAGTGTATAATTCAGTGGCATTAATTACATTTACACTGCCGTGCAACCATTACCACTGTTTGCCAATTTTTTACTATATATAGGAAATCCCAAAGAATCCACAAGAAAGCTGCTAGAGCTAATAAATAAGTTCAGCAAAGTTGCAGCCTCTTATTGTCTCTTGAATATTCCCCAACCATGTTTTGCCTCTATTCCTCTTCCCGAACTGCTCTTTCCAAAATCTCCTCCAAGCTCCATCTCCCTAAAGCCAGTGGTCACCTCTCAGTCTTCATCTTACTTTTCCTACTGCATCATCTGATACGATCGATCATTTCTTTCTTTTTGTAATAGTGTCTTCACTTGGTGCTATAGACTGAATGTTTGTGTCCTCTCCAAATTCACATGTTGAAACCTAATCCCCAACGTGATGGTGTTAGGAGGCAGGACCTTTGGGAGGTGATTAGGTCATGAGGGTGGAGCCCTCATGGATTCGGGATTAGTGCCCTTATACAAGAGGCCCCAGAGAAATCCTTTGCCCCTTTCACCATGTGAGGACACAGCAAGAAGATGGCCATCTATGGACCAGGAAGTGTCTCACCAGACACTGAATCTGCTGGCACCTTGATCCTGGAGTTTCCAGCCTCCAGAAGTAAGAGATATAAATATCTGTTCTTTATAAGACACCCAACGTATGGTACTTTGTTATAGCAGCCCGAATGGACTAAGACACTTGGCTTCCAGCGCCATTCTCCCTTGGTTCTCTCCTACCTCTGTAGGAGACAGGCAGTGTGACCAAGGAGGCAGAGATTGGAGCAGTGCGGCCACAAGTCAAAGAACGCCAACAGCCACCAGAAGCTAGAAAAGGCAAAGACCAGCTCCTCCCCTAGAGCCTTCAGAGGCAGCATGGCCCTGCTGGCACTTAGAGTTCAGACTTCTGGCTTGCAGAACTGTGAGAGAATCCATTTCTGTTGTTTTAAGCCACGAAGTTTGTGGTAATGTGTTACAGCAGCCCTAGGAAACTGATGGAGATGTCTAATAGACATCTCCAACTCAACATGTCCAAAAACAAACTCTTCATTTACTCACCTCTCACTCCCCCCCCGGAACTGCTCCTCCCACAGTCTTTCCCATCTCAGTAAAGGGCAATTTCAGCCTTAAAGTTGCTCAGGCCAAAACCTTGGTGTCCTCATTGACCCTTCACTTTCTATCACACCCCACATCCAAACCATCAGCAAACCTTGTTGGCTCTACCTTCAAAGATAGAAAGATCAGATCACTTCTAATCTCCTTCCTGCAACCACATGGGTCCGAGCCACCAGCATCTCTTGCTTGGATTATTGCAATCATCTCCTGTCTCCTTGATTTTGTCCTTGTTCCTTACAATCTATTCGTAAAATAGTAGCTGGTGTGACTGTTAAAATCGACGTCAGACTTTGCCACTCCTCTGCTCAAAACCCCCCAGTGGTTCTTCATCTCACTCAACATGAAAGCCAAGTCCTTACAACATCCTATAAGGGCCTCTATGATCTGGACACTAGTAACCTCTCTGATGTCGTCTCCTGCTACTCTCCCCTTCCATCACTCAGCTCCTTGAACCAACCATGTTGGTTCCCAACTTTTCATTGAGAATGCTGGTAGTTTGGGAGTGGAGCTGGTAGGATTACCAGGATACATTTTGTGCCATTTGAGATTTGTAGACAAGAATTTAAAGTGAGACCAACACCAGCACAGTTGTGTACTCTCTTTAATATTCATTTGGGAACAATTGAATGGAGAAAGAGGAGGGTTGGGTTTGGCCAGATTAAGGCTTTGCTAGGGAAGAATGATGGGAAGAGAAGAGCAAGGACATTAAGGCCATTTGTGTAAGGGAATGATTATAATGTTGGACCATGAAATCTAAGCTGGATAAGAAGGAATTAAGTTAAGTAAGGCATACAAAGCATTTACTACAGGGCCTGGCACATTGTGAAGGCTCAATAAGCAAGAGCTATTATTACCACAAGCATTCATCCTAAGTACACTAAAAGTACCTAAAAAAGACCTGGCAAAATTAACTGCAGAACCACACTCCACACTCTGTCCCAGCACTTGCGATTAAATCTGTATCCCTATAAATAAGAGATGGCTTTGAAGATAGAGCAATAAAATCCAAGACAAAGATAATACTTAACAACTATATATGTATCAGGTATAAATAAATAAAAGGTTTTTTTTGAGTTCACCACTGCCAGAGTGAAAAGTCATCATTGCTGTCAACTCTAAGAATTTATAATGAGCAACATGCAAAAAAAACATCCGAACACATCCTTTGATTTAAATATGTAAAGACTTACTTACCCCTCCAAATATTTCAGCCTGATAATATGGTGGTTTTCTCTTAGATGTAGGTCTCATCTTACAAATTGGCACTGATTTGCTTTCTGTGATACATTAATGCTGACACAGAAAGTGCCTTCTCATCTGTTACCCCCGTCTGCCAAGAGGCAAGCTGTGGTGGACTAATTGGAAACACACAACCAAATGGATCAACTTTATCAGTATGTTCTGGGTGCCCAAGGCCATAGCTCATTTCCTTTAAGCTTCAATATTATTCAAAGATTTGGCTAAGAAAAACATTTTATGTCTCTGTTCATACAAATAGAAATGTTAATGAGTAGAATGTCAAAGTCACATATATTTTCAAGATTAAAACATAGCAGCACAATTCAGGAGCCCGGCCATGGAGCACGAAATCAACAGATGGGAGTTGTGGTAGGAGGCTCCATCTGCCAGCTTAATGTCCCGCTAAGTTAGGATGAAGATGAACCCTCTGTGTCAACACTGTGGTAGAGGGAAGGATCCAGATATTTTTGAGCTAAGCACCAAGGTGGATGGGATTGTCAGTTACTAAAATGACGGAGCTGGGGCTAGAACAAATGGTTGTGGGTTCAAGTCTCTGATTTTATACTGCGAACTGCAGGTGCCTCAATTTCATTGTCTGTGAAATGGGTGCCATATCTCTGAATGTCCTGAAATCTATCATTCGCTTTTTTTTTTTTAAAGATTTTATTTATTTTATTTTTTCCCCCCAAAGCCCCAGTAGATAGCTGCACGTCACAGCTGCACATCCCTCTAGTTGCTGCATGTGGGACCCGGCCTCAGGATGGACGGAGAAGCGGCGCCTCGATGCGCACCCGGGATCCGAACCCGGGCCACCAGCATTGCAGCGCGCGCACCCAACCACCAAGCCACAGGGCCGGCCCCTATCATTCGCTTTTTAACATTTCTGGTATTGAGAATGTCTTAAAATTAACCTATGTGAAGACATAGTGCTTATCTTCGAACAAAGTATGAAATGGAAGGTAATTCTTTTTCTCAGTGTTGCTTTAAAATGTATTGAAGCAGATAGGACCCAGCTCATAAGGTTGCTGTGAGGATTGAATTAGTGGAAATGAGATGTTGTATGTAAGGCATCAATCCTGGGAGGATTGAATTAGTGGAAAAGAGTGTCTGGACCTGGGGTTGAGGTGGGAGGGGGAGGATGGGCAGCTGCAGCCCACTGATGTTCCACTTCCCAGTCGGGTGTCCACATCAGCTCATCAGAGCTAAAGCTGGGCAGAAAAAGGAGAGGGAAGACATCCCTACGCTGCTCTGTGGGGTTATTTCTTACCTATAATTTGCTGTAACTAGGTTCAAGGATGTGCTTTTCTCTGGAGCTGTTTCCTGCCCTACCCCCCTTGTTTTGTTACTCGTTATGAAACCTACTTCGGATCACTGTCAGATTTGGCCACCCAATCAGCACCCCTGCAGGGGGACCTGGAGCCTGCAGTTATTTCTTGTTTACAGGTACGTCATTTACGTAAAGCCTTTGTTCAAAACACTCCAGGGGCTCTCCATCTCCATGTAAACGCCAGGACAGGTCAATAGTCCGTAATACCGTACGTGATCTGCCCATCGTCATTTCTCTGACCATCTCCTCTGGCCACGGTGGCCTCTTGGCTGTGCACACCATGTATGCTGTGTCTCAGGCCTTCACATTTATTGTTCCCTCTGCCTGAAATGCTCCTCCTCCCCCGCAACACCCTCAGATATCCTCATTTCACTTTCTAAAAGCTCTTTACTCAAATGTCACTTTGCAGTCACACCTTTTCTGAACACCTCGCTAAAGTTGTAACCCACCCCAACCAGCCCCTAATTCTCTCCCCGAATTTACTTTCTCACCATTGTCCTTGGGACCATCCAACTTACTATTTTACCTATTTACCTGTTTTATTGCCTCTCTAGTAGAACGTAAGTTTCATGAAGGCAGAATCTTTCTCTATTGTTTGTTGCTTTATGCGCAGCGTCCAGAGCAGAGCCCGACACATACAGGTATTCAGCAAGTACTGATTTAAACAACTATTCTTTCTGTGTTTAGCATATCCCTCCTTCAAGGTGGGACTATTGGGGCAAAGGGATGAATATTTTTTACAGTTCTTCACCTCAGTTGTTGCGTGTATCAGTGGTTTGTTTGTTTTTATTGCTGAGTAGTATTTCATGGTATAGATGTACTACGGTGTGTTTAAGCATTCACCCATTGAAGGACATCTGGCTGTTTCCAGTTTGGGGCTTATGAATAAAGCTGCTCTAAACAATTGTGTACAGGTTTTTGTGTTAAAATAAGTCATTTCTCTGGGATGAATGCCTAGGAGTGCAATTGCTGGGTTGTATGGCAGTGGCAGGTTTACTTTTTTAAAAGAAATTGCCAAACTGTTTTCCAGAGGGGCTCTACCATTTTACATCTCCACCAGGAATGTAAGAGTGATCCAGTTTTTCTGCACCCCTGCCAGCATTTTGTATTGTCACTATTTTTTATTTTAGCCATTTTGATATGTGTATAGTGATGTTGTGGGTTTAATTTGCGTTACTCTTGTAGCTAACGATCTTGAACATCTTTTTTTGTGCTTATTTGCCATCTGTGTATCTTCTTCAGTGAAATGTTTCTTTGTGTCTTTTGCCCATGGTTTAATTGGATGGCTTGGTTTTTTACTATTGAGTTTTGAGAGTTTTTAAAATATATTCTAGATACTAGTCCTTTGTCAGATATGTGGTTTGCAAATATTCTCTCCCACTCTGTAGGTTGTCTTCTCACCTCTTAACAGGGTCTTTCATAGAGTAAAAGTTTTTAGTGTTGATGAGGTCTAACTTTTCCATTTGGTGTCAAGTCTAAGAACTCTTTGCCTAGCCAGATCCTAAAGATGTTCTCCTGTTTTTTCCCCAAAAGTTTTATAATTTAATATTTTACATTTAAATCTATGATCCATTTTGAGTTAATTTTTATATAAGGTGTGAGATTAGATTGAGGTTTATTCATTTATTTTTTTGCCTATGGATGTCCAATTTGGAGCCTGTATTTTAACAAACTCCTCAGGAACATCAAGGTCTGAGAACCACTAGGGGAGTCATGGGATTTAGACAATGAAATGATGGTAAATGTTTCACAACTGGCTCTTGGAGGGGAGAGGCAATTTCTGTAGTATAAATACAACCCTCATAGCTGATTTCAAGCTACTAATATGATGCCACTGAATGCAGAGTTGGGAAGAGATGTGCAGAAGCACACCATTATGTAGTATCTCCACACATTATAATAGATGCAAATAACTTCAAAAGCATAGATACTTATAAAATGTAGTAAGAAGGGATGAGTTTTGATTATTTATTACCTTTGTTCTTAATATAATTTATTTGATTTTAAGTTTATGTCAAGAACTTTGGAGGTTCTAAGAGTTTACCCTACTTGCAAGCTAACAAATTGGCCTGTCAGTTTCATGGATGCCGAAGACATAAGACTTCCGGGTCAGAGACAAAGGACTTTATTACTTATAGCAGTTGCAGTAATCAGAGTGTCAGCATTATCTCGCACTAGTTCCCTGAGCCCAAGTTCCCATAGGGTGATGCAAAGTGGGCCAGCTGGCACCTGCACATGCAGTGGGGTTGCATATAGGAGAGGAATCCTGAGCTTAGGGACCTGAATCTTTCATAATGATAAGTTATTGTTTTTTATAATGCTCAGAGGTAGACATTATTATTCTGAACAGTAAGCAATCTCCCTTTTTTTTCTGGAGGGATACACTACACAAACAAGTTTGAAACGAGAGCCCAAAACAAAGATAGTCAGGGCCTCCACTCGTGAGACCAGCTGAAATGAGAGACAATCGTGGAGAATTGGCTCCCAACAGTTTATATAATTTAATTTTTAATAGTGACTATGTTTAACCAGCTCACAAAATTCTTTTTTTTTTTTTGTGAGGAAGATCAGCCCTGACCTAACATCCGTGCTAATCCTCCTCTTTTTGCTGAGGAAGACCGGCTCTGAGCTAACATCTATAGCCAATCCTCCTCCTTTTTTTCCCGAAAGCCCCAGTAGATAGTTGTATGTCATAGTTGAACATCCTTCTAGTTGCTGTATGTGGGATGCGGCCTCAGCGTGGCCAGAGAAGCGGTGCGTCGGTCCGCACCTGGGATCCGAACCCTGGCCGCCAGCAGCGGAGCGCACGCACTTAACCGCTAAGCCACGGGGCAGGCCCACAAAATTCTTGAAATTTAACAATAAACCCTCTGAAGCTAGTACAAGTTGGCTCCAGCACACAAATGTATTTCCAGGAAGAAAAAAGGAAGGACAAAGAGGGAGAGAGGCCCTCTGGGTTGATTTCACCAGCTGGGAGCCCAGGAGGCTGGAAATGAGGCCTCGTCACTGGAGGAAGCTGTTTTGATGGTCTGTTTTCCGGAATGGTTATGATTATAATGGAAATTATAATAATGGTAATGCAAATAAAAATGGCAACTACTCTTTATTGCTTGTCAAGAACAGGTCATACATTTTTTGGGCTTTTTGTCTCATTTAATCCTCATGATGATCCTATGAAGTAAGGACTATTACTATCCTCATTTAATAAATGAGAAACCCAAGACTCACAGAGGTCAAGGAAAGAAGCTGGGCTGGGATTGAGCTTGTCTGGCAAACTCTAGCTCTGAGGAATTGAGAACTCACAGTCCTAAGAGCAACTTTTCCACTCAGAACTCACATCAACTGGCATTATTTGCACCTCACATGCCTTCTCTCTGCCCCTCTCAGAAGCAGGGCTCTGAGGTGTAACAGTGGGAAGGGCCAAGGGTGCAGATTTCTGGTCTCTGTTTGCCAATGAGGTACATATGGCCTTGGGCAGATTGGTTCATCTCTGCACCTCTGTTTCCTCATCTGTAAAATGGGCTGATGGCACTGCTCTGTGTCTTGCAGAGTTATCCTGAGACTCAAAGGTGCGTTGAAATCGGCTGGAGTTGTAGTTTAGGCCTTGTCACTCACAAGCTGCATGACTTTGTAGTAGCCACAACATCTCTGGCCTACCAAGTTTCTTATTTATATTCTTATTTATATTATGAGGGGGCCACATGAGATCACCATGAGGCTGTCAGATTCTGAGTCAATAAATGAGATAATAGCTCCAGAAGGGCCTGGAGAAGGCAGAAAGCAGCCCACAGACATGAGGTATTGTTTTTCACTCTCTGCTGCCCCATTTCTTTCCAACTTCCTGTGGTTGTGCAGTCACTGGGCTCAGAGAAGGTCAGGTAAGCATTTGTGACTTGCGTCTTTGGACTGTAGCAGTGATGGCGGATCAGGTGGGGCTGGTCTCCCTGGTGCAGATGAAGCCTCACTCCAGAAGCCAGAGAGGAGACATCTGGGAGGAGCATGGGGCTCAGGCACAGCCTGCCTCTGGGCCCTTCAGCTCAGAATCTGCTCAGAGCTCGGTCTGGGTCCCACCTGCCAAGTGGCCAGGCCTGGGTTCCAGGCTCAGAGTTGCCAAGTGAATGGCTGGGGGAGGGCATTCCAAGCCCAGGGATCAGCAAGCACAAGGCCTAGAGAGGGGAATGAACTTGGCAGGTTCAAGCGGCAGCAGACTAGCCTGGCTGGAGAGAGGAAGGGGAAGAGGTCAGACGTTCGTAACCTGCTCAGGCAGCAGAATCCCCAAGAAGCCAAGGAGCCCCAAGGGGGCAAGTGAGAGATGTTCCCTGGTTCTTTTCACCACCTAGCCCTCAGGCGTGGTCACGCCTGACATCTGAGGGGCCTTGGCCTTGAGAGGAATCCTCCCACCTTCCAAGTCTCCTGATGCTCTCAAAGGAGTGGATCAGTCCCTGGTAACAGGGCCCAGAGCCAGCAACACCCAGCTCTGGCAGTGGCCACCTGGGATCAGCTGACCATTTCCCTTCCTCCTCTCAGCTTGTCTGCAGGTTGGGTGTGGGCCAGAGGGAAGGTGGCTGGCAGGGCTCAGAGATGCAGCCTTGAGAACTTGGCTCTCGCTGCCCAGCCCTTAGAGCAGACACAGTGTTACCAAGGTCCCTCAGCCTCCATCTGTCAGTTCCAGAAACCCAGCCACCTTGGGGGAAAGGCTTCTAGCAGCAGAACTGGTGAATCATAAAATCACAGAGTACTCGATCTGGAAGGGAACTCGGAGGTCACCGAGTCCAGCCAGAGAGATGGCTCTCTGCTGCAGCAGCGCTGGCAAGTGTTTGCCCAGGCACCGGGCCAATAGGTCTCAACCTTGCTGCACAGCAGGCTCACCTGGGGAGTTGACACAAATTCCCAGGCTGCACTCCAGGTTGATTGCATCAGAGTCTCTTTGGAGGGAGGATTCGAACTTTCAACATCCCACCCAGGTGATTGCAATGTGCAACCAAGATTGAGGGCCAGGGCTGCGGTCCCTCGAAGCTTCTGGTGCTGCAGGCGCTATGAGTGGGGCCTCTGGGTCAAACAGACTTGGATTTGAGCTCCTGCTCTGCCACTTCTCCAACTGAGTGACCTCAACCAACTTTCTGAACCTCTCTGAGCCTCTATTTCCTCATCTGTAACAAGTGCATCATAGTAGTTCACCTACCTTATATGTTGTTCTCAAGGCCAAGTGTATTAATCCATGAAAAGCACGTGGCACAGTGCTTCATTCCTGGTAAGAGCCTAATAAATGTATTTATTGTTATCCTTCCCCAAGGGCAAGCATTCTGTCAGAAAGCTCTTCTTTAGGTTAAGTTGAAATGTTCTTATGGCTGTAAGAGTGATCTTCTCACAACCCAAGTTTGCTTATGTCACCTGCTCACTTAAAATCATTCTGTGGTTTTCCATTATTCTCAGGGTCAAGACAGAAGTCTTTAGTTTAACCTACCCACATTCTATGTCTGGACTCTGCCCCTTCACTTTCTCATCGTGCACTCTTGCCCCCCATGACCTGGAGGAGGGGACTTCTTTGATTCCCCCCACCTCTGATGCTTTGTCATACCATAGGACCTTTGCATGTGACGCCCCTGCCCCTGGAACGCCTTCCCCACCCTGCTTCCCCAGGCCAACTCACCCGTGAGCTCTCAGCTCTGTTGTCACTCCACCACTAGAGTTTTCCTTGACACTCTTACCACGACAAATCCTCACCTTGCCATTCTCATGGTGCCGTCTCACAGCTGACGTTTTACATTTCTTTCATGGTCATTTGTCCAACAAATTTGTCACCTGTGCTAGACACTAAGCTTCAGGAGGCTAGAGACCATATCTGCATTTTGCTCATTTTAGTGTCCCCAGTGCCTAACTCAGTGCTTGGCACATAGTTGAGGTTCACTAAATATTTGTTGAATAAATAAACTGGCCAAAATTGGCTGCTTGATAAAGTCCACCAGTTGTTCAAGTTCTGCCCTCTAGAGCTCCTCAAAGCAGTTCACGCCCTCGACCCCAGGACCACCCTGCAGGTGGCCCTTACAGAAGGTGATTCTTCTAGACCCTCCACATCCTCCCCAGACAGGTTCTGGTTGTACGATGCCTGGAATGGACTCACCCTAGGGATGGGGAGCTTTTCAAGAGTGATTTGCCCCCATGGTTCTGCCAAGTAATAGGGCAGCCGAGAAGCGGTTCTGGATTTAATGCCCTAGTTAGCCTTTCACCTCCAAGGCCCTTGATCTCTATGTAATTAAGCTCATACATTAAATGAATTTTATGGGATAAGGGAGCCCCAAGTGGAATATGGACTTTTCACACCAGGAGGCCATTTTGGATAATTATCAGTCTCAGCTTGAAAACCACTTGGGGGTGGGGATGAATGGGTGTTGCAAGTTTACAAGGACATTAGTGAGAAATAAATACCAGTGATGAAGTTGAACTCTTCCTTCTTGTTTTTAATCAGGGTCAACCTGAGGCCAAATTATAAAGTAGATGACGAATGTCTTGAAAAAAAAAAAAGTGATTTGCCCAGAGCCATCTGTGGGTCCTTTCTGAGAAATTCTCTTCAGGCGTCTGTCTATGGCTCAGGGTGAGGGGAGAGGCTGGGAATTTCAGAGGTTGTTAGGACAGAGCAAACCACCACACTCCTCTCCCGCCCTCAGACACGGGCTGAGGAACTGGGCTGGTGAGGCTACCTTCCAACTCACCCTCGGAGCTCCATTTTCAACATCCAGCTGGGCCTGAGGACAGCCGTGAAGTGACACCAGGAAAGGGGAAAATGAAGAAAAAGGAACACACACACGTCCCACCGTCCATTAAAGAATAGAACTGGAGTCTTCCCGTTTTAGTTTTCCCCTCAGCCCAGCCCAGGGATTGGAAGCTGGCTGTACTTTGGAGTTGGCTGAGTTGCTTGTTAACTGGCCAGACTTGCAGGCCCCACGGGGGAAACGGAAGGAGGGGGTGCAGCTGCCTCACCCATTCGCACACCCCCGCCCCCGCCCTGGGAGATTCTGACTCCCCACCTGTTCTGGGGACCACTGGTGCCTTCTCTGGTCTTGCCACAGCGAGTGCTTAGGAGATGCCTGCTGAATGGAAATGAAACCGTCAATCCACAAGACAGGATCCTGCTCTGTGGGAGGGAAGTGTTTGGGCCCCAACCCCCCACCACTCAGGAGTGCTTCAAAATCAGGGCACTTCTCATTTCTCTGGTTCCCCTCCCACCAGGAGATACACAGGTGGCAGGGAGGACCCATTACCCACAGATGGGTCCACTTGTGGCCAATGTAGCTGAAAGTACACCCTCCTAATCCTTGCTATGCGTTTACCAGCTAGGCGACCTAACCTTTCTAGGACTCAAATTTCTCCATCTGTAAAGTGGGGATGACGATCACAGTTGCTGCTCACAGGAGTGCTGAGAAGCTGAAAAGAGACAATACATGTAAAACCAGCATATGGCTAATGTTCAGTAGAAGTGAGCCATTATTTGTCTTCTGGTTCAGGAAACCAGCAATTTGCTGAAAGTCTTCAGTGGAAGAAGAGGGCCAAACGTGGAAGTTCGACGTTTCAGAACACGCTGACCTGATTCATCCACCTGTTTTAATTTACGTTTCAGGAATTTCAGGTTCTTCTCCTAGCTGTGCTTTGGAGACAGAAACATAAATGCTTAGTACCAAAATGGATTCTGCGATCATCTGATCCAATCCTTCATTTTACAGATGGGGAAACTGAGGCTACCAGACATGAAATGACTTGGCCAAAGCCACTCAAGGAATCTGAAGGCAGAGCTAGGACTGAAATCTAGGTTTCTTGTTTCCTGGATAACTGATGTATTCCTGCGCTATCCCAGCTGTCTCTGCAATTTAGAATGTACATGAAATCCCTTTAACTGAAAATGCTAGGAAGATGTGTGGCTCTTGTGTTTTTATTCTTTTTCTTTTCCCCAGCGGAAGTTCATGGTCACATAATACTATGGGCCACAATCTCTCTCTCTTTCTTTCTTTTGGCTCTGAATCCAGAAAACAGCCTGGAGAAGAGACCAGGGAAGACCTCCCAGCCTCTGAGCCTCAGGCCTGGAGGTTTGTGTAGTAGAGGTTCTCCCCCTAGTGGAAGGAGTGAAGATGACAGGCAGGAAGTGAAGCAAGTTTCCACCTCCAAAGCCTGGCTGCCCAGGGGTCCAAGGCTGCTGAGGGATGACCAAGATCCCACGGCACATGCACGACTCGGCCTCCCACACCTCCTCTTAACACCAGCACTGTCTGATCCCATGTACTTAAAATTTTGATATTTTGTTTATCTTAGATTTTTTTGCATTTTAATTTATTAAAATATTACATTAAAATATTATTTATATGGATAACTAAAGTTTTTGGCACCCCCTTAAAGTTTGTGCCTGAGGTAAGTACCTCATTCGCCTCTCCCAGCCCTAGTCCTAATCCAGAAGTCAGCAATGGAAGACCCCCCATATATATCACATGCAGCCCCCCTCACTTGTCAGCTGAGCCCCAGTGAGGGCTGGGGCTGGCCTGTCAAGGCGGTGTGGGTCTGCTGCTCTTTGCACCGTAATAATCAGACCTGCAGACTCTCTGGGCTTTCTCCAGAAGGGGACAGTGACCCCAAGACTCTCTCCTTGCCCAAACTCTAGCCAGGCTCCTCTGAGCCCTTTTGACTAGGCTTGTCAACCTTGGCCTATAAAGACTTGAACACACACTAACATAGTTTCCAACAGCTCAAGGCCACATCCCTAAGATGATCTGAGCCTCCCTTAAAGTGGCTGCCTGAAAAAACTCAAGGCAGACTAAAGAAGGTATTGTTTGTTGGAGCCAAGATCTGAGGCTAGACCCTTGTCTCCCAGGCTCTGTGGGAGGGTAGGAGCCCGTCTTTGATAAACACCAGCTAGCAAACCCAGACGGGTTTCACACGGACCAACCCCCTTCCTGTGCTGTGTAATTTTTCACTTCCCTGACTCTACTGAGCCCCCACTCACCCCCATCCTTAGTCCCTCCTTCTCCCTTGAAAACATCCAGTTACCTCTGTTCGACTCCAAGTTGAGTTCAGTTCACGTTGGACTCGTTTCCCTATTACAATAGTATATTACTGATTAAAATCTGTCCTTCCATAAGGGTGTGTCCCTTATGAGAAAAGACCCTGGGTTCAAGTGCAATTTTATTTACAAATTTACAAAGATGCACGGGGTTCTGGGTCTTCATTGATGTCTGCAAACGAGAAGGCCTAAAAACAAGCCCAGCTGGCTGAGGCCCACAGTGAGCAGCCAGAGCCAGGAGGAGAGGCTGGTGCCGCAGTGTGTCTGCGAAGGTCCCCTCCTTGGAATACCTTCCTCGTTGGGCCTCCATCGTGCACCATCTGTCTGGGGACTCCAAGTGGCTCACCAAGGAGGCAGCCCCCCTCAGAAGTGTTAGGGGATAAACCAGCCCTCATCCTCACCATCAGCTGGCTACCAGAGACTCCCTCAACTGTGTCACCTGCTTCTGCCTCACCTGCCACAAACCCAGTGCTCCCATCTCACTATCTCCAGCAGCCCTGGACCACATCCAAGGGAGACAAGATCTCAACCTTGGGCAGCAAGGTCTCTACCTCCATCTGCCCCACTCACCACAAAGAGTGCTGAGTGTCCCCCAATGTCCCCACCATCCTCCCTGGGGATTCCCTGGCAGGGTGCCAAGGAGACATGGGTTTAGGTCAGGCCGAGAAGTGGCAGCCACAGAGCTCTGGGGTCCTGTCCATATTGCTCAGGCTGGATTTATTACCCAGGTTACAAAGAGTTAAGTCAACTGCTTTCAAATGCCTACATCCCTGGGGGAAGGAAGAGGAACTGGCTAAAGGACCTCCTAAGAATAATGAAAATTAAAGAAAAACAAAGGAAAAGAAAAAAAGAACTGTTCACAGACAAATATGCCCCTGGAGCTCAGAGGCTGGCCCCTTCCTGCAGGGGTGCTGGGCAGGACTCCAACCCGCACAGTAATCGACTTGGGCCCCAAACCCCTTCCTAGATTTCTCAGATCCATCCCAATCCCATACTCTTATGGCCCAGGAGGAATGGCGTTATTTTAAGCAAACCCCATTTTATTTACCGGGGGGCCACCCCTTCCAGGACCAGCCCAGGCAGCATTCCCTGTCCCTGAGGCCCCCACTGGCTCCAGCTTTCCAGCTAGAGGTCGGTGAGAGCAACCTGCCAGGGAGATGTGGCTCCAACAGAAGGTCATCTCCAGCAATTGCCCCAGGGGGCCCTTCACATCAGCCACTTTGTACTGTGGCTTCTTACGTCCCTCAGATTCCCGTGAACTGGAAACTCCTGGGGCAGGGGCAAGATTCACAGACATGCTACCCATTCCCACCGTCTTAGAGCAGCGGTTCTCAGGCAGGCCTGGATATCCTGGTGTATCTGATTGATGGGGAAGCGGGCCTGCAGGTGATTTGTAACTAACATTCAAGTGCATAAGTGTGAGACTGACGACTCACACATTGAGCAGAGTCAAGGCTATCTCTATATTAATGTCATGCTCATGCTTGCACGTGAATAAGCTTTCTTGAGCGGAGTGAACTCTTTGCCAAAGCCTGTGAGGTTCTGTGTGATCTTCCAGCCTCGCACCTCATGCCACTGCCCTCCTTTCCCACTTCGCCCAACCCTCTGGCCTTCAGTCAGCTCCTCACACATGCCAAGCTCTTTCCGATGTCAGGCCTTTGCACCTGCAGCTCCTTCTGCCAGGAGACCCCCTTCCCACCCTTCGCTGTGCTCTATCTCCTGCTCAGGGCTCAGCTTCAAAATAACCTCTCCCTGGTACTGACTGACAGGGGACTTAAGAGAGCCTTGGGGATTTGGGGGGCTGGAAATACTCTGTTCTTGATCTACATGGCGGTTACAAGGTGTGTACATATGTGAAAATTCATTGAGCCGTCCACTTACGATTTGTAGACTTTACGTAAGTAAACCTAAAAAGACGAAATCTAAGAAAAAAATTTCAACCTCTTCCCTGTCTCCTGTTACTCCTGTTACTCTCAAGCATGGCATGTGCACTTCCATCCTGGCATGATAATTACATTACTCGTAAGTTGTATCTCCCACAAGTATTTAAGCCCCGGAGGACAGAGCCTCTGTCTGTCTTGTTCACTGACGTACCTTCTAGAGTGGAGCACAGTGCCTGTCACACAGTAGATACTAAAAAAATCACTGAATGGATGGATGCAAGGATGAATAAAACAACTTGGATTTAATGATGGAGACAAAAGAGGCAGAGGAGGTCGGCCTGAGGCAGGAAGCTCCCGACTCCCGGCCCCCAGCAGACAGTCTAGGGGTCTTGCTCTGGAAGCACAAGGCCAGGAGCTTCTCCTCTCCCAGAGACCCAGCACCGGCCTGTCTACAACTCATTGGGGTTGTCCTGGTCGGCGTAGATGAGGAAGCCCGTGAAGAGGCTGTCAGTCCAATAAGGGTCGTAGAATAGCCCATTCTGCTCGGAGTAGAAGATTTGCAGCCAGACCTCGTCACCCTGCTTGAGAGCCAGGATGGTGGAGCCCGAGGCCACATCGTGGTTGCCTGTGTTGGCGTCGAAGGTCCGGATGCGGTACTGGCCGTTGTGCACCAGGCCGATGGCAAGGTGCTTGTTGGCCAGCGTGATGTCGTAGGTGAAGTAGTAGATCCCTGGCACGCTGCAGACGAACTTGCCGCTGGACGCGTTGTAGTGGCCGCCCTCGTTCATCAGGATCTTGTCGAACTTGATGGGCAGCCGCTCCCGCGGGTAGCTCTTGGTCACTGCCACCGAGAAGGCGGACTTGGCGTGGCCACTGCCGCAGCTGCAGGGGCCTGGGAGACCCGGCTCCCCCTTCCTGCCCTTGGGCCCCTTCTTGCCTGGTGTGCCGTGCTTCCCCGGGGCACCAGTGACCCCCTTGGGGCCGCGAGGGCCGGCCCGCCCAATGGCCCCGGCTTTGCCCTTTGGTCCTGGCTTTCCCCGGTTACCTGTCCGGCCAGGTGGACCTGGAAGACAGAGCAGCTGGTGTTATCGAGGGGCCCTCACAGAACTAGGCAGAGGCTGTGGGTCTTGGCTTCCCATCCTTGGAGCACGAGCCTTTGGGTAACGGAAGGAATAAGAAGGCTTTCAAGTCACATAGAAATGGGTGCAAATCCTGATGGTATAAGCTGGGGCACCTCTCCCAGTCTTATCTGGAAAATGGGAATGGTGATACTTACCTTCCAGAATCATTGTGGATCAGGGCAAAAAGAGTAACTTGTAACAATTCACGCCCTTCCCTTTCCCTGCCTTCTAAGGAAGAGTCTGGTTTGTCTGCCAGACCAATCCTTCAGTGGGCTGTGCTGGTCATGGGTTGAGAAGAGAATTGGAAAAATTGGAAGAAGCCCCTTGACTTCAAAACATTGATCTTAGTGAAATCCCTGCCTTGTGCCCCAGATCCCCGCCCACATGTACAAGGGTTTTAGTGCAGCATTGCTCACAATAGCAGCAACTGGGAACAAGTAAATGCCCATTCAAAGGGAAATGATTAAAAAATAGTGGTCCATCCATACTGTGCAATTCTATGCAGGAGTTAAAAAAAAATGAGGCAGATTTACGTGCACTATATGAAAACTCTAAAATATACTGTTAAGAGGAAAAAGCAGGTGGCAGAATCTCTTTTGTTAAAAGGAAACCACAACGCTAACTATTGCTATACCCATTTCAGTGCAGAGAAAAGTGCCTGGCCCAGAATAAGCATTTGCTAAATATACTTGGCATATCCTGCAGAACATTTCCGCAGTAATGTTTTCCTGTAGAACGCCTCTTGGTTTTTAATACCCATATTTCATAAAATGTGCATTGCTCTCAATACAACATTTTTGGCCAACGATTATATGGGAAACATTTATATATATGTCCCCTAAACTCAATATAACATTTTAAACAAAACATATATGGGTCAAGATTTGAGTCACATCCAAACACAATTGTACAGTTGGTATAATTGCTAGGCTGGCAGAATTGGGTGAAGATGTTTTGAAAAGCAGGTTGCATGTCAACCAAGGAGCCTGCTTCTGAATGTTGCTGATGCTAGACAGCATCCCAGCATCACTGCACACAAAGCAATGGTTTGCTAACCTTCATATGAAATGGTGATCAGAAAGTAATGTTGTAGGCTTTTTACATCCTAACAAGGTACTTTGCTTCTTAAATGTATATATGTAGGCATTTTACTGTGTTTTAGAGTTTTAGGTTAACATGCAATGCATTTAAATTTTTCCTATCTTAAGTAATTGGGAAATAGATTCCCAAATAGCTTTTTCTCACTGAACATCCAACTTTCAGGAACAGATTGCTTATGCTAAGTGCCTGCCAGTGCCTGGTATTATTATACACACATGTAAACACATAGAAAAAGGCCAGGAAGGATACACATCTAACCAATTAGTAGTGGTTACCTCTGGAGGAAGAGAGGGGTAGGAATTAAGAAGGACTCTTGTTTTATTTTTATTGTTTGAATATTATTACAATGACAGTGTATTTGTGTATTACTCATGTAATTAAAAATAAATAAAAAGAATAGAGAAAAATAAGACTAAGAAAGGTCACGAAGCTGTTCCCTGAAAAAAATGAAAATAAAAGGTAGGAGGAGGGGCCGTGAGAAGAGCAGGAATAAAGACAGAGTCATTTTGGATTCGAGGTTTTTGAGGAGACGAATAGATAAGGAAGCTCATCGGGAAGTTCTACCATGTGTTATGTGATGTGCTTCCTTCTTGATTGGGGAAACTTCAGGAAAAGTTGACTTTACTTTTCAAGGCCTTTCTGGAGATGGATTTGTCCGTGTATGTCAGGGGGAGGGTGGCTGGATGTTATCCTGTACTGGTCCCAGGGTGACCTGGCTTTATCTGGGTTACACATGTCAGGACTCTCCATCTCTCAACACTGCTGTCCTCGGTGAGCTGGCTTAATTCTCAGCAGAGACTCCATGCGTGGCAGGAGAGATGGCCCAAAGCAGCCCCAAGCCTACATCCTCACAGCTCTTGGTCAAGGGGAAAAAGTTGATGGCAGAGATACCCTCTTGCCCCTAGGATCCATAAGGCGAATGTCAGGGAAAACTCCAGCTGGCCCTCCCTGGAGCACATGCCCAGACTCACTGTGGTCAGGGAATGAGCTACCATGACAACCAGTGCCTGACACACCATGAGACCCCCCTCAAGTCAAAGCCATTATCATTATTTATAAAGTTATTCTTCTGGGAAGGACGTGCTTTTGGAGGAATTAATTCGGTGTGGTAGGAAAAGGCCTGGATTTGGAGTCTGCGACCAGCCTGCCGTGTGAGCTCAGCAAGTTAATTAAGGGGTGACGACAATTTCTTGTATGTCTACTCCGAGATGGGTGCTTCACACATTATTTTATTTCATATTCACTGTACGCCTGTGAGGGAGGTGCTGTTATTATCCCTATTTTAGAGATGAGGCAACTGAGGTGTGGAGAGAGGTTAAGTAATTTGCCAAAACTGGTGTCCAGATTCGTTTCCAAAGTTCAAGTTCTTGCAGCTATGACACGCTGTTCTCAACTTAATGACCTGTCTCTCAGATTCCTCGTCTGTAACATGGGGGTGATAAGAACACCTCCTTCACGGTCAGATGAGCAACATGCTCAGAAGTGCTTTGTCAGTGTGAAAACACCATACAAATAAAAGTTATTATGATTTCCCTACTGCTCCAAATGTACGCTTGGAGATGCTGACACTGAAAAGTGCTTGGTTACTGGGGTGAGAGTTGAGAGACGTAAGGAATGCCAAGCCTGAGAGGGCCTGTAGAGAGTATCCAATCTGCCTGCTGGCTGCCTGGCATCCCTTCCTTCAGGGAACCGCCCTTTGCTACTTCATGTGGTCCCAGTGAAACTGTCAATCACAGTGACCAACTGCCCTCACCACCCACTCACACACACCCAGTCCTGGCAAACACTGGTTCCTCACCTCCATAGTCAAAGGGATTGGTCCAGGACACACATGCGATCAAGGAGGATGGGTCATCCTGAGATTTGCTCTATGGATCAAGCCATGAGGAGGTAGGCTTGAGCCCACCAGTAGCCATTTCATAACTTCCAGCCTTTGTGAAAACAAAACTAATACACAGAAAGAAGCAGAGCCTTGAGAACAATATTTGAGCTCCTAGGCCCAGCCATTCCTGAAGTTCAGCTCTTGGGCTTCTTAGTTACATAAGCCAATAAATTCCATTTGCGGCTATAAATTGGGTTTCTGTCACTTGCAACCTCCTGAACGATATTTCAGGAGACTTGCCCAAAGTCACCCAGCAAATCAGTGGTGCAGCTGGGGCAGCAACACAAGATTTGATGCCCAGTGTTCCTTTCAGGAGAATACACTGCTCTCTGCTTTAAAGAGACATGAATTTGATTTATAATGAAATGGGATTAGTACTAGTTTTCATAACTTCACAAACCCCCTCTGTGCCAGATGCTGTCAATCCCAGGTGGGAATAGGAGGGGTAGGCACTGGGCCTCTTACCTTCCTCTCCGATGTCCCCCCGGTCCCCGTCCTGGCCATCTTGGCCATCTTTGCCGGGAAAGCCCATTCTTCCTACCATTCCTGAGGGCCCTGGGGCTCCTGGGGGGCCAGGTGGGCCCTGGGGGCCAGGCAGGCTGCAGATGAGTTGAGGGGAGCCCTTCTGGAAGTCCCTGCGTGCGAAGGCAGCAAGCAGTGGGTCGGCCGCACATGGAAGGGCACAGGCCAAGAGCACCCAAGGGATCATGGTGGTCACCTGTGGGAGGCAGGAGAGCTGTGAGCAGGTGAGTCGGGCCAGAGCTGCCTGGTGTCAATCAGAAAGGCATCCAGAGGAGAAGGAGGCTGCAGCTGGGAGAGACTTGATCATGTTTCTGCCTCTTGCTCTCCTGCATCACATGCAAATAGCTGGCCAGTGCCATCACATCTTGAGGACACATTTGGATGACCTGAGTCATGGACCCAGAATATACTCTGGAGGGGTCTTGGGGGTGAAGCACTCATCCTCACACTATTGTTCTCCCGAGTGGCTGAAACGGAAGCAGGACTTACAGTCCAGTGACAGCCGAGTGGGAGGAGCTGTGGATGGAGAGAAAGGATTCACGGTTTCATTCAAATACGTGGCACAAATGGAAAGCTACAGGGGCAGGAAGACTTCGAATTGCAAGTGATGATGTGCAATGAGGCTGCTTCTCCTGGGGGACTCGGGGCAGCCCATTGGTGGGTGAGGATTCAGTTCTGAGTGAAGGTGCCCCAAAGCTCAGCAACACTGGTGGGCCGTGAGGACAGCTCCTCTGCCAAGTGCTTCCTGTGCACCAGGCATTTCTTAACCTCACACATCCTCACTGAATACAGACGGGGGCGGCTCAGAGAAGTTCGCCATGTGCCTGTCATGCAGCTCCTAGGTGGCAGGGCTGGGATTTGAACCAGCCCCAGTGGGTCCAGACCTTGTGCCCTTTTGCCCCAGGCTACCCTGTGTGCTTTTTCTCTTTTTTTAATTTTAAAGTTGTAATTAATCAAAATAATATACTCACATGGTTTACAAAGTCAAAAAATACTATAAGGCTTACGATGAAAAACTGTGCTCTCCAGCCCTACCCATCCTTAACCTCAACCTCCTGCCCCCAACCCTTTAGCTATTTCTTCTGGCATTTACTTCCATTAAAAGATAATATAGTGACTCTTTGATTTATCCATTTCTAGACACTACCTTTTGAATTCCTATTGTGAAAGATGAGGATTCCACCCTCTTCCATCACTCTAGGCCCCTATTCCTCTCCCTAATGTTGCTAAAATATAATTCTAGACTAAATTAAAATTCACTCTGGGAATTATTATAATAAGTACTGTTTACTGCTAAGCTAAGTGATGTACTATAATTATATTTCCTTTCTTGTACATGCTTTCCTTGTTGGAGATATTAACAACTTTATTTTTTTGTTTGCTTAATTCTTTATGTCACTGTTTTCTATATTATCAAATATATCAGATAATTTATCTGTTCCATTTATTTTCCTGAAGATGTAAGTCCTGGAGCCCTCCATCCTCCTGTTCCAATCCTTATACATGCTAAACAGCTGTCATCCTAGGATTCTCCTTTATACAGCAATCCCCCTTATCCACGGGGGATACGTTCCAAGACCCCCACTGGATGCCTGGAACCGCTGATAGTACTGAACTCTGTATATGCTAAGTTTTTTCCTATACATACATACCTGTGATAAAGTTTAACTTATAAATTAGGCACAGTAAGAGATTAACAACAATAACTAATAATAAAATAGAACAATTAGAACAATATACTGTAATAAAAGTTACTGTAGATCCTAGCAACCTCAGCATGATTTTTTCTTTATTAAGTCGAGAACTTGCAACTTTTCACTTAAAGGAGGCACTTTACAGGGCCGGCCCCGTGGCTTAGTGGTTAAGTACGCGCGCTCTGCTGCTGGCAGCCCGGGGTTCAGATCCAGGTCGCGCACCAACGCACCACTTCTCCGGCCATGCTGAGGCCGCCTCCCACATACGGCAACTAGAAGGATGTGCAGCTATGACATACAACTATCTACCGGGCAAAGATAGTTGGGGGGAAAAATAAATAAAATTATAAAAAAAAAAAAAAAAGGAAGCACTTTACAGCTTTTCTTTGGCATATCCAAATTGCCAGTATCACTACTCTTATACTTTGGGGCCATTATTAAGGAAAATAAGGGTGACTTGAACACAAGCACTGGGATACCATGACAGTCGATTTGATAACCACGATGGCTACTAAGTGACTAATGGGCAGGTAGGGCAGGTAGCATATACAACGTGGATACGCTGGACAAAGGGAGGATTCACATCCTGGGAGGCATGGAGCAGGGTGGTGAGAGATTTCATCACGCTACTCAAAATCGCATGCAATTTCAAACTTACGAATTGTTTACTTCTGAAATTTTCTATTTAATATTTTTGGATCAAGGTTGACCTCTGGTAACTGAAACCTCAGAAAGTAAAACCGTGGATAAGGGGGGCCTACTGTAACCAGCGTGGAGATTCTCTTTGCCTCTCTCCTGTGTTATATCTCCTGTTTTACAAATCCCACATCTTTTTTTTAATTAAAAAAAAAATTTTAATCCCCCACTTTGGTGCCACATGTCCTATAGTAGCTTCCTGGAAAAGAGGTATGGGAAGTAATTTTTTGGGAGACTTTGCAAGTCATAATATGTCTTAATTTTACACTGTGTCCTTAAGGCTGGAGGCAGCAAGGGCATGATCACCAGAGACCAGAGTGTTACCTGCTCAGAGATGATCCATTCCCAGCCCCTCACTGTGAAGACGCAGAAGCTGAGATCCAGAGCAGGAATAAGTGACTTGTCCAAGATCTCTCAACAAATTAGCTCAATCATTTTGCAACAAACAGCCTCTCTCCCAAGAATGAAGCCAATAGGGGAACAATCCAGACATGACTTCCTGCCACAGGGATGAGCCTGAAATGATAACTTGCTTTGTGACCTTAGCCAAGCTCTTTTCCCTCTCTGAACCTCAGGTTCCCCACCTGAACAACAAGGGTTGGTTCCCACACTTGAGTGTGTATCAGACTCACTTTCAGATGAGTTAAAATCCAGATTGCTGGGCCCCACCCTGGGGTTTATGATTCAGTGGTTTGGGTTGGGGCTGGAGGATTTGCATTATTATTAAATATCCTAGTAATGCTGCTGCTGGTGGTCCAGGGACCCACTTTAAGAACGACTAGACTAGATGGTCTCTAAGGTCCCTCCTCTCTGACGCTGAGCCTCACACACTCCAAGCTGCCCTCTCTTTGCAGATAGGAAGCCTTGCTGGCTTCACTGTTCCCGCACAGCTTGGCTACCTAATCAGAGCCTTCAAGCGTTAGGGGGCTCCCTGCAGCTGTGGTGCTGGCAGCAGGGCAGGACACTGCTCAGACCTCGGCCCTTGGAGCTCACACACCCCTCTCGGGCCCTCCACCTCCCTTCTCTTCAGACTCTACTTTGCCCAGCCTTGGGAGCCTGTCCAGACCTCCGGGCCACCTCTGGAAACAGGCTGACCCTTCCTCACCTCCTGCCCCTCTAGAATCTTTAAGCTGGGAACAGATGAAGGGGAGAGAAAACCAGGCCTCTCCCACCAGGGAGAGGAGAGGAGACCACAGCACTGCCCTGCCCTGGGGCTCGGGGGCCTATTCTAGTTCCAGCCTCAATGCTCACCAACGGTGTGACTTTGGGCAAGTCACTTTCCTCCTCTGGGCCTCAGAGGGTTTCTCTAGATAAGTATCATGGAGGTGTCTCTGGCCAGGTAGAGATGATTTAGTACCAGAAGCTGCTGTAAATAACATTACATCACATAGTAACAAAATTATTATCTTTTCCATTTCTTTAATCCTGATTAAGTTAAGAAAAAACAGTTTCAATTTGGTGATAGTGTATCTTTAATGCCTCCATAACCCTTTCTAAGATGCCTTCTTAACAAAGAGCAGGTCATCTCTAGCAGTGTGCACCCATTCTTCAAGAATCTCAGGCAAGCCCCCACAAATATATATAGGGACCTTGGAAACCCCCAGACAGGAAATTGGCACCAGGGGCCCTGGGGCAGAGCCTCCACTAGGATGCAAGGAAGACTGTGGTACTACGTGGAGAGACTTGGGCGGGGCACGGGTGAGCTCTGGGTACCTAGTCCTTTGCGGAGGACTTAGTGGGTGAGTGTAAGAGGGTGTTAGCATCAAAACTTCCACCTGGGCACCAGGACACATGAGATGCTGCATGCTAAATTGAGGGGTCCAGGCAAAGTGAAGAACTGACCAAGGAACAGTTTGAGAGCCCATTCCATGACTCTTGGCACTCTTGTCAGATCAAGGATTTTCAAATGTGACCCCTGTGGCCTCTGGGGTCTGACGAGAATCGACCTGCGTCTGACGCCAGGGTCAGAAAGCTAGAAGGGGAGAGACTGGCTGCCTGGGTGGAAGGCGAAAGAGGGTGCCCTGCTGCTGGGCGGGCAGGGGGCTGCCTTCTCACCTGCCCTGGTAGATGGCGGTACCGGACATTCTGCAGCGGGAGCTGGCCTGCACCAGAGGGGTCTGGACAGAAAGTGAGGGGCCCCAGCAGTGATAACCATGTGGGCTGGATGCCAGAAAACCAGAAGCTAAGGGCGAGGCCTGGACCCCCCAGTGAAAGGAAAATGTGCCTAGCTCGCTTCAGGGCCATTACAGTCATAGGGCTCAGCATGAGAACTCCCAAGGAGCCAGCAAAGGGCCCCACAAAAGAGGCAGCTCCAATGTCTGCCAGGCCCAGAGAGGCAGAGCAGTTTAGTCCCTGTCCCAGCCATGAAACACGTAAGAACCCTCATGCTGTCTGTCCCCTCACCTCGCCTTCCTCTCCTCCCTTCAACTTGGAAAGAGCCGAGTTGAGAAAGGGAGCAGATGGCCCCGCCAACTTTGCACCTGCTGGGGGACAGGAGGAAGCCTCACCTTTGAATGAAGATTGAAGTGGGTGGGGGGAGCTCCTCACTGGCTAAATTATAAAGGGGCAGAGGGAGGCAAAAGTGAAGTTGCAGTTTGCTGTATCTCTGGCGTCACACGTGCTCACCATGGGTTGTATAATGACAGCACAGGTAGTAGGCAGATGTGGCAAACATGTGGAAGTGTGACATGCATGATGAACTTTTGGAAAACTGTGCCTGGACACTCCCCAGGCCCCGGGAATCTCCATCTCCTCTCCTTGTCTACTTGATGAGTCTTGGAAAACTGGTCTGCGTTACTTGTGAGCTGCGACACATCTGGGCCTCCAGAACAGAAACCGAATTTTCAAAGCAGGTTTGAAATGGTTTGGAAAGTTGTAATCTGCAAACATTTTGGACTAGGGAGAGAGGGAGGAAGGAAGCGGGTGGGAGCGAGTCTCCCAGGCAGATGAGAGGCCTGCAAACAGCTAGATGAAAACAGGCAGGGAAGAGAGACAGCCAGATGAGAGAGAGGAGAGAGGGGAACCATCTGCTCCAGTTTACCGCTCTCCTCTCTCTTCTGACCTCCACTCTCAGCCACACATGCCGGCAAGAGGGACAGTAGGGGGTCTGCTCACTGACAGCGGGCCCTGGCCCTGGGCAGTGGCTGGGTGGAGGGGCAGGTCTCTGGAACACGCAGGGAGGAAGGGATTTCTCAGAGCTGGAGCCTGGAGGTTCCCGGAGCCAGCCCGAGCCAGGAACTGTTTTGGAAATAAAGGCGGGGAGAGACTAGATTCTGGTTCCAAACCTGGAGGGAGGGAGAGGAGAGTCTCCTTGCCTCCAGGCACCTCCAAGAAAAACAAGGCTCCAAATAGCCCTGCTCCCAGCCTGTGCCCCATCCTCCCGAGTCTGGCCCCCTAGCCTCCTCTCCACACCACAGTGGTGGGGGAGCCAAGGCCCCAAGGAATCCAGACAGCTTATCTCTTCCAGGGCCTTTTAAATATTTTTACAATAACAAACTTGGAGATGGCCCCAAGGTTCTGTCTAATCTGACTCCTTTAGTTACAGACAGGGAAACTGAGGCAGGGGCACACTGACTTTATTGGAGACACCTACAATGTTCCAGGCACTGTGTGAAGCTCTTTACCTGAATTATTTTGTTAGAAGTTTACAATAAACCTTGTGAAAGTGGTAAATTATTGTACCATTTTTCAGAGGAAGAAACAGAGGCTCCAAGAAGTGAAACAATTACCCAGAGTCACACAGTCAGAGCAATGAGACAACATTCGAACCCGGGTCTGAGGGGCTCTGAAGACTGCACTGAATCCACTCCACCTTGCTCCCTTCTGCTATTGTTTTCCTGTTTTACGGAAGAGGAAACTGAAGCTCAGAGACGCTAATTTGCTCATGTTTACACAACTAGTTCATGGCAGAAGTTATATTTGAACTTGGGTTTGGCTGACCCTAATGCCCAAATGCTTTCCATTATGTCACCATTTCTTAGATCTTTCTTCCTAAATATCCCAAATTAAAGGAGACACTGCGAAGTGTACGTCAAAGCCACACATAGCAATAGAGATTTCGTATTTTATTTTATCATTTTATACACACACACACATAACACGTGACTTTGAAAATGTAAAGGCGATGCCTTTTCTCCCTCAGGACACTTGAGCAAATTGATGCTTCAAGAAAACCTCCTGTCCTTTAAGAGGCCCACACTCGGCTTAGCCAAGGTGATGGGGGTGGGGCAGCCTCCTGGGCCCTGACTTCCCACCACAAGCCCCTCTGGGGTGTTAACGGGGTGTTCCCAGGGGCTGAATCAAAAGACCAGGGTGCACAAAGCACACCACTGGCACTGTCAGCTCATTCCTTGCCTGGACCTGGCAGGGGCCTCCTCCCTGGGCTCGTGCTCCCCCCACCGCACTCTCCATGCACAGCCAAAAGGATGGTTTAAAAACAGAGCTCAGCCACATCACTTCCGGGAGGGTCTTATCCCAGTGGCTGCTGGCTGCAAATAGCAAACATTGCAACCCACAAGGCCCTAAATGACCTGGGCCCCAGCCCTAGCTCCTCCCCTTTCTCCCTGCTCCCCTGACCCAGCCACCTTGCCTCCTTCTGTCTGCAACCTAGGGACCCCACCCGCTTGGCCTGCTGGCTCTCTATCCGTTGTTTCAGTTTAAATGCCATTTCCTCCAAGGCCTTCCCTGATGTGCCCTCTCCCTTTGGATCCTAGCTCCTTGTTTGTGTCTTTCTAGCCCTTAATAACAACTCATCTCTATATTGTATTTGCCTGCTTACTCACCTCCTGGGCCCATTCCCTCTCCCAGTGTCTCTTGTTCAAACGGAAGCTCCATGGGAGCAGGGAACTCCTGCTATATCCCCAAGGGTTCCAACTTCCTTGCACACAGTGGGTGTTCAAGAAATATCTGCTTGATTAATGAGTGTTTGAGACCCAGACTCTGCTCTCAAGAAAATCCACAGCAGGGGCCGGCCCAGTGGCACAGTGGTTAAGTTTGCGAGCTCTGCTTCATGGCCAGGGGTTTGCAGGTTCGGATCCTAGGCGTGGACCTATGCACCGCTTATCAAGCCACGCTGTAACAGGCGTCCCACATATAAAGTAGAGGAAGATGGGCATGGATGTTAGCCCAGGGCCAATCTTCCTCAGCAGAAAGAGGAGGATTGGCAAAAGATCTTAGCTCAGGGCTAATCTTCCTCACAAAAAAGAAAGAAAGAAAGAAAATCCACAGCAAAGAGAAAACAAGGCAGTGGACTAAATCTAAAAGGGTACCAATACCCTCGGATTTAAATAAGTTTTTTCCCTTTCCCAGTTTTTCTAACCCAAACCAGATCTAATTCTAATCCCTCCTTCCTTTTGACCTCCTAGAGCACGGGGCTCCCACCCCTACTATGGGGGGGACTTGCAGAATATTTTACATACACCAAGTACCCCATAAATATCTGTTCAGTTGATCAGAAAACAAGAAGTACATTGGTCCTCATCTTTTTAAAAACTATCTTAGTTCCTAAATTGCCCTTTTTGGTGTGAGTTGAATAGTGAAGGCTGCATGATAGTCTTCCTGCTGAAGGGAAAAAAATATTAGTTGGTTAAAACCCAGAAATGGAATCATGAGCTGTTAAACTTGGATGAAGTTCTTCAGTCTGGTTTTAATTTGCCCAGTCCCTGGGCTTCTCATGTCTCAGTGAAGTAGCTTATGATTCATAAATACACATGTTCTAGGAAAATGCTAGGAGCGAAAGCACCCCAGCCTGAAGTCCACTGTCAGGGAAGAGCCTTCCTCCTCCTCCTCCCTCTGCCCCCGGCCCTCGACACGGCCCCCTGGGTTCCTTCCCAAGGGCCCTCACCCAGCCTGTGAGGTGAGGAAGGCCAGAGTGAGGACATGGGCATCTCACCGACTCTACATGAACGTGGTCTCCAGGAGAAACTCCAGGGACACTTGTCTGGGCCTTGAGCAAGGCTGCTTAGTCTGAGTTCTGAACAAAGTCCCCTTGAGATGGGAACGTATAAATTGTGCTCAAATAAATGCGACCTGTTGGTTATCAGGTTATGTCCCACTGACAGGTAGGGGTGGTGTTTAACTCAGTGATGAAGAGCCATGGGAAACCCAGGCACTCGGTTTCATCAACTCTCCAATGGGAATAGTAGTCTACCTCCCTCATGGAGTTTGTGTAGGAATAACGAGATAACGCATGCAAAGCTTCTAGTGCAGGGTGGGACACAGTAAATGCTCAGCAGTTGGAGACCACTCTACCTCAAATACCCCCTCATCCTAACCTCCTCCCCTGAAGCCTTCACAGAGCTGCCGCCTCAGCCTTCCAGGCTCAGATCTCATACCCTCTACTCAGAGAGGCTTGCCTGTCACAGGGTCTTGTGGGAGATCAAAATTGGCCACCTCAAAATATGTCTCTGTACCTTGATTTTCTCTGAAAGAAACTTTGCCCTTCCCCCAAACTTATGCCTAAAAGCGAAAGACTGGGACGGTTCTTGCTAAGCTCTTTCTTATCAAAGTTCTGTTTACTAAACATTTACATTTGTAAGGGAAATCTCCATTTGTAAAGCTATCTCCCTCTCTGTACTGGGAAGGGGAGGATGACCTCATCTCTAGAAACTTATCAATGCAGAAGGCAAGGCTGCATAATAACCTTACTGTGCTTTTCTGGTAATCGCCCATAACTGACTCCCCCGTCCCCCAACACCCTCCTTTGTCTTTACCTAAATCTATTTAAGAAGAGAACCTCTGTCATTTTGTCGAGAAACTCAGTTTCCCTGGTTTCTCCCATGTATACATGTTATCAAGCTTTGTTTGATTTTCACCTGCTATTCTGTCTTATGTCAATTTAATTTGTAGCCCAGCCAGAAAGGACCCAGAGTGCATAGAGGATAGTCTTCCTCCCCTTCAGTCTACAGCATCCCACCTGCCCCAGCTTGTTTGCTCAGACCACCTGGTCTTCCTTTCAAAGCCCTTGGCCCAGGTTGTGGTTACATATTTATTTGTTTCTTGATTTGTGAATGGCCTGTGTCTGCCCTGGAGTGGAAGGTCCAGGAAGGCAGGGGCCCTGCCTGTCTTGCTCTCTCTCATCCCCCAGAGCCTCGCACTGTGCCCGCCCTGCACGTTGTCAGTGCTCCACATACGGTTGTTCAACAGCCTTGAATGAAGTGGTCACTCTTATAACAAAAGAACAACAGGATCAAAAGGATTTCAGTAAATGTGCAGATGACAAAGCCACACTTGCTGTGGAGAGAAACCCCGCTGGAGCACTCGTCTTTGATTTGGAAGACGTGGGGCCCAGTTCTAGTTGTGTCACTTACTGGCCCTGTGACTGTGGAAAAGTCATTTCCTCTTATCTGGGCTTCCACTGCTTCACCTGTAGGACGGAGACAACAACACTCACCCTGTCTGCCTTACAGGGTTGTCCCGAGAATCAGACAAGATAATGGATGTTGAAAGCAAAACCTGATACAAAAGTTAGTGCCTTGTTTAAAGTTGTAAATACCACCAACTGTGGCTGAACTAACAGCTGCAGCCCTGACCTCCCACTAGGGGCCCCTGGAGGGTTTCAGGGGAGGCCCTGTTCTGGGTGGAAGGGACACCTGAACCTCACCTAGCTGGGCAGTCCTCCCTGTGTGCGGAGTTAAAAGGGAAGGGCTGGTGGTTGGTATGGGGCAGGGCTTGCTTGCAGGTGAAGCTCGCTGAAAATTTGCTTTGATGGGAGTGAGAATTCGATAACAAAAAACACCCCATGCCCTCCCTGAATTCCAGGAAGCAAATTGGAAACAGCCCTCTCCAGCTTCTCTGAGAAGCTGAGCGAGACTGACGGGAGGAGAGGGGCTGGCTGCAGCTGCTCTCACGGGGCTCGCGGAGCAGTCCCCTGTCCTGGGATCCTGAGATCCGCGCCCGTGTGGAAACACTCCAGCATCCAGAGTCTAAATACAGAGGATTAAAAGTCGTGGGGCCCGCTTGCCAAGAGGCCCCAGAAAACATTTGATCTGCTGTTTTCTCTCTTTCCACCCCCTATTTCTGGCTCCGTCTACAAAAAGAGGCTCAAGGATAAACCATGACCTAATGAGGTCGCAGGAGCCAGGACCTCTCAGGGTTGGTCTCAGCCAGCTCTTCTGAAAGCACACTGGAAGTCAGCCTGGCGGCCACTGTATCAACACCAAAGAGTTACATCTTCTGATACACACACCCCAAACCCTTACAAACCAACGAACGTGGCATGTGACGTGGCGGGCGTGGAGCCCACCCCTCTGGGCCCTGGGCTGCTTCACGTTAGACTTCAGCCGCCCGTGCAGTGAGGGCAAGACTTAGGCTCTGGGGTGGCTGAAGCCAAAGTCATCGACTTGGGTCCTGCCCATAGCTGTTTTCTGCCATGGAGACAAAGAAGTGCAGTGAGAGAAGAATGCAGCTGATGTGCGAGATGAGAGGGGAGGGAACGAAGTCTGGGGGTATTCAGAGCCCTGCACCTAGCTTCTCCTGAGGGCCAGCCTCCACGTGGCAGACCAGAGCGCTGGGGGGAGAGCTTGAGCAGTGCTGTCCAACAGGAATATGATTGAAGACCACATATATCATTTTCTTTTTTCTAAATTAAAAAAAAATTTTTTTGTGTGTGAGAAAGATCAGCCCTGAGCTAACATCTGATGCCAATCCTCCTCTTTTTTCTGAGGAAGATTGGCCCTGAGCTAACATCCATGCCCATCCTCCCCTACTTTATAGGGGACACCGTCACAGCATGGCTTGACAAGCGGTGCGTCGGTGCGCGCCCGGGAGCTGAACCGGCGAAGTGGGCCAGCCTCCACATCTATCATTTTCAATGGTCTCATTGTCACGGTAAAAAGGTAAAAAGAAGCGATTGAAATTAATTTTAATAATATGTTATTTAGCCCAACATATCTCAAATATCATTTCAACATGTAATCAATATAACATTTATTAATGACGCATTTTACATTCTTTAATTAGCACTAAGTCATCGAAACCCAATGTGTATTTCACACTTGCAGCACATCTCGACTCAGACTGGTCACGTTTCAAGTGCTCAACAGTCACATGGTGGCTACTAGATTAGCTGGAAGAACAGCTGTTTGAGTTGAAATCCCCTGAACTAGCTGTGGGACCTTTTAGAAGTCACTTATCCTCTCTCTCTCAGCCTCGTCACCTCCAAAATGGGGACGATGATAACAGTACCTACCTTAGAAGGTTCTTACGAGGATATAATGTTCCTAGAATAAGGCTTGGCATATAGTAAGAGATATAAAAGCATTAGCTATTATTTTATTATTTCTTGTCCTTCTGAAAATCAAATAAAATAATGGATGTTGAAAGTAAAACATGATGCGAAAATTAAGACCTGGTTTAAAATTGTAATTGTCATCAACTGCAGTTCAACAGTCCTGACCTCCCTCTACGAGTCCCGTGGTATTTCAGGTGGAGACCCCTTCTAATAAATACCTACTTCTAATAAATTCTCCATTTTCACTTAAGCTAGTTTGAGTTGTGTTTCTGTCAGTTGCTACCAAAAAAGAGTCCTAGGGAGGCTTGGCCTTTGCTGCTGCCCTGCTGTTCCATCCTGAGGGCAGGATGGGGGTGTCTGCCTTGGCCCCATACCTCTGAGCCCCTGGAAGTTCACACACTACGAAGAGAGGTGAATCAGTGGGATGGTGCTTAGCTTATCAAGCGACAGGAGGCCAAATGGGACATCACGTACCCATGTGCCTGGTACCATGGCTTGGCGCACGGATGCCTAATAAACGGTGTTGCTTATTCTTATTGCCTTTGAGGCCAGACACTGGGGATCTGGAGATGAAAAGATGTGGTTGCCGCTCTCAGAGGGCACATGGTCTGGTTATACTGAGGTCCAGCCTGGCACACCGGTGTGCCCAGCAGAGAAAGCAAGCTTTGCTCCTCCTTTCTCTGTGTAACAGTGTCTCTCTCAGAGAGCATCGAGGACCACACAGAAGGCAGGGGAATAAAATTTGGGGGCTAGATGATCCCTTGGAATGGCATAGAAGGGATCACGCTTAAAGATCCAGGAACTGAGGAAGAAGAATAAAGTCTGAACTCCGAAGGGCTGGGGAGAAAAGGCTAAGTTTTCCCTGGGTTTGCTGGTCTCCATGGGGTCACTTCTGGTCAGGCCAGGATGGGCATTCATGGTAACTCTGAAGTTCTGACACAGGGCTGGCCTTCGAGAAGCACAGAGCTGGTCTGGTCATTAAGAGATGGTTACGAGTCATTTTTTAGCTGTTTGACCTCCGTGAAGTTATTTAACCTCTCTTAGCCTCAGTTTTCTTGTCTGTAAAATGGGAAAAACAATACTGTATGGTTTTATTTGAACTTGAAATAGCATGATATAGAAATATTTATTGTTCCACTTTATGTGTGAAACCTGAAATAACTCAAAATCCCCAAATTAAAAGTTTGTCAAGAACCTTGCAAGGCAGCGTGACTTGTAAATTGGGAACTGTGTGTATGCTCTAGCTACATGATCGCGCTATTCCAATAGGCAAACAGAAAAACCTGCCATCCTTCAGCAGGTGAGTCTTGAATTACACTAGTTTGAATTATTTGCGGTCTTTAGGAATGGTTCCCTGAGTAATCTGATTGCTCATACCTCCATTATAGAGTAACTGTGAATATTTAATGAGATAATGTAGTAACCAGCCCACAGGAAGCACTCGGTAACAGCAGCATTATTCTGTTATATATGCTGTATCAGTAGTGTATATTCTGGTATAATAATAGCATGTGAAAACAGTGAGAGCTATGATAGACCAGGAGAGGGTTAAAACAGCAGACCTGGGCAGATCAGTAGAATGGTGAGAACGGTGAGGAGCTGAACAACTGTGAGCTTTGGGATAGGTGGCATTGAAGGCAGTTACAACAGCTGATGAAATTTTACAGCATGGCATGAATGCAAAGGGCACGATTTCTATAGATGTGCCCTATTTTACACAAGGTTATACTGTTCGAATTTAGTCATTCAGTGACAGCTTTTTGTTAAGATTGCAATATGCAAGAACCACTGGGTGAGAGGGATTAAAAAGCTGTTGAAGGTGGCCTGCCACTGAAGAAAGGATGGCTTTCCTTTCTTAAAAGGAAAGCTAGACCAACTGGCTTATCAGCGGTCTTACGCAAACCACAGACTGCTCTGTGCTTTTTGTTTTTCTTTTTCTAATTTGAAATGGTTGCCAATGTAAAACTTGGGAGATTTTATGTTAAAATCAAGATTTCCAGGTTTGCTTGAGAATCTGGAGAAACTAGCAACATTCCAGCAGGGCACCAAATGGCTGCCCTTTGAGACAGGATCTTATGGGCTGAATTGTGTTCCCCAGAATTCACATGTTGAAGTCCTAACCCCAGAACCTCAGAATAAGACTATGTTTAGAGATAGGACCTT
Organism: Ceratotherium simum simum; assembly: GCF_057802395.1. Classification (NCBI taxonomy): domain Eukaryota; kingdom Metazoa; phylum Chordata; class Mammalia; order Perissodactyla; family Rhinocerotidae; genus Ceratotherium; species Ceratotherium simum. Next base: position 18,498,789 of record NC_141903.1, on the reverse strand, counting down.
TAACGAGGTAATTAAGGTAAAACGAGGTCATATGGATGGGTCCTAATCCAATATGACTGGTGTTCTTATAAGAAGAAGAGATTAGGACACCACACATGTGAAGTCACATTTGTGGGATGTGACATGACCATGGGTTGACTGAGCAATGACCATGTGAGGTCACAGTGAGAAGGTGGCCATCTGCAGGCCAAGGAGAGAGGCCTCAGAAGAAACCACACCTGCTGTCACCTTAATCATGGACTTCTAGCCTCCAGAACTGTGAGAAAATAAATTTCTGTTAAGTCACCCAGTCTGTCGTATTTTGTTATGGCAGCTCTAGCAAACTAATACACAGGACCTACATTCTCAGTGTCCACAGTCCTCACCAATCCCAAATGGTGTGCATCCCATTCACTTAGGTATCATGCATAGCTGCTGCTGGCATATGAGTTTGCAAACTCTGATCTACAGGAAAAGGGTATTCTCTATGTATGCGTTCTCCATGTATGTTGTGTGGTCTTATTTCAAAGCTTTGATGTTTATTTTCTCCTTCAATTCTCCCCACAGTTCTAAGAGGCTGACACTACCATCTCTACTTGGCAGAAGAGAAAACAGAGCTCAGAAAAGTGAAGTCATTTTTCCCAAGTGAAAGCTGGGATGGAAACCAGGCCTGCTGACTCAGGGCCCGGGGCTCATGTCCCTCTCCCATGGCCCCTCTGCCTGGGCACAGGACCCATGACCATAAAGCCTTAATGAACAGGGAAGCTCTGTGTGGGTGTGTGTATAATAGAAGTAAGCCATTTATAATAATGCACAAATCCAAGGGAGGATTATTTCCTTGAAAAAAGATTCAGCATAGAATTCCTTTCAAAAGTAAACCTATAGTAGAACTTGATTAACAGAAATCTGATTTATGCAGGAGTTCATCTCATGGAGGCAAAGCCAGATTGGCAGGCCTTTGACCTGGAGGAAGGAGTGGGGGAAGCGGTGAGTGTATGCAGAGACTCTGTTACCCCGTGATGAACATTCGGGAGTAGGAAGCATCAGAGACTGGGACCGTAGAAAGAAGGTTCAGTCGTCTATGGCCAATCAGCAGACAAGGATGAGAGAAGGAATAGGAAGATAGGGAAGAAAGGAGGAATTTGCAGAGAAAGAAGTAACTTCTTGAGGAAGCTGCTGAATATTTGATGGAGGCAGAGTAACTTTAAAGATGACCCCAGATTTGTGAAAGAAATCTTGATTCATTTGTACAATGACATGCTGTGACAGCATTATAAGAACCAAGTAGGTTGTACATGCAGATATGGAAAGATGGCCAAGATACACTGTTAAGGGAAAAAAGCAAGTTGCAGCATGGAATGTAAAGTATGATTCTCTTTGAGTTAAAAAAAGATAGACACACATAAATATAGAGAGATTATATATATACGTGTGGGAAATTTCTGAAAGGGCACAACATCTCGTAGAGGGGTTACCTCTCTGAATTGGGAACGGGTGTGTGGGCTTTCACTTTGCACTTTTTGTACTGTCTAAATTTCTTACAATGGGCATTGTTAGTTTCATATTATTTAAAACAAAAGGTAACCCTAACATTTAAGGATGAGAGACAGGCAAGGCTGGTGTCCCTGCTAGGGGATGGGGAGAAGTCAGATGTTTGGGAAGGAACATTTGATGTGTTAGAATGAAGGGCAGCAGTGATGTTCTGAAGAGTGTGGAGGGTCTGAGGAGTTGGCAGTTGAAAGTGAGTGTAATGGATATGATTACCAGGTAACAGAACAAATCGGAGGAGAACTGTGTAGATAGGAGGGAAGAAACGGAGGAGAAGAGAGGATAGACCTTGAACAATGATAAGTGACCATCAGCCTTGGGATGACATATATAGAACATTGTTGTTGCTACTGCTGCTGGTTCAGTGTGGCAGGAACACGAGGGTCTCCGGGAGATGGCCAGTCTAAGGAGGGGACTCTTGAAGGGTTCCAGGCAGGAGATTCGTTGTCAAAGAGCAGAGGAGGATCACACCGAGGTTGTGCAAAGGGCTCATGTTGTTAGGGGAGAGACCTGGGTTTGAGACCACTGGGGGCCATTGTGATGGTTCAGCTGAGAGAGACAGTCCTGGAATCTCAGTGAGAGTCTCCTCACCTGGGCAGTGACGGTGGAGATGGAGAAATAAGAACAAAGTAAGTAAGCAAGGCTTGGAGACAAGTCGTTTGGGGGAGGAGGGAGAGTGACGAGAGTTGTGAAGAATTGGGTGCAAATCTTAGCTTGCTGTTTAGTACCTTTTGAGCTCAGTCTGCCTGTCTGTATGATGCATTTAATTAGAGAAACGTTGTGAAGCATAAATGAGATAATGCACTCCGTAAATGTTAACCACGACTGTTAGCTCGGGTATCGGACTCAGACTTTACGAGGGTTCAAGTCCCTTTACCACCAAGTTACTTGCTGTGCAACTCTGAGCAAGTTATTAACGTCTCTGAGCCTGGTTCCTCCTTTGTAGATGGGGATAACCTGTTGTCATGGAAACGAAACAGCACACGTAGAGGGCTTACAGGGCCTGGCGCAAAATAGGCGCCCAATAAGTGTTAGAGCTATTACGATCAACAGGTAAACCACTGAGCACAGAGGCTGACACGCAGTAGGCGCTCAGTAAATGTTAATTCATGTTATAATTCATAACGCAGAGGTCAGAGCCAGGGATCTGGGGGCTGCCCGGACTGCAAACAGCGGGTGTTCGCAGTACTCCCCCCCACCCCCTCCTATCCGCACCCTGCCCCAGCACCGCGTGTCCTCGCCTCTGCGCCCGCACTTGCCGCCCCGGCCGGAGCGCGGCGGAGGTGCGGGCGGGACAGACAGCGCGGACACTCACCCTCGCTACCGCCGGCCACGTCCAGGGGCGTCCGCAGCGACGAAGCTCTCGGCCGTGCTCCGCGTCCCCGCCTCCCGCGACGGCAACGGCCCGGCCCGCGCCCGCCCCAGCATACTTTTCCCATCCCGTCATGGGCGGGGGCGCCGTCCTCCCGGTCACGTGGCCCTCCAGAAGCTCCGCTCTCTCTTCAGCACCGGTTTGGATGCTTCCAGTGCTAGTGACAACTTGGGTGTGTCGATGCATCTCTCTGTATGTAGAACAGTGTATTTGAAGGTTTACGTGCACGAGAGTGATTGTTACCTAGGCCTTTGCAAGGGTGTGGGTACGTGTGCATGTGTCTGAAGAGCCATCTGTGTTGCTTGCATGTGAGCATTCACCTCACTGTGGATCTGAGGGTGCTGTGGGCATGACAGCTATAACAGAGTACATTTCCCTGTGTACTGAATGTGCATGTACTTGAGAGTGATCGTGAATCGTGTGTGCGTGTTTAGTGGTGTATGTGTGTGCATTCATAAATGCAAGTGTCCAAACGTGCATCAGGGCTGGTGTATGCACTTGTACATGCACATGTCCAAGACTGCAGCTTGTGTGCAATTGGAGTGTACTTCAGTTGCTGAGTACACATGACAGTGGCTGAATATCTGTGTGTTGGTGCATGTTTAAATGTGTGTATGAGTGTGCATAACCACATAGGGTGCATGATGTGTGTGTGGCACCTGTTTGTGCAGTGGCTCATTCTGTGTGTGTGTATATGTATGCAGGCCTTGGTGTGGACTTTGTCCAGACGTGAGTGTGCACATACATAATAGTGTGGACAGGTGCCCCTGTGTGACAGCCCTCAGCTCTCTCCTCCCCAGATGAGGCTTCGCTGGCCTCACTAGCTCTCTGGCCCAGCCTCAAGTTACTGGGAGAGGTGTGCCTGCTGGAGGGTCTCAGCTCCAGAGCAGGCAGAGCCATCCTGTTCAGGTAGCAAGCAGACACTAAAGAAAAGAGACATCATCAGAAGCCTGACTTTTGCTTTTCCCTGTTTCTTCCAGTGCTCTCTTCCACCAGCTACCAGTATTTCACTCGGCTGCCAGAGCATCTGGTTAACAGACTGTATATAACCCAAGGTTTACAGTTGGAATTTTAATGCAGGTATGCATTCGAATGCTAATGCTGGTTCCACCACCCTAGACAAGTCAGTTACCTTATAGTTGCTGTTTCATTTTCTGAAAAGTAGGGAGAATAATTATATTACTGCATTGTCTTTCCCCCCAAAGTTGGGACACTCACCCAAAAAGTGTTTGGTAAGCCATTGAACTATGTAAAGAATTATTATTAATATTACATAAATATTATTTGAGGATGAAAGTTAGTGGGCTCAACAAAGAGTCATTCAACAAACATTTAATAAGCATCTATTATGTGTCAGTCCCTGAGCTAGGTGCTGGGGATATAGAGGTAAACCAGATAGGCGTGGTGCCTGCTCTCATGGAACTTGGAGTCCAGTGGGGATGACTCAAGTGGTTCCAAGTGAAATGAGTGTTACGGAAGAGAAAAACATTGAGTATACAACTGGGTGTCAGGGGAAGGCCTGGGGAAGCTTGGGTTGAGCCCTGAGGGATGACTGCCACTTGTCTGGTTGTAGGGGAGGTATGTGCGATGAACATAAGTGAAAGACAACACGTGAAGTAGAGTTTAGTGTGCTGATTCATAGATGGCTGGAAAGGGGACCTACGTGGACCACCCACTCTGGGTACCTTGGTCTGTTCCCAGATGTGTCAGGGATGCAAAAGGTGAGGAAACCCTGCTTAGAACGCCTGGAGGACATTCAGAATCTAAAAGGCTCAGGAAAGCCCCTCTTCTGTGTTACCCACAGGGCTCCACTGCAACAGAAGTTGAAACCACTGGCATGCTCTTGATGGCAAGGAAATGGTTAGTGAAAAGTATAGGGAAAGGCAGTGGTGCCACACTTCTATAAATAATAAATGTTGACTGCCTGAGTGAATGGGAGCGGACGTCTTTCCAATTTTTGGAGGAGCCCTGGAACCCAGGTCTTCTGAAGCCGAGCAGAGTCCTTGGGGCCTTGTCCTGTGGGTCTGTGCAGTGCTGATGGCTTCACGTAGCAGGAAATCCAAAATACTCATGCAATGGCTGTTCCAGGAGCTGCAGGAGCTGCCTCAAGCTAGAGTGGTGCTCAGAACTTCCTCCCTCTAGCCTGTTTCTGTCTTTAATCAGTCTGCAAACGTTTATTACCTATTATGAGTATGGGGACAAGGAGATGATGGTCTACATGGAAAATGAATGAGAACACAAATTACTCTAAGAGGCAAAATGCGATAGTGCCACAGGAAAGGTACAGAGTATTATAAGAAATGAGGATGCTTTTCCACTTTGTTTGCTTCAGTTCAATTTATTTCACAGTTCCTTTCAAATCTAGAGAACATGCCCAGCGTCGAACGAGAGAAGATGAATGACATTATGACCTTGATGGCCACAGAGAGTTTACAATCTGGCAGGGGCAGCCATGTGCCAGCTGTGGTAGATTGGCTTGTTCCACATCCGTTCAAACCTCTCTCAGGTGTGCCTTCCGATGCTACCAAGGCTGGAAAGCTAAAAACCCATTTCCTAGACTCCTCGCTGGGGTTCCCATTGTAATTTAGGTTCCACCAGTCCTGTGCGCTTGTGCAAGACCTGAGTTCAAAATTGAGTTAGGAAAAAAAAAAATGAGTTAGATGGAGAGGAGGCAGCAGCTTGGGAGGAATCCATTTGCTGGCGCTGACCCAAAAGGTGCAGTATGGCTCTGGAGTTCTGGCTGTAGCTCCTGGTCCCCAGATTACACCTAAGATGGTGCGTTCCTGTAGCCGGAGTCTGAGCCAGTCTCTCCTTGAATTCCTAGCTTCCACATTGTGGTAGAAATAGTCACTCCCTTGGGGCGTCAGTACCGTGGTGGTGCCCTGGGAGTCATGCCTGGAGGCCCAGGCCAAAATTTGCTCTGCAGTGATTCTGAATTCACTTGATTTTCTGTATTAAATCTTGTCTGCTTAAAATCGCTAGAAGGGTTTAGCATCTTCACTTGAACCCTAATTGTTGTCATACTGTGAACTATAGGTGCTGTGAAAGTCAGAGAACGGAGATGAGTGTGGGTCAGAGCAAGCAGGGAAGAAATTCAGAGGACTGCCTTCCCCTCCTCTTTCAATTCCCCCTCCTACCCTCAACCCCTCTTCAATCCCATCATCAACCTTCAAATTAACTAATCGATTGATTAAATGTCAAACAACTACAATGCAAAAGGCACTCTGCTTGATGTTGGGGTCACAGTAATGAACAGATAAGCAAGGTCTCTGTCTCCATGATGCTTATGAGAAGACAGATGTTCAACTAGCGCTCAAAGAAACATGAAATTCAAAGTTGTGCTTTAGAGTTATGAAGGAAAAGAAGAGGAAACTGTGGGAGACAATGATGGTCTGGAGTCTGTGAGAGAACTTGTTTTGATTGGGAGGTCTGGGAAGATCTCTTGAGTAGGTAACATGTAAGCTGAGTCGCAAAGGATAAAAGAGGGCCAGCCGTGCAAAGGTGGCAAAGGAGGCGTGGAGAGGTGCCAGGCAGAAGACGCAGAGAGGATAAAGGCTATGCTTTCTCAACATCTTTCTCATGCTCCCCTATGCAACAGTTATAGGATAAATCCTAAACTCCTTAGCTTTTCTGTAGCCTCTCTAACTGAAAGCCCTCTTTGATTTGACATCTTCCCAGCCACTTCTCTGTATGGCAGTGTTTCTCAACCTCAGCGCTACTGACATTTGGGGCTGGATAAGTCTCCATTGTGGGGACTGTCCTGTGCATTGTAGGATGTTTAGCAGGATCTCTGGCCTCTGCCCTCTAGATGATAGTAGCAGCCCTCCCATCCCCAGCTGTGACAACCAAAAATGTCTCCAGACATTGCCAAATGTCCCAGATAGGCAAAATTGCCCTCCATTGAGAACCACTGCCCTGTGGGTAGCCTTGCTTTGGTCAGGGTGGTCTTCTTGCTGGCTCCCAAATGCACCTTCAACTTCTGTGTTTCTGCACGTCTATTTATGCAGCTCCCTTTAACTAGTCCCTGCTCTTCTGCCTCGCCACAAAGCCTCATCCATATGTCTACTAGAAACTCATGGCTTTTATCTGCCTAGTAACCCTCTGTCCATTGGGGAATTCCATTTGGATGATTCTCCTGTCTATTGCGTGGTAGGGAAGAGTGGTCCATCCTAGTGCTCTGCCTGCCCTCTGGCTGCAGGGGCAGGGCCTGTGGACCAGGTACTCTTTCCTTTTATGCCCAGTTAAGAGCCCAAACAGTGGGCATGAGACCCAAGCAGAGCCAATCAGAGTCTTCCCATGAGATTTCCATGAGATGGCATTGCTTTTCTTCTGAATTGTTAACTGTGAGGATATAGCCCTGGGCTGCCACTAGCCGTATTTCCTGCCACTTGGAGAGCCTGCTTGTGGCAGGAGACAATGACATCAATACACAAATAGAAGCAGATTCAAGAGGAACTGAAAGATGGAGAGAGAGTGCTGTGATGATACTATTAGAGCCCTTTGTTCAGATACTTGTGTAAAACACTCACATTCTCATATTCTTTCTCTCTTTCTTTAAGCTAGTTGGAATAGTTTCTGTCAGGTACCATGGGAAGAGTATTAAACCAGTATCCTTCAATGCCTACTTCAAGTCTCTCCTCTTTCATGAGGTTTTCTCAACACAGAACTGAAGGAAATACTTCCTTTGAATTCCTAACTCGTGGTTTGCTGAAGCCAGCAGGCAACTCTGTGCCTCTCTTCCCAACTCTGAGTTTAGTGACGTCATGTTGGCAGGTTGAATTATCATAGTGGGAATAATGACACTACAGAAATCAGCAAATGCTACAAATCAAGGCTCTCTTTCCCCGAACCCAGCTCCAGCCTGGTTACCAGCACACCACTATCTAAATTCCTTCTTCATTGTACCACCCATTTGGATATTAATAACGTAGTGATTTGTGACATCTCTTGCTTTTTGAATATGGTGAGGTTGGGAGGACAAGTGCCCCTGACCTATGCTGCATCCATAGCTTCAGACTCTCAAAGGAGGGAGGGTCCTGAGAAATAATTTGGTCCACGGTCTTCATTTTGCACAGCAGGACAAAGAAAGTCCAGAGACCTTCAGTGACTTGGTAGTTACTTGTGGAGTCAAGACAAAGAAAGTCCAAGATCTTGACTTACATCCATTATTAAAATGTAGGTCTTCCTGGCCTTCTTCTTTGCCTTTTTTCAACCCTTTCCTTTCTCCAATTTTTATACAAAAGAGTGTTTAAAAACAATTGTTGAATCATTCCAAACAGCTAATGGCCGAGACCCAAGTTGTCAATGTTTATTTTCAACGGGGGGCTTTGGGGCTGTGAAATTCTCTAGAATGAGATCATTCTAGATGGGGTCTCACTAACGTGGCAGCACTTGGGAGACAGTTGTTGACAGAAAGGACTTGGTGCCATTCCACAGAAAGACCATGATGTTGGAGTGAGTGTTGGCTGCTCTGTGTGTTATGTCACTTAGAATGAAACAAGATGATAGTTGAAATGCAAGGAAAGCTTACAGATTTATAATAATTAAAAATACGCAATTTATTTTTTGACATAGCTGTTCTATTTCCAGTAACTTATCCTGGAAGTGAATGTAAGGACATTCATTGCAACCTGGTTTGAACTAATACACGACTGGAAACAATCGAAATGCTTAGCTATAGGGGACTAATTAAATAAATCGTTTTACATATATACAGAGAGGCAGAACTCTATGTACTATATGGAATTATCTCCAAGATACATTGTTTAGTGAGAAAAATAAGGAGCAGAACAGTGTGTATAGTTTGCTATCATTCAAGTTAAAACAAAAGAAGAGGTGAGGAAAACGGCACACAAACACATGGATGTATGAGTACAGTCTGTCTCTAGAAGGATATGCAAAAAATTGTAACACAAGAAGTTGTGTGTGGAGAGGGGAACTGGAAAACTGTGGTAAGAGGGAGACTTATTTTTCACTGCAGGTCTTTTGGAACAATTTGATTTTTAAAACCATGAGTATCTATTACTTATTCATCACCCTTCCCCTCAATAAAGTAAAAAATAAAAGATATATTGTGTTGCAGTTCTTGGAAATTCTTCCTTTGCTCTTATGGATGAGTTGGATCTGGGGATATGGCAGAGAATTAATAGCAAATCCCCTACGATAATATACTTTCTTTTTTTCCCCTATGTAAGAGTATGTTTTTCTTTTCTTTTTTCTTTGAGGAAGATTAGCCCTGAGCTAACATCTGTTGCCAATCCTCCTCTTTTTTGCTGAGGAAGACTGGCCCTGGGCTAACATCTGTGCCCATGTTCCTATACTTTATATGGGACGCCGCCACAGCATGGCTTGATAAGTGGTGCATCGTCCATGCCAGGGATCCGAACCTGTGAACCCTGGGCCACTGAAGAGGAGCGCTCGAACTTAACTGCTACACCACTGGGCTGGCCCGTAAGAGTATTTATTTTTTTTTTTTTTGTGAGGAGATCAGCCCTGTGCTAACATCCGCCAATCCTCCTCTTTTTTTGCTGAGGAAGACGGCCCTGGGCTAACGTCTGTGCCCATCTTCCTCCACTTTATATGGGACGCCGCCACAGCATGGCTTGCCAAGCAGTGCGTCGGTGCGCGCCCGGGATCCGAACCAGCGAACCCAGGGCCGCCGCAGCGGAGCGCGCGCACTTAACCGCTTGCGCCACCGGGCCGGCCCCAAGAGTATTTTTTTAAAAGGTCTGGAAGAATATATATAAAACTCAGGACAGTGGTAACTTCAGGGAGAGGGATTATATACTTTCTTTTAAAAAAACATTTCAAAGAGCAGTCTGTTCCAATCTTGCAAGTTTGGGACAAGTATTTCTCCCATTATACAGCCAGAGGAACTGAGGCACAGAAGCAGGCCATGTCCCCAAGGTTACACAGTGAGTGAGGGGCGGAGTTGGGCTCAGATCTTGCCCAGTCATGTGTTCTTTCGACTACAGCATATTTAGCTGGGCAGACGGCTTCAACTAGTAGTTTCCAGGGGAAGGAAAAGAAGACCCAGAGAGTTCTGAGAGGCTCTTCTGGCCTAAGGTTTGAGGAAAGTTAGAGCCCTGAGCCAACTAGAGTCCCAGAGCAAATGAAGTCAGACCAAAATAGACACCACTTATATTCAACGGGAAATGACCCAGAAAAGAGCCAATCCGTTTCCAGATGTTAATTGAAGGGCCTCAGTTGGAGAGATGTCATTTTGGAATCTGAAACAAAATCTCTTAATAAGCTTTCTCAACTCAGTGTGTGGATCAGAAATGAACAGACATTTGATTTCAGGGAAATGCCCTGCTAGGAAGGTCGAGAGGCTTCTGTTTTATAGAATCAAGCTTTGAGAAAGCAGCCTATGAATGAGTATAGAAACCAAGGCTTTGCCATGTTTTGTCAGCATAATTTTGGGAAGGAATATGAGAAATAGAGAGTCTATTCCTGCCTTTGGCTGGGAAGAAAAGCGGAAATCCCAGGTTGAGGAAATGAGGCATGATTAAACTGTGTAAATGAGATTTAGCTTGTGGCTAAAAAATTTTTTATCTGTTAGCTGTTGTGAAGTAGAAAGAGACTAAGTTCTCTAAATCTTGTATTTCAGACTTCTACAGATTTCTTTTAAGTAACACTTAGAAGAAACTTAGCTGTACATGTCCCATCCACTTAATTTATGATGGGTATAATAAAAAATTAAAAACCTCAAAGCATACAAGAGTGTGTCTAATGTGCTACCGCTTATGAAGCAGAAAGGTTACACACACAAACACACATGCACTTGTTTATGTGTACCATCTCTTTAAAGATATGTAACCTGGTAACAGTGGCTGCCTCTGGGGAGAACTGTGGAGCTGAGAGATGAGGTGGGAGGTACAGCCTTCACTGCACTGTTTCAATTTACCCTATGCCTGTATTACATATTAAGAATAAGACATATTCTTAAAAAGGCTGAAAGGGAAAAACATACCTTTACAATAGAGAGATTTGGTGGCCACCCCGTTAACCAAGTAAGGAAATTTAGCATTACCAAGGGTATAACAACCTGACATTATATGACGCATTAAGGGTTTTAACCTGAATTTCATCAAGCCTTCAGCCCTAACCTCTGATTAGCAGAAAACATACAGAATAACTAGTTTAATGACACACGAGAGGGGGCTAGCCCGGTGGCGTAGTGATTAGGTTCTCTCGTTCCACTTCAGTGGCCTGGAGTTCGCCAGTTCGGATCCTGGGCACGGACCTACTCACTGCTCATCAAAGCCATGCTGAGGCGGCGCCCCATATAGAAGAGCTACAACTCTACAACTATGATACACAACTATGTACTGGGGCTTTGGGGAGAAAAAAGAAAAAGAGGAAGATTGGCAACAAATGTTACCACAGGGCCAACCTTCCTCAAAAAAAAAAGGACACAGGAGAAAACAATCAATTCAGAGAGTGGGATGTTCTTCAAGATGTCAATGTCAGAAAAAGATTAAAAGGTGGTTCAAAAAAATTAGGAATAAAAGATATTTTGGGGACAACTAGAGAAACTTTGAATATGGTCTGAGTATTAGGCAATATTAGAGAATTATTAATTTTCTTGGGCGTGAGTAATGGTTTGATGGTTATATAGGATAATGTCCTTATTCTTAGGAGATGCACGCTGAATTATGGAGGGGTAAAGAGATGTGATGCTGGGAACTCACTTTCAAATGATTCAGAAAACACACGCTAAGATATGAAACACACACACACTTGATTATTAAGCTATAGTCTCTTAGCTTCAAACTAGGCTATGTGATGCCAGGGCTGGAACTTTGCAAATCACCTTTCTCCTTTGCCAGCTGGCCTTCTGCTAGTCTGCCAATAGGGGGCACTAGAAAGAGGCTGGAAGTCTAGAGGAGTGGAAAGGAACTTTGTTCTGTTTTGCTTCCTGTTACTGTCAGCCTCACTTGAGCAACAGTTCCTTACCCTGGCAATGACAGTTATTTCCCGTAGGAGCAGCTGGTTCACATTTACATTGTTTCCACAGTCTCAGAAATAGCCTCATTGTACTTCTTCAGACATACCGGTATCAGCTGGCAGAGGCCTTCTCTGTCCCAGCTCCACAGGCCCCTTCTTTCAAGCTTCTAAATTGTATTAATCCCAAGCTCTTTGTTCTCCCAGCCCTAGGATGGTAACTGCCTTCTATATTTACTACAGTATTCCTTTTGCCTTTCCAGTTCTCCAATACTTGGTTAACAATTCCTTACATTAAATTCTGAGAAAGTAACTGGTGTAGTTTGTGTCTCCTGACTGAACCTTGACTGATACAGAAATTGGTACCAGGAGTCTCAGGAAACAGACCCTCAAAGATGGAATTTTTTCAGGTGCCTGGGTTTGTCTTCACACTCGAATGCAATGTTGAGCTCCTTGTCATGGGAAAGGGATGCTAGTAACCCATGTCATGGAGTGGCACTGATTAATCAAATTATTGACTATAGATTATTGTGATAAAGAACCTCCTGAAGCAGATGCCTGGGGGGACCAAGTGGCTGCTGGGAAGAATGATGACTACAAGGACTGTGGGGTGGGATGCCTTCTACTGAGTGCACTGGAGTGCTTACAGAAAGAAAATGACACACTCAGCTCTTTAAAGTCTCAGCTCAAGTCCCAGTCAGAGAACTAGAGAGATTCTACAGTAGTTCTAAAATATCTCAAATCTTTTGTAGCTGCAAATTCAGACACAATATTTAATTGTGAAAGTTGCAGAGTTAAATGTAAATTGAATTCACAGCCTACATCTTTCAGTGAAAGTTAGGATGAAGATTGGGAAGTGTCCGCAAGACTTGGAATGAGAACATCTGCGTGGACTTGGATGAGGCTGAAATTTTTTAACCCTAAGTCACTCTGAGCCTTCCTTGACTTCACCTTCCATGTCTAAGATTAGGTTTCCTTTGCTTGAAGTCCTTGTAATAACCTCACCTGAGGCAGGTGAGATGCCTATACTCTTCAAGACCTACCCAACTACTCCTTGTTGCCACTAGACACATAACTAGGGTCAGATCCACCATATTCCAAAGGGAACAAGTACAAAGTCTGATTCCTGAAGGAAAGATTTTATCATCCAAAAGAACTACAAGACGTTTCTAATCTATATAGGCAGAAACCTGGTGACTATGTGTGGGAATGGGATTCTAAGAGCATTAGACCAAAGAACACAGAATATAACAAGCCAAATTCACTGATATGGGCATACTTATCAGTGATTCTGGGTTTAATGTGTTAGCTTGCATTAAGAATTTGTTTACTTGGATGGCAGAAATTTGGACTCAACAGTGACCTAAATATAATGAGTTTGAGATCCCAGAACTTCCCTGGCATGATGTAGAGAAAGGAATTCAAAGACTTAGGGAGATAGAAATGTTGGAGCAAACTTACCATGTGTGACCTTCAAAATTCCCTCACCCACTACTCCCCACTACTCTATGGTTCAAGAGGGCCCAGAGGACACTCCTTCACTAGGTATTGAGCAATACATTAATGAGAGATCACCAATATCCTTGACAATCTCTGTGGTGGCTGTTCTCTGTAGGCTGGTATGATGGCAGAAGATGCTGCCACTGAGATGAGTTCATTGACTGCAGCGGGGTTGATGGGATGCTAGAATGGCAGAGGCCAGTGGCAGTATCCTGTCATTAGAGATAAGATAGATGCATTTAACATAATGCACAGCAGGGACAAAATGGTAATTAGAATGTTGTAACCCACAGGGATCATTGATAATAGCTGTGATGGTTAATTTTATGTGTCAACTTGGCTGGGTCACCATGTGCCCAGATATTTGGTCAAATATTATTCTGGGTGTTTCTGTGAGGATGTTTTTGGATAAGATTAACATTTAAATTGATGGACTTTGAGTAAAGCAGATTGCCCTACAAAATGTGGGTGGGCCTCATCCAATCAGTGGAAAACCTGAATAGAATAAAAAGACCAATCTCCCTCAAGCAAGAAACAATTCTCTAGCAGACTGTCTTCAGACTGGCTCTCCCAGCTCTCTGGCTTGCTGGCCCACCCTGCAGATTTTGGACTTGTTAGCATCCATAATTCTATGAGTGAATTCCTTGTAATAAATCTCTTTCTATATATATACACATCCTATTGGTTCTAATACAGTAGCTAACTGGTACAGTGGACCTAGGAATCAAATAGATGGGCAGTCTACTAAAATATTACTTGATCTATAAAACAGGAAAAACTCTAGGTCTGGTGCTCAGAAATCTGACTAAAGTTGCTACAGAGAGAGTCATAGCCTGTCCTTTAGTTTCCAGACCTAAGCCAGTTGTAAGATCCAGAGCGCCTTGATTGACGGACATGCTGAGTTCCCTTAAGAACTCCACAACACTGCCACAAGTATATAGTATAAACCTTCCTCCAAGACTTCCCCAGAGATCTGCAGTCTTTAATAGAGTGACTATGTATTGCAGAAAAGAGAAAACCCTCAGATCTTTCGGGGATTGATTAATAGGCGCTGGTCCTGAATTAATGCTAATTCCTGGGACCCTAAAACACTACTATAGTCTACCAGTCAAAGTGGGGGCTAATGGTGGTCAGGTAATGAATGAAGTATTGGTCCAAGTATAAATTACAGAGAGCCTAGTAGGTCTAAGAACCTAGAGGTTATATCTCCAGTTCTTGAATGTGTACTTGGAATAGACATAATCAACTACTGGCAGAATCCCCAAATTTGCTCTCTGATCCATGAAGTGAGGGCTATTGTGGTAAAAAGGGCCAAGTAGAAGCTCCTAGAAATTCCCCTCCCTACCAAGGTAGTAAACCAAAAGCAATACCACATTCCTAGAGGACATTGCAGATATTAGTGCCACCATCATATCTTAAAATCTATCACATCCCCATTTAAATTCACCTGTTTCTCCTGTGCAGGTTGATGGATCTGGAGGACTATGGATTATTGTCAAGTTTATCAGGTGATGACTCCAAGTGCAGCTACTGTTCCAGATGTGGTATCTTTATAAGAAAAAATCAACATAACCCTTGGTACCTCATATACCATTAGTGACCTGGCAATGCTTTTCTTTTCTCTATACCAATTGGCAATGCCACCAGAAGCAGTTTGTCTTTACCTCGCAGAACAAAGAGACCAACTTCACAGTCTTGCCTTAGGGCTACATCAACTTACTGTCTGCCATAATACAATCTGCAGAGATCTTGATCACCAGACATTTCACAGAACGTCATACAGGTCCACCTCACTGATGACACGCAGATTGGATCTGATAAGAAGGTAGTAGCAAGTACTTCAGATGCCTTAGCAAAATGCATGTGAGTCAGAGAGTGGAAGATAAACCCTAGAAAGATTCAGAGACCCATCCGCCTTAGTGAAGTTTCTGATGTGCTGATGGTCTCGAGCATGTTTCAATAGTCCACTCTTTTTATTTTTTTAATTGAAATATATTTGACATATAACATTGTGTAAATTTAAGGTGTACAACATGTTGATTTGATACATTTATATGTTGTAATATGATTGCCATGTAGTGATAGGTAGCACCTCTATCAGGTCACATAATTCTTTTTTGTGGTGGGAATAATTAAGGTCTAGTTTCTTAGCAAGTTTGATGATTATAGTACAATATTATTGTCTATATTGCAGTAGTTTTTTCAAGGTGAAAGACAAGTTGCTGTACCTCACATCACCTACACTACAACAGAGGCACAACACTTCATGGGCCTTTTTGGCTTTTGGAGGGAACACACACATTTGAGTGTGTCAGTCTGACCCATTTACCAAAACTGCCAGTTTTGAGTGGAGACCAGAGCATGAAAAGGCTCTGCAGCAAGTCCATCTGTAATGCTAGCTACTCTGCCACTTGAGCCCTAAGATACAGCAGATCCAATGACTCTCGAATGTGGCAAATGGGGATTCTGGATGGAGCCTTTGGCAAATGCCAATAGGAGAATCAAAGCACAGACCTCTAGGTTTTTGGAGCAAATCTGTACCCTCTTTTGAAAATAACTATTCTCCTTTTGAGACATAGTTTCTGGTTTGCTACTAGGCCCTGTTAAAACCAAACACCTAAAAATGGGACTGGGTGCTATGTGATCCAGCAAGCCATGAACTGGAGTATGCACAGTAGCAATCTATCATCAAGTGGAAATGATATATAAGGGAGAGAGATCAAGCAGGTGTGGAAGGCGCAAGCAACCTGCCTGAGTAGGTGACCCAACTCCTTTGACACCTACTCCTGTGCAAGGCTTCTTTTTCTCAATCTATAACTTTGGTTGCATGGGGAGTTCCTTATTACCAGCTGACTAGAAGGAAGAAATTTAGGCCTTGTTGACAGTTTATTCTGCCCAATGTGCTAGGACTAGATGGTTGCTGTAAAAACTGCTGCAGCATTACAACCCCAACCAGGTATGTCTCTGAAAGATCTCAATGAATGGAAATCTTCCTAGGGAGCAGAACTTTGAGCAGTACATTTGGTTGTCTCCTGTGTCTGAACTGAGCACTATCCAGAAGTATGCGTCTAAACTCTAGTGTTCAAGGGCAGTTACTAATGGTTTGATGGATGGTCAGGGATTTGGAAAGAACAGATTCAGAAGACAAGTGACAAGAAGGTCTGGGAGCAAGGTATGGATGGACCTCTCAGAGAATTGGAGATGACTGCACTCCAGGTGAATGCTCACCAAAGGACACTGTGCAACCACGAGAATGTACTTTGCAGACAGACAACTACAGGGAACATAATTAACCAAGAGCTCTGGCAGCTGCACTCTGAAGTTCGTCACTGCACATGGGCTGACTCACACTTCCCATGGGCTGCTTCCAGCAAATAACTGAGCATGACAAGAATACTAAGGCATGCATGTTCATGGGATATATGGCTCTCCTGTGACAGCAGACTTTGGCTTGAAGACTTCCCCATGGCCCTGCTAAAGCTAAATTAACACAGAGGAGGCTCTCAATAATTAGGAGGACACGATGACATACATTCTAGCTATTAGTCAGCCTCTTTCTCCAGCCATCCTAATGATTGCCCAATGGGCCCATGTATGCGAGTGGCCATGCTGGCAAGGATGCAGGCATTTACATAGAATACAACATGGTCTTCCCCTCACCAAGACGGACCTACTGAGTGCTCAACCTGCCAAAAGCAGAGACCAGAGACCAACACTGAGCCCCTGATATGGGCACTTGGTGGCAGGTTAATTACATTAGACCTCTTCTATCATGGAAGGGGCAGCAATTTACTCTCATTGGAAAAGACAAATCACCTGGATATGGCTTTGCCTTTAGTACTTCTGCCAGCCTTATTAACTGTCATGGTATCCTGTACCACATTGCACCTTATCAAGGAATAGCAAAGGAGTTGTGTTATTCTGCTTGGGCTGCCACACCAAAATACCACAGACTGGGTGAAAATTATTTCTCACAGTTCTGGAGGCTGGGAAGTCCAAGATCAAGGCGTGGCATGGTAGGTTTAATTCTGAAGCCTCTTCTCTTGGCTTGTAGGTGGCTTCCATCTCTCTGTGCGCTCACATGACCTCTTCCTTGTGCACCAGAGAGAGCGAGCAAGCTCTGTGGTGTCTCTTTTTATAAAGCCACTAATCTCACTGGGCTACGGTCCCATCCTCATCACCTCAACTCACCCTAATTACCACCCAAAGGCCCATCTCCAAATATCATGTTGGGGTTTAGGGTTTCACCATACGAATTTGGGGGTGGACACAAACATTCATCCCATAAGAGTGTGGCAACAGACTGATGCCTATAGAACTTATTGGTCTTGTCACGCACTTCACCAAGAAGCAGCTGGTTTGTTGGCATGACAGAATGATCTACTTAAGACTCAGTTACTCACAAATGGGAGAAAATAACCTAAAAAGCTAAGGTCCTATTTTATAGGATGCAATATGTGCTTTGAATTGGTAACCAATGAATACGTTTTTTTTTCCTAAGTCAGAATACATTGGTCTAGGAATCAAGGGGTGGATGTGAGAGTGGCTCCTCTTACTATTGTACCTAATAACTCACAGAAATTTTGCTTCTCATTGCTGCAACTGTGAGCACTGATAGTTTGGGAGTCTTGGTTCCCAAGGAATGCTTTCCAGGGGACATAACAGTGGTTCTACTGAATTGGAAGCTGAGGCTTGGGCATGTGCTGTGAAGGTTAATGCCAGTGGGCCTGATATTGGCCTGGTCAAGGTGTGACATGTCCTGATGAATAGCGTTGTATTGTAATCATATGTTTGAGGAGTTTCAGGGTGGTTTGTACCAGTTTGTCATCACTGTTTATTGTTGCAGTGAGACGGATGATTTATACCTGTAGACCTCCTCCAAATCCACCCCCCTCACCCTTCCCGCAAACTTGGTTGTTGGGGCTGGTTTTCAGGCAACAGATAATTAATGGGACTGCTACTAAATTGGAGAAGTGAGTTGAGACTTTGTGTCTTCTCATTCTGGGGAAAAGGTAGAGCGTCTTTATTTTACAAAGGGTAGTTAACACCTTAAGAGAACCACAAAGCTATGTTTATTGTATAGAAATTCAAACATGGATAAAGGGTAGGAAGGGATGCTGAATAGCCAAAGGGGTGAAATGTGCTGGTTATTAAGCTATTGTCTTTCAGCTTCAAGTCCATCCTTCCATACTTTCTATAGTCTGCTTTGTGATGCTGGGGCTGGGAACCCACAAAGTATATTTATCACCTAGGTTTTTTAGGATCTGCAAATAAGGGGTGCAAGAGAGAGAGAGTGAAAATCTAGAGGAAAGACCAGGGACTTGCTCCTTGCTCTTTTCCTTCCTATTGCTGTCAATTTCATCTCTGCAATGGTTCTTCACCCTGGCAGTGAGAGTTAGTTCCAGTAGCAGCAGCTGCTTTAAGTTTTCAGTTTTTTCACACTTCCGGAGCCAGCTTCATGATGCACTCTCAGAGACGGCAGCACCAGCAGCCTGCCACCCCTTCTTCAGACTTTTGAGCTCTTAAAATAATACCAGTCAAGCAGGGCCCCTTCCTCAGACAACTGAGTCTCACTTCCAAGGGACGCCTCGTCCAAGCTTCCAAGTTTCAGTCATCACACTTCTTGTCCTGTTCACCCAGCCTCGTGATGCTAGCTGCTTCCTGCATTTACTGTCTCTGTGACCCCTCAGTACCCCCTTTTGCCTTTTCAGTTCTCCAAGACTTGGTTAATGCTTCTTTATTGTAGAGTCTATTTCTTTAAAAACTGGTTCGGTTTCCATTTCTTACTGGACCCTGTTTGATACATGAATACCTATACATTTATAGAACACATAGCTACAGCAAAATGTTAACAAGTTTTGAATCTAGAAAATAGGCATATGGGTGTTCATTTTATTACTCTTCCAACTTCTTGGTATGTTTGAGATCTTTCATAATAAAACACTGGGGATAAAGGTCTCCTGGAGATTTGAATAAATATCAGTTCCAAAATAAAAAGGTAAACCGATAAAGGGTGAAAGTCTCCTAAATTATAGGTTAGGGCTTTTGTTAGTAGAAGGAAATGATAAAATAAAAACTATGCTTGCTCCAGAAACCAAGCTGGTGCCATTACAAAAACAAACAAAAAACCCAAAACAAAACAAACAATAAAAAGTCTAGTTTTCTGTTTATATCTAGGAAAAATTCTTTATACTGTCAGCACCACCAAAATTCCAAAATCAAGCAAATAAAATATGGTCTCTGTGGAAAAAAATGAAAACGTTCTCTAGAGAAAACCTGTCCAACTGTTTCATCTTATAGGGGAGAAAACTGAGGCCCAGGACAGGTAAGAGCTGTCCAAAATCACATAAAATTAATGGAGTCAAATCTTTCCCATTAGTCATTCGTAATAAGACTGGAAACCAAGTATGTGAAGCAGGTCTCTTGGTTGCACGTGTCAGGAAACAGACTTCAGCAAAAGAGGGAATTTGTTAGCTCATGTAACTGAACGGAAAAAAGCATAACTGCACTCAGGTGCTGAAGCAATGTCATAGAGAATCTGCCTCTTTCCTTTTCTTGGCTCTGTCTCTGCTGGCTTTCATCCTCTGGCAGGAAAGTTGGTCACTGGAAGCTCCAGACTCACATCCTGCTAGTTTAGCAAGTATAACATCTTTCCCATTAATTCCAACAAAAGTACTGGAGCTGCCTCCAATTAGCCAGGATGGGGCCATACATACTGACAGGGGTAAGGACAGTGCCTCAAGGAAAAGTCAGGGTGCTATTATTTAAAGAAGCAAGTGAATGAATGAAGGAATGCTAAGCAGGCCAAAATAAGAGATGATCTGTATTGCTATATGCTGAGGGGTATAGAGTTTACACAGCTAGTACGTAGCTGAGCCAGAACTGGAATCCATTTCTGTATTAGAGAAAGATTTAGAGCAAAACTGTAAAACAGAAGAAAAATAACCGTAGGTCTTTCTTTATTCTCAGAAGATAAATAAAGTACAAAATACAATGAACTAGACAATTACCTTATATTGCCCTTCAAATTAAGGTAGACTGCAAGCTTCAAATTGGACTTTTCCAAATGCTTGGTAGACATTAAAGCCAAGCTTACAATATTTTGATATAATTTAGTGCTAAAAAGGTTCTATACTTTAATTTTTTAAAAACTGAGATATAACTTACATATCATAAAATTCACCCTTTAAAACTATATGTCTAGGGCCGGCCCGATGGCTTAGCGGTTAAGTGCGCGCGCTGCGCTGCTGGCGGCCCGGGTTCGGATCCCCGGCACGCACCGACGCACCGCTTCTCCGGCCATGCTGAGGCCGTGTCCCACATACAGCAACTAGAAGGATGTGCAACTATGACATACAGCTATCTACTGGGGCTTTGGGGGAAAAAAAGGAGGAAGATTGGCAATAGATGTTAGCTCAGAGCCAGTCTTCCTCAGCAAAAAGAGGAGGATTAGCACGCATGTTAGCTCAGGGCTGATCTTCCTCAAAAAAAAAAACAAACAAAAAAACTATATGTCTATTTGGTTTTGATTCCCACTGGATCATGTCTGAAAATGCTGACCCATCCGCTCACGTCAAGCAGCTTTTGGTAGCTTACAAGAGCAGCCAAGAGGTCAAAAATCCACATGTTCAAGTCAGTTGTAGAGAAAAAGCCCCTTATATCTTCTCTTTCCCATCCTTGTTTCCCAATGATTTCTTGCAATCTGGTAGTTACTGGCTCCACCAGAGTTCTGCCTGCTAATTTTGTAACAGAGGCTCAGGTGGGGCATTTTAAATCTGAACTAATTCTTTTCCTAGTGATGTTTAAAATCAGAAATTTGGCAAAATCTGTAATACAAGTAAGTTTGCTTTCAACTAATCATGCACAGAGAGTGACATCTGCTGGTCATAAAGATTACAACTTTATCCTGCCTTGATTCCTTTTTGCAATTGATCAATGACCTTAATTATATAGTAAAAATATAAGAAAAACAATGATCTCTTCCTTGGGAGAAAAAGAAACCTACATATAAGACTTACATGTGCCAATATTATGTACCACAGTGGGAGATTATTTAAACTAAAAAAAAAAACATCTAAGTTTCTTCTTCATTCAGCAGACACTGCACCCTCTTTCATTTGATCAGGGGAAAATAAACTGCTGTAGAATTTGAAAATGAATTAAAAACTCAGTTAGCCATGGGGCTGGCCCAGGTGGCGTAGTGGTTAAGTTCCCATGCTCCACTTTGGTGGCCCGGGGTTCATGGGTTTGGATCCTAGGCGTGGACCTATACATCGCTTGTCAAGCCACACTGTGGCAGCGTCCCACATACAAAAAGTAGAGGAAGATGGGCACAGATGTTAGCTCAGGGCCAATCTTCCTTACCAAAAAAACAAACAAACAAAAACGCTCAGCCGTTTCCTACAAAAACCTTTGGATTTTTGTTTCAGACCAGAAATTAATGAATTTAGTCTAAGAGAGAATTCTAGTGGACTTAATGAAAGACTGGCTATCACAGGTCATTTGCTTCTGGCATTTCATCCTAGTCCTGCTGTTGTGTTCTTAGCTCCCAGGCTGCACACACGCCCTTGCTCCATCCCTACTTCCTTCCCATCTTCAGATATGCATACTCATCCAGATTTATTCCTACATTAGCTCTGGAAATTTTCCCTACTGCCCTTGATGTTAGATTATACTAGGAAATCTTACAATTTATATGCTGTAACTACATTTTTAAGTGAAAGGCATATATTCGTATTTACTGATAAAAGTATTCGATGGTGATAAAACTGAGTTTTATGTAGAAAATATAAACTTCAATTTGCGGTACTCAAGTAGCATCTAAATTTGGTAATCAGATTCCATTCTCTTTCAGGTTTTTCCAGTTTTTCACTATTATAAAAATGCTGTGATTACCCACCTTATAAATAAAACTTTGTGGACATCCCTGCTTCTTTCCATGTGATAAATTCCTAGACAAAAAAATCCTCAATCAAAAGGCTACGAACAATCAATAGAGGAACTAAACTTAGTACTATTAATAAAAAATTGGTAATAGCAGGAGAGGAGATGTTTTACAAATTGAATCCTTGTCTATTATCTAGGGAAGTAAATATATAACTTCTAAAGCTGATAAATCAAAACTGGTATATGTGTTTGGTATGAACATATTACTTAGAGATGTGGGTGGAACCACAAAAAGTTAAAGCAGAAATAGTTAAGGTGATTGGTCAGGAAGGGGACTGTGGCTTTTCATCATAGGACTCATTTTTTTCCCAGCCTTGAGGATATAGTACTTTGATAAAACATTAAAGTTTTGAAATAAAAA
The DNA here is from genome assembly GCF_057802395.1 of Ceratotherium simum simum. Classification (NCBI taxonomy): domain Eukaryota; kingdom Metazoa; phylum Chordata; class Mammalia; order Perissodactyla; family Rhinocerotidae; genus Ceratotherium; species Ceratotherium simum. Next base: position 18,476,137 of record NC_141903.1, on the reverse strand, counting down.
TGTAAACTTATTTAAATTAAAAAATTTATTTTGCCAAATTATCATCTGGAAAAAGTATATTCATTTTGATTTCCATGGGGACTTTTTGATGGCCCTGACTTACTCTAGTGATTTCTTGTCAATTTATTTATTATTTATATTCTGGTCCATTCAAAAGTTTTGAACTATTTTAGAAAAATACATACAGTATAAAATGTAAAATAAGTGAGGAAACTGGGGTAAAGGAAAAATAAATGTAGGACAAATAAGATGAGGCCAGCGAACCAAAGAATCCATCAGAACTATCTGGAAACGTAGTTAAGAATGAAGATCTGTGATCTTATCCCAGACCTGCTGAATCAGAATCTCTAGGACGAGGCTCTGGAATCTCCTTTTTAGCAGCCTCGATGACTTGGAGTCCTGATGTAATTTAAAAGACGACAAAGAGTGATAATAGGATGTTAGGATGTTTATTAATGTCATGGTATTTGGAGCACGGGAGCTAGGAGAATGGACAGTCTGAGACTGACTCCAAAGAATGCATTTAAAAATAAACATGGGGGAGGGCAGCCCAGTGGCGCAAGGGGTTAAGTGCGTGCGTTCCGCTGCGGTGGCCCGGGGTTTGCCGGTTCGGATCCCGGGCACGCACCGACACACTGCTTGGCAAGCCATGCTGCAGTGGTGTCCCATATAAAGTGGAGGAAGATGGGCACGGATGTTAGCCCAGGGCCAGTCTTCCTCAGCAAAAAAGAGGAGGATTGGCAGATGTTAGCACAGGGCTGATCTCCTCACCAAAAAAAAAAAAAAAGGAAAAAAATAAACATGGGGCCGGCCGGGTGGCATAGCAGTTAAGCGCGTGCGCTCCGCTGCAGCAGCCCGGGGTTTGGATCCCGGGCACACACCATCGCACCGCTTGTCAGGCCATGCTGTGGTGGCGTCCCATATAAAGTACAGGAAGATGGGCACAGATGTTAACCCAGGGCCAGTCTTCCTCAGCAAAAAGAGGATTGGCACGGATGTTAACTCAGGGCTAATGTTCCTCTCTCTCTCTCACACACACACACACACAAATAAATGTTATATAAACTAGAATCATCCCTTCTCCTGCTCTAACATCTCATGATCCTCTTCTGATGTCATTAACCTCCCATAACAACCCTCACAGAGATGGGAAAACTCAGTCTGTCATTCTGTCCTTTGACTTTTACCCTTAACATGATGATGTGTGTTATGGGAGGTCTTCTCTTTTCTCTAGGCTCCATTCCTAGCCTATTGCACCATTTAGCTGGCTATTCTAGTGCTTGGGTGTCTTTTTCACGTGTTGCATCAACAGGTTAGACAGATACTTAGAATTAGAAAAATCCTAGGTATCAACTAGGCAGCGGTACTTAATCTTTTCTGCTGCTTGTGTTCTTATTCTCAAAATCTGTTTTCACACGCCTCATTAAAAGTTAAAGTTGCTAAATTTTTAAACATAGGATTCGGTATACCATAAATATAAAAGGAAAGACACAGAATTATAGCTTAATTTTACAATGGAATTAAGAATATATTAAAAATTATACATTAAAAAAGTTCATCAGCTTACAGTGACTTCTGCTGTAGCTGTAGCTTTTGTTCAATGATGTCTGAGAAACGAGGAACTGTTTTTGAAATAGCCACACGGATGTCATCACTCATATTAAAGCAGCTTCTGGACTTTGTTTTAAAATGTAAAAGTGATGAAAATCCCAATTCACAAAGATATGTAGTTGCAAAGGGCATAAGGATTTCCAGAGCTGTCTTTGCCAGGTTTGGAAACGCTGTGAACTGAGCACACCAGAAATCCTCAAGCTTCATTGTCTCAAATTCCATTAGGATTTGGCCACTAGCTCGTAATTCAGCAAGATCATTTTTCATTAAATAACCATCGTCGACAAAATCCAGGTTAAAAAGAAATGGGTCCAGTATCCATTTACTTGCCTCATCAAGATCTCCGACGGAAAAATACCCGTGGAAGAAGCTGCTCAACTGTTGCAGATGCAGTGTTATGTCAGCGGCAATGCAGACTGCTTCCTTATCTGAAACGATCATTTCTTCAAGAAAGGGAAAGTTGGTAAAATTCCTTTTCTCAATTCGCTTTAGCCAAAATGGAAACTTCCTAACAAAAGCAGATAACTTCTCTCTGGCTGATACTGTGTTCATTCCAGTCCTCTGCATAGACGCGCTAAGTTCATTTAGGTGTTTGAATAAATCTGCCAGGTACGCTAGGTGAATTTTAAACTCTTTGTTTTCAAAGCCATCAACTAAATTACTGCTTTGGTGGTGAAGAAACTGATTTATTTCTTCATACATTTCAAAAATATGAGTAAGTATTTGGCCTCGGGAAAGCCACCTCCTTTCAGTATGGAAAAGGAGGACACTATACTCTATTCCAATTTCTTCAAAAAAAGCCTGAAACAGGCGATGATTTGGAGCTCGCCCTTTGATGAAATTTATTACCCTCACCACAGTAAACAGAGCATCCCTCAGTTTTGCAGGCAATGTCTTTGTGACAAGTTCATGAGGGTTTAACAAACAATGTGTGATCACGATATGAGGCACCTCTTTTTTCACACAAGCAACAAATTCTGAATTTTCTCCTAGCATAGAAGAGGCACCATCAGTACAAACAGAGCCACATACTTCAAGTGCTATCTTATGCTTCAAAAAGAAGTCTCTGAAGAGATTGAACACATCTATTCCTTTCATTGTTAACTGCAAAGGTTCACAGAATAGGAATTCTTCTACGATCTCTCTTTCTTTTATGTATCGCACAAATGCCATTAGCTGACTGCAGTCATCCATGTCAGTTGTCTCAGCAAGCTGAATACCCACTTTAAGAGGACTGGCTTTGATATCTTCTAGAACTTGCTGTAAGATATCCTGGCTCATTTCATCAATTCTAGAATGGATCACATCATCTGATAAGGGTACCTGCTGAAGCTTCTTTTGTGCATCTGGTCCCAAAACTATTTGCGCTATTTCTAATGCACAAGGTTTCACTAATTTTTCAGCTATTGTATGAGGATTCTTCTCCTTGGCACATAAATATGCAAACTGATAAGACGCTTGTAACAAGGCATCCTCATGAGATGCAACTCCAAATGCTTTCAAGGTTTCACTCTCATCAGAACGTGCTGGCATACGCTTCAGGCTATTGAGATCATGCCCACCTACACCACCATGCTGTCTGTTAAAATGGTCAGACAGTTTTGATGGTCTGAGGTCAGCATTTGAAAATATCGAGTTACACAATACACATTGTGGGCGCTGAGTTCCATCAAGCTCCGTTGAACAGGTGAACCAGTAACGAACATAGTCGTCATCCCATTTGCGTTTCTTCGACATGGCACCCCAAAATTCTCAGGTAGTATTCCAGAGATGCTGCAGAATTTTGCTTTGGGAGTAAAATATAACCCACACATTAAAAATCAGTGGCTAAGCAAATTAAAACAAAGCCACATCACATGCCATCCTGTCATCTGTGTACATTTCAAGAAATATCCTGTAACATGTCAGTTCAAAGTAAGCCATGACAGCATGACAGTCCAACTTAAAGATAGCAACTCACACAGCTAATGCCCTGGAAGAAATGACTTGTCAACAAGTTATATATGAGAGATTTGGGCTTATGCAAGTTGTAAATACCCGTAAGTCCTCTATTGGTGAACTGCAGTTAACGGCTTAATTTGTTTTCAGTGATGTATGTTCCAAACAAATCTGGTACATTTTGTATCTAGAAAGGGCATCTCACTACCATACCCTCCTTCCATCCTGTGCCAAGAAGGTATGCACACCCCAAGTTATGCACCAGTGAACAGAGAAGGGGGTAATTCACTAAATACGGAAGGGCAGAGTTGGACACGGTGGCTAGTTCTTTGTTAGTTAAGGATTAATCAGGTCTATAAAACTATTTGATCCTTGCACAGCTTTGACTCCAACTTGAGAATTTCAAACAGGTCTGATTAAGCCAACCTTGACACTGAAGTAGGATACAAATTTGGCTCAGAGCTTTCCTGCTGCTAAAGTGTAACACACATCAGTCCATGATTCATACGGTCCATACAGAAAAGCAAAACAAGTTGCTCAGGGGAAACACAACTATTCTTATTACCAAGACTTCAGAAAAATTTCTTTCATAGGACACCCTTAATTACAATAGGAATTTCAGGATGCTTTTTCATATAACTACCCCTCAGTAAAAGCAGTCAAGAAAGAAGCTGAAACAATGGAATGAAAATAAGCAGCATTCCTAAGATTTGGCTTAATCCAAGGACAGGATGTAGAAGGCAGTGGTTCTCTAGTTTAGTAAATGGAGGAATCATCTCACTCTCTTGCTAAAATACAGATTCCTGGGCCCAGATATTCTGATTCTCTAGCTGTGAAGGGCCCAGAATCTGTATTCTAAATAAGCAATTGAGATAATTCTTATGAATCCTAACTAGAGCAGTGATCTTTAACAAGATGCCCATCACAATCACTGGGAACCTCTTTGAAAGTACACGTCTCTGTATTTCCTTAGAAGTAATAAATCATCTTTTCCAGAAGTAGGACAAAAGAATCTAAAATAATGCTGTCCAGGTAGGTGATTCTGATACATATTCTAGTAAGTAGTGGGATTTAGAGGAATGAAACATATCCTTCAGGCCAATCCCTAGCTTGCAGGTATTCTAGGTTGCTAAGTAAAAAGTCTAGGCATTTCAGTTTTCTGAGTTGACGACAACCTCCCATGAAAGCTGAGGGACCTAAAAAGAAAGGCATGCCTTTTTTCCTCCCTTCTTAGCAAGAGCAAAGGTATAATCCACAGAAAGGCTCCAATACACCTTAGAAAACAATTCTATCTCCCAGATAAATAAGTAATCCCCAAAGTTTCCAAAGTTCTATGCCACAGAATGTGGCTGAAATAACAGGGGCACATTTAAATCCAAACGCCCACTTTAGCTATAAAAAAAAAAATCACAATAAGCAAGCCAAGAATATTTACTTAAAGCACTAGCTTTCTAGCCACTCTGCCAAGATTAACTAGTTGTAAAATGTACTACTATGTACCTAATAAGTTGATCTGCCATATGGTTGTTAGGAGCCAGTTAAAAAAATGGGAAGATGTCTGCCAATCAACAAAGACGATTTTAAGTTTAAAGAGTTGATCTTAAGCCTTCTTTTGTCAAGTGATGAGACTACAGGGCCAACTGTGTTTAGAATCTCTCCTAATTGAAAGCAATAAAATGATAACATCAGCATCAAACATGCTTATCTTTCTGTATTCTGTTACGTAAATTTACCATGTATATTTTGAGGGCGAGAGGGAGTGAAGGAAAAAGCTTTGTTTCAGTCTCATTAGAAATCATTATAGGACCAGTTAAGAGTCTATTCCTATCCATCTTGACTAGGCTACTGAAGTATACTTTGATTGAAGATTTACCTGTTTTGAACAAAAGAATTTTTAGAAAAAGTCATTTATAGTTTTCTTCTCCATCCCCCTCAAAAGGGAGAACAGACAGCAAGAATTTTCAAGATCCTCAAAGATGAACTTACCGCCCAAGAGGCTTTCTTGTGTTTTAGAACCTCACAATTTTCACTTGCTCCTTTGTGGTATTTAGCAATCACAACATCCTAAAATATGTAAACATTAAAAAAAGCATCATCTTATTAAGGAATTATTGTTAATCTAAACACGTGTGAAAAATGGTATGGCTGTGTTAAAAAAAGTTCTCATTTATTAGAGATACAGACTTATTTACAAGTGAAATGATAAGATGTCTGGGATTTCCTTTGCAATACTGTACTTCAGCACACACACACACACACACACACACACACACACACACATAAAGTGGGGCGGAGACAGAAGAAATAAGATTGGCCTTGACTTGTCACTGTTGAAGCTGGATGATGGGTACACATTTCATATACCATTCTCACTTTTTTCTGTACGCTGAAAAATTTCCATAATAAACAGTAAAATAAAAAGCATTATCTTATTAAGATAGACACCATTCGGTTTTAGAATGATTCTTTTGAGTTCGTTGAGAGAGATCTTAAGATGCAGAATAAAAGATCTGATAGAACAACGATCTCATATAACAAAGTAAAATGTTTTTGCAAGTTTTTGAAGTATAAGGGTAGATATGAAAAAGGATCACAATTGGGAGAAAAAAAAAGTTAAAAGTAAACATTCCCATAACAGAAATATTTGGAGAATGCTAAAACATCTATTTCAGCAGTGACAACACAAAAGTGCAGTTGTAAACCTAAACTCCAAACCAAATGCAATTCAGCTTACATCTAGCCACCGCCTATGCCAGCCCACGGTAGGTGCGGTGTCTGGGGAGGCAGAGGATTTAATCATTACATTTTACAGTTAAAAAGCAACAGCCAGGAGAAAAGGGACGGGACTGTAGCAGCAGAGGCAAACGCCTGAGATCCTGGCTTTGTCACTTAGAGGCTGGGACCTTTCCAAGCATCAATTCGGCAACTGGGGATGACAATGGTACCTACCTGACAGGGTTGTTGGGAGGTTTAATTATGAGCATGCATGTAAAGAACACCAGCTCGTAACTGGTAGGACTGTTGGTGGATTATTAAGGACGGAACGTTTACCAGGAGGCCGGGGCGAGAGGAGGGCGCCGGCGGCGAGGAAAGAAGACTCTGCTCCGTCTCCACCCGCCCGTCGCCGAGCCAGGGGCGCAGGCCCAAGGGATGCTCAGGCTTCTTTTAGGCGCCCGTTTCAGGCTCCAGTTCGCTCCGTGCTCAGGTTGGGGCTTAGCCTGTAGGCGCCAGAACAAGTCTAGGCAGCGGTTCCTCAGGTCCGACCCCAGAGCAGGAACGTGGGGAGCACGGTAAGACTGTAGCGCCCGCAGCGACCTCCGCCCAAGCCGCGCCGGGGCTCCATCCGGGTTCTCCAGGCGGCTTCCCGCCCGCAGCCCGGGCGAGGTGGCTCCCCGCACGCAGGCGCATTAACAAAAGGCTGGAAGCCCGGCTGGCTCGAGTAAGGAGCATGCGCGCTGGCTCTCCCCAATTTTTTTTTTTTAGATTTTGTACGCGGAGCTGGGAATTATTTGCTTGTTGTGTCTGCTAGAAACGATGAGTCGTAGACTCTCAGGAATGGAAGGCATTGTGAAGTCCACATAGTTCTACACTTTAACATTTAGAGCACTGGAAATAAAGTTTTGTGTCAGGCTTTTTGCTTGGAGATTATAATGCTCCAATAATCACCATTTTCTATGAGGAATCAATGAGGAAAAAGAGAAGGAAGCTCATTCTACTCCCAAATTAAACATTCAGGCAAATGGGACAAGCTGTACATTCCATTAAGATATTAACGGTGGAGGATGAGCTTGCGTCCGCTTCCCCATGCAGGTTGCCCCCGCTTCCCATGAATCAGCATGTGGATGAATTTCCTAAGAATCATCATCCATCTTAGAGAGATTTTAAATTTTATTTAAAATTCTTTTTAACAACAGGATCTTATAGTAATAAATCCATATTAGAGAGAGTTTACAGAAAAACTCCAAAGTAGAAACTAGAAAACATTATTGAAAGAAACAAACCCAAATATAGCCCTCTTTCCTATTTTGGGGATATTTTCTTCCAGAATTCTTATAAACTTAATGAAATGACATTTTATTCATGTTTGTATAGTCACTCTTGTGAGAAGCATCCTACAAGGCTGGGGGAGGGGCAAGTGTCCAAGAACGTTGGTCAGGTGCAACATTTTCAGGTGTTGCGGGTGAACCTGATGAAGATGGAGAGTCTGCTTAAGGTTTCTGTCAATGGAAGAAATGGCAAAAGACCAGCCTTCCTGGTCCACAAACCTGGGCCTTAAATACCAGAGAAAGGAGTAGGCTTTAGAGGCAGAGATACTTGGCTTTATGTCGGGGCCCCAACACAAGTTACCTGGACTCTTAAGCCCATGTGCTTATTGTAAAATATGAATATCGTCCATTACTCACCCCATGAAGCTCTTTTGAGGAGATAACATACGAAAATTACAGCACATAGTTCCAGCACTCAAACGGCAGCTATTATTGAGATAATAAAATCAAAGCTCAAATCTTGAGTAATGTTCTAGATGTTACCTTTTTTTCAAAATGAAACAGAAATTAGACATGATTTCAGACATTATAGAACTCTTCCTAAAATCAGAGTAACTTAGGTTTCACAAAAGAGAGAAAAGAAGCCCAGAACGGTTAGGTGACACGTTTTTCGAGTTAAAGAATCCTGAAATTTTCTAGTTCAAACTCACAGAAGCTAACCTAGGCTCCCTGCCAGTCCTATAAACTACTTTTCTGCCAAATATTTGAAATAATGCTACAGACCACTCACAGTTAATTCTCAATTATGTCTTTATTAACAAAAGATAAATAAAATACAAAACAGACACCAATGTCAGACTTTATGTTGAACCATCCTATGTTATGGTAGGAATCTGAAAACATAAATTTGTGACATTCTTAAAGTAGGTAAGAATTAGACCTATTTCCATGGCTGTTTTAATTTCATAGTAGTCTGAATCTAGATACCATGTATATCTATAATACTTCACAATTTGACTCATTTACTCTCCCACGAGCACTATTTCTGAGATGCTAACTTAAGGCAGTATCCTAGTGGGTTTTGGTAGCTTAGAAAAGCCAGTGAGCTGTTGAAAGTCAATGTACGATGTACAGGTTTCACTGATCCCACTCTCACTGTCAGTGTTATCTTCACAATGTTCTTAGAAGAGGCCTGAAGATCATGGCAATCTCAGTTACTAATATCCCTATAAGCTATCCTTATAATTCTTCAAAGAAACCTTCCATTTGAGGTCTTTTTGCAAATTTTACAAAGTGACACCTGCTGGCTATAAAGATTAGGTGCAATGGATATTCTTTTTTTTTTTTAAAGATTTTATTTTATTCATTTTTTCCCCCCAAAGCCCCAGTAGATAGTTGCATGTCATAGGTTCACATCCTTCTAGTTGCTGTACGTGGGACTCGGCCTCGCGTTGGACGGAGAAGTGGTGCCTCGGGGCGCGCCCGGGATCCGAACCCGGGCCGCCAGCATCAGAGCGTGCGCACTTAACCGCTAAGCCACGGAGCCGGCCCTGCAATGGATATTCTACAATCTTATAAAATCCAATATTCCTGATTGTTACATAAAGGCAATCACAATCAAAACAACAAACAGTATCACAAACTATATCCTCTGTGATAAAGGAAAGGATTTCTGTATCTAAAGACTCATGCCCAGAATGGTAAAACACCGAGTACTGATCAATCAACACTGACTCAAGGAAGACAAAATAGTTATTTTTCCATTCCAAGGCTAACAGATTTAGTTCTGGGTGTAAGGTATGGGGAAATATTTAAAAAAATCAAAATTTTATAACCAAGTAGAAAACAGAATTATTACTACACAGATTGACATTGGGGATGAAGTTATTCACATGTTCTACAGATTTCCTTTCAGCAACCCAAACCCCAAGATAGAATAATTTTTTTTGCTTCAGACCAGGAAACCCTTAGAAGGCAAAAACAAATGACTATCAAATAACTACAATTATAGTTACTAGCAATTAAAAAAAAATGAAGCCCTGGTTTTAAGAAAGAGTAATTAATCTGTCTTCAAGATGTGTGCTAACACTAGATAAAGCGCCATAAAAATTGAGGAAGTAAAGTTTGAGACATAAATGTTGAGTGGAAGATATTCTTGATAGGTAGAGAGACAAGGTCTCTTTCCACACAACTAATATAAAATTGGAAATGAAATCTTAATCTGCATTAATATAACTGTTTTTCTTCTTTGTTTCTTTTGTGTGGAAAGGAATTAATTTACTATGAGACTTCTGGAAGCTTTATTATACAGTCAGGCAGCAAGAAGAGTAGACAGAGATTTTCCCATCCATAATCACTGGCAAGAAGCTAAAAGAATCTATCAGCAGTGTCTATCTTGGGTGACTGTCTATGACTAGTTACTACTGTCCAAGGAAGGAGGCCATGGGGTCATCTGGCCTCTGACGTTTCATTCTATAGGCCTCCATTTCCTCTTCCGTGGGTTCCCGAGTTTCATATATGCTATTGTAGGGCCGCTTCCTCTCATCAATCTGCATGATCTCCTTGACATGAAGAAGGCGGGCCTCCTCTGCATTCAGTGCCTACAGTGAGAGGAAAAACATAAGTACCATGGCTCTACATCAGATCTCTTTTGTTCAAATGTGGCAGAGTACCAAAAGACCTCACTGAATACAAATTGCTGCATCAAAAAGCTAGATTGCCTGAGACAGTTGGGAGTTAGCCCTTCCACTGTCAAGCTACAACTACTCACTATTTGGCTCATATATTTTCATAGAGTACAAAACATTCTATGACATTTCCAATGTGAAAGAAATTTTATTTAATAACAAAAATTGAATGAGGTCCATTTTACTGACAGAAGCCAGCAACTGATAATTCTGGTGGAGACTGCAATTCTGATTTTTCCCCAAGGACTTGTTGAAACTTACAAATTATAGACTTAAAAGGCAATTCTTCCTGGGCAACATGTCAATAACTCTAAAATAACAGCTTTCACAAGCACAATTCTTCTGTGCATTAGTGATATTTAACAAATAATCCACGAAGCAGGCAATACCAAGACACACAAAATCTCCATTTGCATTCTAGACCAGATGGATACAATGTGACCTGAGCAAATCACCCAGACTCAAGCTCGTTTCCTCATTTTTAAAATGAGCTTGGAGACAGAACTAGATAATTTCCTAAGGTCCCTACAAATAAAGAATAGTGTTGCCGGGCCGGCCCCGTGGCTTAGCGGTTAAGTGCGTGCGCTGCGATGCAGGTTGCCCGGGTTCGGATCCCGGGCGCACACAGACGCACTGCTTCTCCGGCCATGCTGAGGCCGCGTCCCACATACAACAACTAGAAGAATGTGCAACTATGACTTACAACTATCGCTTGGGGCTTTAGGGGAAAAATAAATAAATTAAAAAAAAAAAAGAATAGTGTTGCCACTTTTACTATTTATTTAGACTTCACAAAGTACCTTTTTTAACTTTTCATGTTTGTTTTCTTCATCATCACTATCTGAACTGCTCTTTCGATGCTTCTTCTTCTTCTTTTTCTTCTTTTTCTCCTCTTTTAGTTTTTCCTGATGAATCTGACAGGGAGGATTCAAATATAGTGTTATTAATGCAAAAACAAAGCGCTAGTGCAAGTTTTAAAGTCCTCCCTCCAGGACTTAAAAATTTAGGACAAATGATTATAGACTTACCTCCATGAGGGTCTGAGGTTTTTTCACCGATTCTTCTCCAGTGATATCATTTATAATACATTCCTCTGAATTCTGTGGGAAAATAAATGTAATTTGACTTGAGTATCATAGTCAAGTCAAATTTTCTTAGATGAGTTTCTTTTCTTAGATGAGTTACCAATCATCTAAGAAAAAATTAAAACTTGAAACATGAGAAGATATGTTTCATCCAGACTTTGACTTAAGAGCTTTGGCTGTTTTACATCAGTAAGAACTAGAGGACAATTACTTACAGCAATCTCCTTCCCAGCTTCTCCAGTACAATAGGAATACTTGAAAAAAGAGTGACAGCATTTGTATCCCCATCGGCCTTCTTTCCAGTAAGATCCCCAGATATGCTGCAGAGAGAGACAGAGGTTACTTAAAAAGGAACTTGAAACTAGGGACTCTCATATACTGTTAAGAGTATAAAATAATACAGCCCTTTTAAAGGTGATTTGGGAGGAAAATTATGAGGATTCTAGGGCTACCTAGAGGGTGGCCTGACCTCAAGTGTGAGAAGCAGGCATTACAGTTATAATGGTCTTTAAGAAATATTTAGGATATCTGATTTCTCTTGAAAGATTTAGAAGGACTCAGAAATTCTGGGTCCACATTCCCACTTGTCAATAATTGGCTGTTGATGGGCCAGCCCTGTGGCTTGGTGGTTAAGTGTGCGCGCTGCGATGCTAGTGGCCCGGGCTCGGATCCCGGGTGCGCATCGAGGCACCACTTCTCCGTTCATCCTGAGGCCGAGTCCCACATACAGCAACTAGAAGGATGTGCAGCTACGACACACAACTATCCACTGGGAGTTTGGGGGGAAAAAATTAAAATAAACAAACAAAAAAAAAAAAAATTGGCTGTTGCTGACGAGTGGATGCCCCTATTAGACAGGGTTTGTCTTCATTAGTCGATACAATTTGCCCGGCTCACTTCATTCATATACGATTAGTGGCCTAGCTCCTACAGGTAGTTAGGTTTTTGATCCCTGACTTGGAGAGACAATTGTCTGGGGGCATCAGAGTACAGCAGGTGACATTATATGCTTTTTGAGGTGATGCAATATGAAGTATAATGCATCACCTGTGAAGTGTTCTTGTCAAAATATTTAACTTATATTCAATCAAGCCTTTAGATCTGAATTCCTGTTTATAGGAAATACAAGGGACAGAGGAATAAGTTATACGATATCACTAGGAACCAGTCAAATACAGAATATGAGACAGTTTACAAGATAACTGGCCTGATCTGTTAAATAGTCACTGTCATGAAAAAGGAGAGACACACTCTAGAAAAAAAGAGATATAACAACCAATAACAATCAAAATAAACTTCAACTGGATTCTGACCAAAAACAAAAACAAAAACTAACCAAAACCAAACAGCTAGTTAAAGACATTTTTGCGTATTTTTTGGAAAATGTGATTACGGACTAGAGATTAAGGAGTTAATGTCAATTTTCTGAAGTGTGATAATGGTACTGTAGTTATAAAGGAGAACATCCTTAATTTTAGGAGATACATGAGACGGTGTTTATGGGTGAAATGTCACGATATCTGTAATTTTCAAATGTTTCAGTCAAAAAATATATAATATATAAAATATATATATATCAGCACACATACACACACATATACAGACCTAGACAAAGCATATATGTCAATATGTAAAAAATTTTTGAATCTAGGTGGTGGGTATATGGGTGAACATACTAGTATTGTTTCACATTTTTTCTATTTTTTACACAATTTCATAAAGTTAAAATGTATAACAAAACAAAACAAAAAAGTTCAATAATGATTTGCTAATGAAGTTGTAACAGAAAAATACAATCTAGAGCAAAATGGTTCTGGTTCAACACATACTGTGTGATTGTGGATCTTCACATCCTCCTCATACTTAGAGCAGGCGACAGCCCGCTCCTGTCCCTTGATGACTGTCCCATGTCTTGAGTACTCCACATAGTCTTCGGTCTGAGCTAACAGCAATTCAGCTGGAGGGGCATCCAAGTGTTCTTGGCCACCATACTAAAAGAATATTCAACATGATTAAATACATTTTACAAAGATTTGCATTCAAATCTCTACCGAAGGGTTTATTTCCAATCAGAATGATTAAAGGAATATTCTTTATGGGCTTTGTTATATAAAACACAGTGAAAAAAAAATGTCACCAAATTTTCACAGGCAAATAAAAGATGTCTCAGTTGCTATTCATCTGTTTAGTGTGGTAGATTACAAACTGGCCATAAATTCCTCTTATCCTTGTATGCATGCTCATTTGCTACATGACTTTGCTGCTCCTCCCCTCAAGAGACAGAGTCTGCTTCTCCATCCTTTGAATCTGAGCCTGGCCATGTTACTTGTTCTGGCCTATGGTAAATCGGCAAATATGATGCAAACCAAGGCCTAAAAGCACTTGTGCACTGGAGCATACTTTTTGTTGTTAGTCTCTGGTTTCCTGAGAATGCCATGTAAAGAAGCTGGGCTAGACTACCAGAGGATGAGAGCCCATGTGGGGCAGAGATGAGCTGTTCCAGAGAAGGGCTGCTAACTGACAGATACCACAGTGAGGCCATCCTAGATCATCCAGCCTCAGATGGGCAGGCTCAGACCAGGAGACCCAGCCGACATATAAAATGGTGAGAAATAAAACATGTTTATTTTAAACTACTAAGTTTTAAGGTGGTTTGTTTTGCTGCAAAAGCTCACTGATACAGCTATACTGATACTGTATACCAACTGATTAAGCCAACGGAAGGAATGCAATATTCCTGATGGATTAAAAGGGACTGTATATTGTATTCCAAATGTAAACTGAATGCTTATTAACTGGTAATTTCTCTTTAAGGAATGTTCTTTAGCATTAGGGTCAAAACTACCTTTTCCAGGATGCTTTCCTTCTGCTGTTCTTTGAAGTCTTCTTTTTTGACTTTGAAGGACTTATACAACAGCTCAAGTTTTGTAGGATCAGCTTGCAGATGCACTTCAGATCCCTTGTCATAGGCTTCCCAAGCAAACACTAGAGTAATTAAAAACATCTTAATGAGCTGTCAGCTACATTTATTGCATGCGTCCCGAAAACAAGCCCCCAAATTTCTTATGAGCTGGTATAAAATACCTTGACATAGAGCAAACACTTACACTGTGTCTGAGCCATTGAAATGGTATCGCCTGTGTATCTAACAAAGTTATCTCCTGCATAGCTCACTCTGTAAATACAAATTAAAAAAAAATTGTTTCAGAGATTGATTTCTTTAAGGAAAGTTAATTCTTTTCTAACCCAACCATAGATGATGCTCATTTTAATTCAGATTCAGTTTTATGATTACAAACCCCTCTCCCCCATCTTGAAATCTACACATTTAACTTGATACTTACTCATCTGGATTCTTTCCTGCATTGGCATAGGGATTCTCTCTCATTGCTCTAGTTTTGGGATCATAGTAAGCAGAATTTGGATCTAAATTCCGCAAATACTAGAAGGGAAAAAATGTTATAAGACTGCATGAATTTTTACTTTCATCAAAAGATACTTGAGCAAAGTGTAGGAGGAGTTGATCATGATCAATTAAGTGCAAACGTGCACTTGTCGGTTACAGATGAAGAGAAAAAAACAGAATGGTACTTAATCTTGGAATGATTGACTATACTACCCATTTACTGCCCAGATACCAAACGAGTAGACAGAATTTAGGGTGGGAAGACAAATATTTTTCAAATATGTATGTCAAGTTCACAAGGCTTACTTTTGCAATATCTTCTCGAATCCTGAGATTCCGGACAGTAATTCGTCTCTTAGAGTCAAAGTTCTGTCCAGGCATGTCAATATCATCTGCATATTTATCTTCATCCTCATCTTCACTATTATGATCTTTTTCCTGAAAGAGGGAGGAGAGAGGGAAAAAAATTGTAAGGAAAAAAGAACAGCATCTAGTACTTGTTTTCCTTTCCTTGCCCTTTAACCAAACCCGTGTTCACGTGTGTTCTTTAAAGCTACTATTATTAATTATATATTATTATATTAGCTATAAGAAATTTAAAAATTTAATGTATGCCCAGATAGGGCAAATATTTATTACCGTCTGAGAATTTGGTTCCTCTTCTCCCCACTGGTGTTTTGGAGAATTCTGCATCATGAAATAAGGAAAAGAATTTGTAATTTTATTTCACCAAATCAACTGATTATTTAACACTTTAAAAACATGGTTAAGATAATATAAGTTCCATCTAACTGAACAAATTCTCATATTTCTCACTTGTAATGAGCACATAAGTTCTGAATACAAGTATGCCATTGTGAATAGTTAATTTTACTAGACTGTCTACAAAGCCAGAAAATTTCTAGAGAACTTGCACTGATATAGGATTATAATCACACAAAGGTAACAGGAAGATGAAGCTGACCAATGTACCCAACAAATATTCATTTCACATGTGTTCATCTTCAGACATACCCTTTTCATTAGACTTCACTAGTTTTCTATCAAGGCCAAAAAGAAAAAAGTTACTAGGATCATATAATAAGTATCTTTAGAGCCAAAACAGCCTTTGTACAATTTGGGCGATGAAGAAATCTACTCAGGTGACACCATATTGTGATTTAAGGAGACTCTGAAATCCTTGTCACAAAGCCACTCTTTCTTCATTAGCAATTGGTCAGGATATTCTCTAACTCCACAAAATGCTTACAGCAAAGTGGTCAGTACATCATGTCCCTTTAAAAAGACTTCAAAGGTTAAAAAGAATACCTTACAGTATTAGTGGGGGGATGTGGAAATGCATGTCTGTGAAAAAAATATATATGTTGGGGGGGTGCATAAATTTGTATAACCTTTCTGAATAGCAGCTAAGTGATATGTCATCAAAACTTTACATATACACATTCACTGCATTAACAATTACACTTTTAGGAATTTATCCTAAGGAAACAGTATGTCAATTATATAAAGTATGTGCAAGAATGTATGTGCAAGAATTTACAGTGCTGTGTATAATATAAAAAAATTGGGAAAAAAATCAAATTAACAATAGATGATTGGTTATATAAATTACTGCACTCAATGAACACTGAATAACCACTAAAAGTAATTCTATCCAGGGCCGGCGCCATGGCTGAGCGGTTAAGTGTGCGTGCTCCGCTGCTAGCGGCCCGGGTTCGGATCCCAGGCGTGCACCGACGCACCGCTTCTCCGGCCATGCTGAGGCCGCGTCCCACATACAGCAACTAGAAGAACGTGCAGCTATGACATACAACTATCTACTGAGGCTTTGGGGGGAAGAAAAAAAAAAAGTAATTCTATCCAAGGTGCAGAAAAATACATATAATTTGCTACCTTTTTTTGTTAAAAAAACGAGGGAAAGATGGGAATAAGATTATATATTTATATTTGTTTGTATTTACACAAGAAACTCTGAAAGGATCTACAAGAAAAATAAAAAAGGTTACGGGATGGTGAGGTTTAGAGATAGGGCAGATGGAAGCAGGGGCAGGAGACTTTTCACCACACATCTTCTTAAATTGTTTTGATTTTTGAACCATGATGCATTAAATATGATGTGAACAAGTCCTCATTGCATTATTTATTGTTTAATTAAAAAAGTAGGTGATAAATGAGTATGTAAAGATGCATCCATTTAAAAAACATGTTGTATTATAATCACGTGCATATATAGATACATGTGGGGAGTGAAGTGGGACCCAGGAAGGCCTACTTCAAAATGTTAACAGTTAACATAGGGGATATTTATTTTCTTCTTTATAATTTTCTAAATTTTTTTCTGAATATGTGTTAACTTTCAAAATCAGAAATGTTTTTTAAAAATCAATTTTTTTCAGAGTTCCCACAAGTTGCTAGTTCAACAAAGGACATTTATATTGCTACATAGACAGCTAAATCTCTACAGTAGAGACTGCTATACTATATGTAGTTAATCTTCATATCCAAGTGGGCAAAATTCGTCAGTCCCCTCTATACATTTAAGTGTGTTTACTGGGGAAATAAATTACACTATGTTTACAACAAACAACAGAGAATATGTTGGAACAAGAGAAACAGGCCCTCTTCCTTTTGCCAGGGTTAGTAATAAATTAACAATAACCAACAGTAGTTACCACTTACCAAGTGTTTATGTGATACATATGCTAAGCCTCCTGGGGAGTAAGTGGTGTTATCTCTACTTTAGAGATGATAAAATAAGGCTCAGAGACGCAAATTAATTTTTCAAGGACTACCTAGTTAGCCAGGGGCAGAGCTGGATTTTAACATCTATCTGTTAACTTGTGCTGTGAACCTGCCTGATAGGTGGCCTCAGTGACTGCTTTCTTGGTGATTACTTAGTTCTGTTTGCTATATAGTATATATATATATATATATATATATATATATATATATATATACACTATACTTGCTAAGAATCTCTTTTAGGAATTTAAACTCGAAAACTCCAAATGTTTAATTTATCATTTATTTATGCCATGAATTTGTTAAAAAGAAACTTTCACAGCTCTAATAATCATAATATACTTTAACTGTTAAGTTGACATGATTTAAAAAAAAACAAAAAAACTCTGGCTGCAATACATCTTTTTTTAGTATGAAAATTTTTTTGCCCAGCTATAAAATTATTACATGTTCATTATGGAAAATGTGGAAAACAGTAAAAAAAAAATAATAATATAAAGAAAAATTCACTAATTCTACATTAAATGAGAACTGGCGTTCTGGCATTTTTCCTATGTGATAAAATACTTTCTCCTGTGTCATTAAAATATAAGTCCAGTGTTGTTACTAAATCTTGATAAAAGTCATTTTAAGAGCTAGGCAACATTGTATCACGCAGACACAGGAAAGCTTACTTTTCCAATTCCTTATGAGGCTATTTAAATTTTTTGCTACTGTAAAAAGTGCTGCAATGAATATCTTGGGACATAAGGATTTTTCTGAATACTAGAAAATTCTTTAGGATTGATGGATCTACTAATTTAATTCCAGAAAAGGTATATAAATGTTTCATGGCAATATTATTTCCAAAATAATCATTTTATATTATTATTTATATTATTATATAATAATCAATTTATATTCCCATGAACTGTATAAAAGTGTCAGTTTTACTCTTTCCCCTCAATAGCACTTCTCTCTCCTTAAAATCTTTTCTAACTGGAGAGATATAAAATGAATTCTTGTTTCAATCTTCATTTACGGTTTACTAAGAGTTTGAATTTTTTTACTGATCATTTTTATTACTTACAGCCTGTTCCACTAATTTTCCTGAGGCCAACTCTTCTTGGAGTTTCTGGGCTTTCAGTGTTCGTTTTGCCTAACAAAAAAAGAAACATTTGAAATTTACTTACAATATTCAAATGAACATTAATTTTTAAATATTTAAAGTGAGTAAGTTTATCATTTTCAGAAAAGGTCACTGGACAAGGTCATGTCTTTGAGATTTCTTGTAGCTCTAGACTTACGGCTCTCCAAAGAACAAGAGTTACAAACTCCTGTTTGAACCAGGCATCAACGTGAGCTGAACTAGCCAGCACTAGTGGTAAAGCGCAGAGAGCAAGCCTTGTCTAAAAGGGGCAGCTGCCTCCTGACTCCAGATGACTGACTCTTGCCAGCCAGGCCCACGATTAGCATATATTTCATTGTTCAAGAAAAGATGAAATTCAGATTTTTATGTTTAATTCCATGATTTTTTAAAAATGTTAACTCTACTTAAAAAAATAAAAAGGAAGTGTGACTATGGTTTTTAAGGAACAGGGGTGAGTAGGTGAAATCACAGAAAAAATTGAGGTCGAATTAAAATAAAATGCAATTTCCTGCAACGAGTTACCCTATTGCCCTTCCACCACCCTCAAATGCTATGTGAGACAACTATAAAACAGGCAAGATATAGTCTGTGGGCCAAGAGTTTATAACCTCAAAAGGCCAAAAGCTCGGGGCTGGCCTTGTGGCGTAGTGGTTACGTTCATGCACTTGGTGGCCCAGGATTTGCAGGTTTGGATCCCAGGCGTGGACCTACGCCTCCCTTATCAAGCCATGCTGTGGCAGGCATCCCACATACCAAGTAGAGGAAGATGGGCACGGATGTTAGCCCAGGGCCAACCTTCCTCAGCAAAAAGAGGAGGACTGGCAATAGATGTTAGCTCAGGGCTGATCTCTCACCAAAAAAAAAAAAAAAAGCCAAAAGCTTTTGATACTAATCTGTTCTGATGCTTCCACTATTTTTTGCAACCTAAGTCAGGGAGTAAAGGACAATACAAGAATCAAATAAAAAGAAACTGCTGCCTAACAGGGCTAGCACACTGTTTGTTTTCACTATTCCATTAGGTTATTGCTACTATAATAAAAATGCACCATTTTTATACTGCTGAAGATTCAAAAAATAGAGTTGTTAAATTAAAGATACAGCAAAATGTACATTCTTTAAGGATAGTAGCAAAGCAGGGAATTTTGCTCACCAGATCAACTTTCGCATATTCTTCTACAATTTTCATGTGTTCTTCTGGATTGTAGCCATTCCACCGATCCCTCTTCCCATCATAGTCAAACGTCAGCTGAGGCTGGATATGTTCATCTGGAGCTATGTTAGTACCTGTAAATTTTGCTCCAACTCGCCTAGGTCTCTGGAAAACAGAATAAGATTAAATCTTTTCCTAAGTATCCATAGCCCAGAGGAAAATTTCATATAATCTTTACAGAGTGGGTATGAACACACCAGGGGACTTTATGGTCTATTCAATTATCAGTTGGTCTTCCAGCAGAAAATTTTGATGGTGCTAAACAATTTCACTCAGATTGATTTTTATTTAACTTGTACCTAAATACAGTAATTTTAGAATAGAATTAACTTCTCTGACAAGGAATAAAGAAAGACTCTCTGACAACAGTTTCCAAAATTCTCAAAGGTGAACTTACCTCAAAGCAGTCTTTCTTTTTGTGTGTCATGGCTCCACAATTTTCACATGCTCCTTGGCGGTACTTAGTAGTTATGGAATTCTACAAATGGATATAACGAAAAACAAAGAAAATGTTTTATTTATCTGAATAAGTTAGAAATAACTTTGGCTCCCATTACTATATTGTCTAGTGAAATGATTTATTCATTAAGAGGAAAACCAGTTAGTCACACTTTTATAAATGAGAAAGTTTAAGGACTTCAGCAACATAAAATTTATAACAGAAAATATAGAAGCTAAAGTAATACGTATGGTGAATTTTAATACCAGATAAAAGGTTATACAATCTGTTTCTACTTTATAGACTACTGCATTAAAGGTTCTCATATTAAGTCTTAAAATAAAATCTCCATTTCCACATGGATGTATACAGGTTGCCTCCATACCTCTTTTACACCCCTCTTGTACCATTCTCCAGACGAGCTGTACTGCTTTTGTTTCTCTGGTTGTGGCCTCTGGTGCTTTAAAGTAGGTCTTTTTGATGGATCAATATACCATGGCACTGAAGAAATATACTGAGGAATATGAGGGTTGATGTCTCTGTAATAAAATTAAAAAATTTTTTAAAAAATGAAGTTTGAAAATAATTGATACTATAAAGGCAGTCTATACAGAATCTAAGAATAGAGTTATTGCCGTGGGAGGGGGGAGGGAGAATATGCTTGATATTTCTAAAATATAATAAAAAATAAGTAAAAATAAAGTAATTTATATTAGAGTGAAAAAACTTCCAACAAAGAAACTAAGAATAATGCTATAACTGAAGGGGAAGGAGAGATGAAGGAAGATTGGGATGTACGCTAGTGAGATAAATCTTCTATCAGAGCAAGAAGTTAACTAATAATGTCTAGAGTTGATTAATGGTGTAGGTATATTATTTAGAGGTGTGGCGATATCAACCAGAAAAACTCAAAATAGAAAGATTTAAAAGCAGCCACTTTTGCTGAGTGGGACACAGAGTGGGAAGGGCTGAAAGGCACTGCAGCTGTTCATTATAGGCCCTTTGATATTATTTGATTACTAAACCTTACACACAAGAGTCTGATAAAATTAATAATAAAAAAAAAGGATGTAAATGGTAAAGATAGCTTCCTGTCAAAGCAAAAGATGAGAAATTGATGAACTAAGTAGACATAACTTTGAATTTTGAGTGAACAGATCATGCAAATAATTAAAGTACTTACTTCCCTTCTTCATCAACTTCTGCAGGAGCATTACCCAGTTTTCGCTGTTCTTCTAGCTCCTTCTTCTTTCTCCAGTCCTCTCTGGTCATCTTCTTTGGTTCCTCCAAACTCATTTCTTTGGACCCCGACAGGGAGGCAGCATTAACTGCATCCACAGCTGCAGCTGACATGGTTATCTGGCCTCCTCTATGAAAAGGAAGAAATATGTATTAGTATAAACGAGGCCTTCATGAGTTTATCAGTGAAACTACCAAAAGTATGTCCTAATAACACATACTGTGGGTTAAATATAATGCTTCATACGTTCTTACTCTTTCATAATATCTGTAAGGGAAGCATCTCTTTCCCCTCTATATACTATTGCAGTTTCTCCCTGAACTCTCGTTTACAAATGGAGAGAGACATATACACATGTATTTAAAATTTCATAAGACTCTTTCTCTCATATATATTCCTGAATTCCTCTCTTTCTATGTACGTGTCTCAAACTTTTCTACCACACTAACCCTTAATGAGTAAACGGGGTCCTATTTCTGTTTCTCTTAAAGACTGAATGCCTTAAGAGTTATATTGTCTCTATTTCCTCATCTTCTCCTTCCCTCTTCAATCACTCTAATTTAGCTTCCATCCCTTACCACTTCAAAGAGTCACCAGTAAGTTATCAATGATCAATGTGCTAAATCCACTGGACATTTTTCAGTTCTGTTCCCTCTCATTTTGATATATTCTTATCCCTTGGCTTATGTGACACTATACTCTCCTGGATTTTCTTGTACCCCTTTCCCTGCTCCTCCTGTCTCCTTTGCAGGTTCATCTGTTTCTGCCCAGTTATTTAATTTAGGATTCCACAAGGCTGAGTCCTAGAGCATCTTTCTTTACTCTGAACTCCACCAGTGGACGAGCTCATCTATTTCCAAGGCTTCAATAGCCACAACATACCACTGTTGGCTCTCCAACTTATTTCTCTATTCCAGATCTTTTATCCGAGCTTCAGATACACAGGTCCTACTGCTTACTTCACAGCATCTCCACAGAGGTCCCAGAGACACCTAAACTCAACAAATTTTAATTAAAATTCATGATCTTCTCCAAGAAATCTAGTCTCCTTCCACTGTTTCCTCTCTTAACAAAAGACACCACCATCCATCCCTTTACATAAGTGTTCCAGCAAATCTCCATATCTATTTTATCATTAAGAATTGTTATTTTCACCTTCTGAATGTCATTCAAATTCATCTACTTCTCTCTTTCTCAATGCTACGAGCTTCACGTTATTTTGTCCTTCTAGTTTCCCGCTAGTCCATCCAATCAATTCTCCACACTGCAGCGTTATTTTTTCAAAACACAGATTTTAAATACAATCATAGCACATCCCACTACCCAAGCTTAAAACCCTCCAATGCAGCGCTGTCCAAGAGAAATATAACGCCAGCCCTATATACCATTTAAAATATTCCAGTAGCCACAGTAAGGAAAAAGAAACAGGTAAAATTACTTTTGCACTATCTAACCCAATATATCCAACATATTATCATTTCAACATAAGAAAAAATAAGT
Organism: Ceratotherium simum simum; assembly: GCF_057802395.1. NCBI lineage: Eukaryota > Metazoa > Chordata > Mammalia > Perissodactyla > Rhinocerotidae > Ceratotherium > Ceratotherium simum. The sequence continues at coordinate 18,453,164 of NC_141903.1, read as the reverse complement.
CTTTAATATCTTATCTGAATAAGTGTAAAATAGATATTTTACACTTATTCAGACTAGCCACATTTCAAGCCCTTAAAAGCCACAAGCAGCTAACAGCTATCATACTGGGCAGTGCAGCTTCAATGGCATCTTATAACTCTTACTCTAAAAACCGCTGAGACACAGTCCTGGTCTGGCCGGGCCCAAGTACCATGTCTGAGGCCTAGGACGGCGGCTTCTTTTTCGGTCCCTGGTCCCCGGTCCCCATTCCCTCCTCAACCTGGCGTTCATCACCCCCGTGACCCATTTTCTGAGGTTCCCCAACTTCACCTACCCCCCACCGCCAACTTCTCACAATATTTCCTTACCTAGCGCGCCGCAGCCAGCCCCAAACCCACGGCACAGAAACGAACCCGATCTGTCAATGTTTACTTCCTGGCTTTCCGCCCCCTCCCGGCAGCCACTGCGGTACCTTCCGGACGATCGACACATGCGCACTAACAACTCTTTGAGTGGCTCCTTTGCGACGTTGGTCTCGCGAGATCTCAAGCGGTGCCTATTTCTCTGCCCCGGGTCTGTAGGAGGGGCTAAGTTTAAGCAGCTTCTTTCGGATTCTCTGCTTCTCCGCTCGTGTTTCTTTTAGAATTGCAGAGACTTATGACGTACAGAAAAAAAGGAAAAAATTAGCACCGAGAACGGACCACAGCTTAAGCCTCACTAGAGCATTATGAAATGAATGGGGAAGTGCGTTACGCGTTAAGTTAAAAAAAGCAGTTAAAATTAGTATTAATTAGTAGCCAGGTACTGTGTTACACGCTGGGGACGTGGTGAACACCGTGTCTTTCTCTCCTTGAATTTACATCACACAGAGTGAGAAAGACACTAAAGTAATTATTCAAGTAATTTACAGTTGTAGAGAGTCGCTATGAAAGGAATGCCAGGTGCTATGAGAACGTAAGGCTATTTGGTAATTGTGACACCTCGCCTTGAAGTGATCTTGTATTTTATGATTAGGAAAAAAAATACTATAAAACGATCTCCATTTTGGGAAAACACTGGTATCCATGACATCCCAACCCTCCTTTTAAAGAATACTTATGAAATGAAATACTGGAAAATAAACAGTGCTTTTGGTAGTAGAATTTCCTCTGATTTTTTTTTTCCCTATCTGTTCTGGTGACTTTTTTTGTTTTTCAAAATAACATGCGTGAAGATATCTACCGTTTTTGTCTCAGTAAGAGAGCCCATCATAATATAATCTATTTTTTTCTTAAGAATTTGCAGTGCCTAGAGTTTAGGAATGGTAAATATTAATTTTGATTTTTACAGGGCAATAGATGAAGGGATAGAAAGTGTCAGGAAATAGCCTGAAAATGAATAGTCTACGAATCACCCACAGTTTGTTTTTATCTCCTTAAAACAATTCCTGAAATTTGCTTGGAAGTGTTGAGGCCTATTTGGTTAAAACCACCAGGCGCAAGCCAGGGAGCACATCTCCCAGAAGAATCAAAGAATGTGCTGGACAAGCGGGAAGAATCTTTTGTAAGGTTTGAGTTCCCCGTGAGGATTCTGATGAGGGTCTAGGGAAGCAGGGATCAGTTCTGGAAGGGTTGCTGTTTGTAAATAGGGATTAGGATAAACTGGGATTGATTAGGATCTAGGTGCTGTCATGAGGTGAGTGTGGTTTTGCAACTGGGTATCCCCAGTAATAGTTTGGAATAGCAAAGTGAGTCTGGGGCATCATTAGTTAGAAAACAGTGGTCACTCAAAGAGGGGGTGGTTATGGCATTTTACACTTACTGCATGACCTAGGGAGACACGATGCTTCCTGTTGTAAGGGGAAGATTTACCCTAGGGAGATACAAACCTTGCACCCAAAGACTTAGAAGATAGAGCATCCCCACTTGGAAGCTGTAGGTGTTGTACAGATTTGGTTTCAAAGTGAACACTTCTTCACTTTGAACTGATGGTGATGATATAATATGGAGCTGAGACATATAGAAGGGGACACAGAGGGAAAATAAGGGGAGGGGGGGAATAAAAGAAAAAGGACAGGGAAGGGGCAATAAAGGTATGCATGATTTTTTGTCCTCCCTCTTTTCTTCGCTTTCTTGAGTAGGATCTTTTCTTGATGCCTAGCACAGTGTCCAGCATTTAATCGGCATTCAATAAATACTTGTTCAATGAATTAATCATTCAATCAATTTTGGTCCTGAAATGCCAAGGAAGAAGGGGCAATGAGCTGGCATATATTAAGAACCATGTCTGTGCCAGGTATAGTGTTAAACCTTTTGTGAAAGAGTAATGCGGGGTCAACTCCTCTGTCTTGATTCATCTGCAGGTTAAAATCTATCTGGTGACCTGCGGGGAGTAGGGTTTGCATGACACCGGTCAGCTTTGGTCTTTTGAATTTATTCGTTTATCGTGTATTTGTTCAATATATTTCCATTTATTATAGAAATAGGCTAAGTCCATCAACTTTTTCATAATTTCTTTTCATATCTTGAAATTGGAATTCCTTTTCTATATCTTGAAATTGGAATTCCTTTTCTATATCTTTATTATTCCTCTAATCTTCTCTTGTTGATCCGTCTGCCTTTCCCCACCAGGGCCTTCCAGGTGGCTTTCACGAATATGTATATTGTTGAGATGTTAGATGTTTAAAATAAGTCCCTATTAAATGATACAATTTTAAAGGAAGCCTGAATTATGTATTCATTAGGATCATCATTTTGTTCCTAAGTCAGAGTCCTGATGCTGTAGTAGAGACAGCATCCTAGCCTGAAATGTTGAGGATAGTCCTGCAATTAGGGAATAATCAGTTCATTCTTAATCACAAGCACAACAGAATGACTCGAACATTGCTGTTTGATCTATCTGTACTTACATTTCTTCTTAATTCCTCCCTGCTAGTGTTCCTTAGACCTAATATGGATTGTCCCCACCTGACTATATACGTATTTTTTCATATCTCTAATTGAGATCCAACTATTAAATATCCATTTTTCCTCAGTGATGACAGTTTTCCAATGACTACAATGCCTTTCCTGCAGTCTGTTTCTTCTTTTTGTTTGATTTGATCTGGTCTATTTATTCTCTGGACGAATAGT